>NC_138559.1:21546020-21884226 GCF_964273705.1 Natrix helvetica | reverse complement strand
CAGCAATAAAATTAAAGCACATGGTGTTTTCCTCTCCTCTAATACATCCTTCTTTCTGCATATTCATCATATATGTACTGTACTTAGCATGTTATTTTTGCAAAGTGTTCAATGGGTACTTTCTCCCAGGGATGTGCGTTTTTGACTGTATTTTTGGACTGGTGTGCTGCACTGTTAAATTTAGAAGTTAACATAAACTATATTCATACTCTGTTTTGGGAAAGAAAGAAAGAAAGAAAGAAAGAAAGAAAGAAAGAAAGAAAGAAAGAAAGAAAGAAAGAAAGAAAGAAAGAAAGAAAGAAAGAAAGAGACAGAGAGACAGACAGAGAGAGAGAGACAGAAAGAAGGGAGAGAGGGAAGGAAGGAAGGACAGAAAGGAAGGGAGGGAGGGAGAAACATCAATAGACATATATACCACTCCACAATGTTTTACAGCCATCTCAGTGGTATGCATTGTCAGCATCTTGTCCCCAACAATCTAGGCCTCATTTTACTGACCTCAGAAGGATGGAAGGCTGAGGCAACCTTTAGCTGTTCAGAATCAAACTCCTGGCTGTGGGTAGGGTTAACCTTCAATACAGCATTCTAACCACTGTTCCACCACAGAAAGAATGAATGAATGAAAGAAAGAAAAAAGAAAGAAAGACAAAGAAAGAAAGTGGAAGGAAGGAAGGAAGGAAGGAAGGAAGGAAGGAAGGAAGGAAGGAAGGAAGGAAGGAAGGAAGGAAGGAAGGAAGGAAGGAAGGAAAAAAAAAGAAGGAATCGAAACCCACTGGTGGGGCACCCAAGTTATCTGAGCATGTTACATATCTCCAAGGGCCAGATATTGTGCAGGCCTGGTCTACTGTATTCTTTATGGATGCCCACATTTCTTTCCAAAACAAATGCAGAACTCTTGCTTGTTTAAATGCTAACCATCCAGTTCCACTCTTCTTCCCAATAAGCTCTGCAATGGAGAAAGGATTTGATGAGGGTCCTCCCTTTTGACTGCTTACACCCCTCTAATTCTGCAGCTGCCAAGAAGATAGGGAAAATGTTTCCTGAAGGTACATATGATATAGTTCCAAGGCTATGAAAATAACGTCCTGTGACATTTCTCAAATATCAGCTGTCAAGTATCAAAATAAAATATCATGGGTGGAAGGTTGACAAGAGAGAGAAACTGGAAAGAAAATGCAGCAAAAAAAAAAAAAAGCTGGCAAAATGTGGGAAGAGACTACTGTAAATCAAAATTCCCAGAGACAGAGTTTAAAGAAGCATGTTGTCTCAATTGAAGGATCAAAGTGAGGTTGACAGTTCCTACGTACGGTGATTGTAGAGAGAGATTTGAGAAATAGTTTGGTAAGAGGGTTGATTCATTAATGAGGGAGTGTCTTTAAGGTCCTTGATATTGTGTTGTGTTGATTTCAAGAATATATGATCCTACTGACACAAGGACAGTTTCCCCACCCCTATGCCATCACTCTGCTAAACAACTAATTCCCACAACACTGCCAAACTATCTAAAAAGGCAGTATTATCATCATTGTTCTCATCTTCCCTATTCCCTATCTCTTTATCTTCTTGTGACTATAACTTTGTTGCTTATCACTATTATTGTGAGCTTACGCACCGGAAACAAATTCCTTGTGTATCTAATCACACTTAGCCAATAAAAAATTCTTTTCTATTATATTTTATTCCATTCCATTCTATTATTCTTTCATTCTTTTCTTATTCTTTCCTTATTCTTTTCTATTCCATTCCATTCCAAATTCAAATTCCATTCCATTTTATTCTACTCTAATTCTATTCTATTCTATTCTGTTCCATTCCATTCTGCTCCATGCTAATTCTAATTCTATCCTACTGCTGGCCCGTAGACTAAACAAAACCACTCAACCAAGTTCCAATGAAGACAGCCCATTAGCTTCATTTCCTAGAAACTGACCTCTTCCCAGCTGTCACCATTGGAAAAAGGCAGGTAGCTTTCAAGCAGGGGGAGAGAGAGAGAGTCGGTGGATGCTGGAGGACATCCTGATAGACTCCGATTTCATTTCACAGCTACATGCTCATCGTGACATAGCCAGTCCATCTGGATCTGTCATCAGATACATTATAGCATCCTGGGAAGAATTTGTGGCGAGTGCAAAATTTAGCCCAGAGTAAAAAAGGGAAGGAAGAAAGAGAGAGAGAAAAAAAGACTTATGGTAGAAGAAAAAATGACACACGCTCCCTGAGGCCAAGGAAATAAATGTAGCAGAAGTTGGGCTTATTTGCTACCTGAGATTAAATAGTCCAATTTTTCACCTTGCAGTGGCTGTTTGATTACAGAGGTCCTTGATTCCCCCAAGCAATATCATATTCGAGCCTTCCCTACAAGGCCTTGCTGAATGGATCGACAGAGGTGTTGAGGCTTCCTTCGATACCTTATGCATATGCATGAGGCCAGCCTTCCTGTGAAATGAAGGCAGGGGTTTTAGAAAGAATTTCATCTAGAACAGGAGCAGTGGTGGGATTCATTTATTTATACTACAGGTTCTGTGGGCGTGACTTGGTGGGCATAGTTTGGTAGGCGTGGTAGGGGGAGGATACTATAAAATTTCCATTTTCTCCCCACTCCAGGGGAAGGATACTGCAAAAGCCCGTGTGTGGCCCTCCCGAGTTCCATTTTTGCTGGCAGAGGACTGCAGGAGGCCATCACAGCTGAAAACAGAGCCCGGGCGGGCCGTTGTGGCCAAAAATGGAGCCTTTGTTAGAATATTCATGACTGGGAGAGACATGGTAGCAAAGTCAGCCAATGAATGGGCATAGCAACTAAGTCAGCCAATAGGAGCTTAAACAGATCTGAGTCTGAGTTGAGAATCGAAACTGAAACTACTCTGTCTGCTCTGAACTGAAAACATCTCTCTGCTGTACTGCTGCCTCTGTTTGCTTGTAACTTCTACCACGTTGAAAGTATCTACTATTGGTATTGTACATTTATTCATCTGTTATTATGTATATAAAGAATTTAATGAATCCAGCTGTATCTGTTATCTGTGTGTGCTTTCTGGATTTGATTTCTCTGCAACAAACTCTGACAGCCTTGATAATAATAATAATAATAATAATAATAATAATAATAATAATAATAATAATAATAATAATAATAATAATAATAATAATAATAATAATATATTTATTTCTTAGCCGCACCCTCTCCCGAAGGACTCAATGAGTGACATTGAGCTGGCCACACCCCCTCGCCATGTCCCCCCCCCAAGGTCAAACACAACCCTGATGTGGCCCTCAATGAGATCAAGTTTGATACCCTTGATCTAGACCGAGGTTGTTCTCTACTGATCTTTCTTTGTACTTCCTAAAAGAAGCAAGCCCATCAGTGAAAAACAAAATGGGGGGGGGGGGGAATGTCGACTATCTCTACAGATCCTATTTTAGAAATCATTACTCAGATTTCAACAGAAAGGCCATACATCTCCTTCTAATGAGAAAAAGTACAACCTATGTGCCGGCTATCATTAAAAAAAAAGGAGGGGAGACAGATCGGTAAGTTCTTTAAGCAGAAGAAATCTTTGTACAGAGGACTGTCCTCATTAAAGACTGAAAGGACACATCTGTCAAGAAGATATGCAAAATGAGAACATCTCCCGTGTTGTGGTTCGCCTGCAGCCAGCGGAGCTAGCAGCAGATTCGGACAGTGAGGAGGTTGGGGAGGGCCAGTCCTGCAGTCTGGGGAAGGTTGTGATGAGGGCTCTGTGTTGGAGGCAGAGAGGGGGCCAGAGCCGTATGCTAATTATCAGCTGCTTTCAAAGTCAAACATCAGTGAGGCAGACAAACAGCTGGAGCCTGTTAGCAGGGTATGCATGTGCAGAGTTGCCAGAGGAAGGGAACAGCTAAAGAACAGGGGTCGACTTGGGGGAAGGCCACACATGAATGGCCCCTCCCAGAGGAAATAAAAGAGGAGCGAAAGGGGAGGGGAGTTTGCAGGAGACGATTAATTCGCTTAATTGGTTTGTGACTCTCTGACACCCCCTGCCAAATTTTGCACCTATCAGCCTGGCAGCTCTCCAAGCCAGATAAGGTCTGTGACCATAAATCCTCCCTTGAAAGACTTTACTGGATGTGAATGAGCAGAATTCATAGTCAATTAATAAAAGGGAGTTTGGCAGGGCAAGGAGTTTGCTTCATGCTCTTGGGAAGCCTCGGTCAAATGCCTTCACCACACAGATAAAACAAGTTAGCTACTACCCAGTAAGTAATATGACATAACCACACCATCCCAGTGAACTCTTCCTCCGCCAACTTGAATGTCTGTTCTCAAAGCAGAAAGATCAGCAACCTCCACTCATTTCAAATGGTCTTTGGGACATGTTGTATAAGATCTACATTTTACAGCTGTAGTAAGTTCTACCTCAAAACCTCCTACATGTCACCCAAAGTTTATACATTAGTAATGCCAACAGGGGTATTCTGTGCGTTGAAGTCCACAAATCATACAGATTAACAGAGTTGGAAGGGACCTTATAGGTCATCTAGTCCAACTCCCCCCCACACACACACACACAAGCAGGAAACCCTACACCATTTCTGACAAATGGCAGTCCAGTCTCTGCTTAAAAGTCTCAAGTGATGAAGCTCCCACAACTTCTGAAGGCAACTTCCGTTCTGTTGGTTGATTGTTCTCACTGTCAGAAAGTTCATCCTTATTTCTAGGTTGAATCTCTCCTTGGTCAGTTTCCATCCATTGTTCCTTGCCTGGCCTTCAGGTGCTTTGGAAAATAGTTTGCCCCACCTCCTCTCTGTGGCAGCCCCTCAATATTGGAAGATGCTCTCATGTCTCCCCTGGTCCTTCTGTTCACTAGACTAGCCATGCCCAGTTCCTGCAACCGTTCATCCTGTTTTAGCCTCCAGTCCCCTAATCATCCTGGTTGCTCTTCTCTGCACTTTTTCTAGAGTCTCAACATCTTTTTTATAGTGTGCTGACCATCTTAAAAGGGATAAGATTGGGATACGCTGTACACACTCCACATGTACTCCAGGCCCTTGCAATATACATTAAGGTTGTGCCAAGGTTTGACTGAAAGGTTCATCTTAAAGGTGTCACAATCACCCGTTCAGAATCGCTGAACCAAAGGGGGAAATTAATTTGACGGGTCACTCCAAAATAAGACGATTCTGAACCCATTTGACAATTTCAAGTGAGATTCTGGCTTATTTTCACTCCCCAGGTACGAATGTCATGCCTTTTTCCATAGTGCACCTGAACTATTGGCAAGCATTTTTATGTGTGGGTGTGTGACAGGTGTGTCACGCGGACATCTCACAAAGCAAAGTGCCTCCCTCAAAGTCCTGCACACCATTGTCAGTTAGACGGGAAAAGTAAAGATTTGAGATGCCTTTCTGAGCTAAGGTATTGTGGATGGGATGGGGTGGTAAAATGCAAAGCCAGAGGTCATAGATTCTACTCATCTGAAGTAAATCACTTAGAACAGGGATGGAAGGGACCTTGGAGGTCTTCTAGTCCAACCCTCTGTTTGAGAAAGTGACCCTGTATTGCTTTGTACAAATAATTGCCCAATCTCTTCTTGAAAACTTCCAGGGGTGGAGCATCTACATCCTGTGGAAGCAATCCATTCCACTAATTAATTGTTCTCAAGGCCAGGAAATTTCTCCTTAGTTCTGGGCTGGATCTTTTTTTAATGATCTTCCACCAGTTACTTCTTATCTTGTCCCTTTTAGAGGGACGATGCACAAAGTAAAGTGGATATTTGGATATCTGTGCACAAAAACTGTAGGAGTGCAGAGGGAGTTTTATGACTTTTCATCACGGTATGAGTTGCCTCCCACCCCGCCTCGCTTCTATGCACCTGTTCTTTTGCATTTCATTTGCTTCCCCCCCCATCTCTCTCTCCGCCTTCCTCTATCTTCATTTTTGCATTACAAAGAGCCGTATCAGTTTTCCTTGTTATCTGCCTACTGTCTGTACATCATCTCTGATTGCTGGTGATGTTTTCTTAAGACTCCTTTCTCTACGTATTTCATGAGACAGCATAAGGAGAGGTTGGCAGGCAGTGTCATTTTTGGAAGATTCTCTTCTGTGTCACCCACCCACGCATAAAAAATGCTTGCCAATAGTTCAGGTGCACCAGGTAGAAAGGCACGGTGTTCATACTGGGGGAGTGAAAATCTGACTTGTGATTGTCAAATGGGTTAAGAATCGTCTTATTTTGGAGTGACCCATCAAATTAATTTCCCCGTTTGGTTCAAGGATTCTGAGCGGGCGATTGTGACAAATCACCTTTTAAGATGAACCTTTCAGTCAAAATCTTGCCACAACCTTAATGAATATTGCAAAGCCCTGGAGTACATTCAGCATGTTTCTACTTGTAGAATCATTGGGAAAGACATTGCACCGTCAATGAAGATTAAGAACAAATGTTTCACACATGCTAATCTTTGCATGCCTACATAGAGACACACAGTGGTGGGATTCAAATAATTTAACAACCGGTTCTCTGCCCTAATGACCAGCTAGATAGGTGTGGCTCAGTGGTCATGTGGCTGGGTGGGTGTGGTCAACTCAAAGTTACTCACATCGATGGGCACTTCACCTTAGCTGTTACAATGGAATAAGGGTTAACCGGAGAGGCAGTTTCTGTAATCAGGGCAATAAAGATTAGGCTGGAAACAACACCAGAATGTTTCCTTCCTGCCTTCCTTACAGGATTAGCCCTTAAAGTGGAAAAAAACAAAAGGAGATTTCTTCCAACAACCAGTTCTCCGAACTGCTTAGAAAGTTAACAACCGGTTCTCCCAAATAGGTGTGAACTGGCTGAATCTCACCACTGGATACACAAGGTGCACCCACAAATTTTGCGGAATGGTAGAGAAAAGCACTACACAATGGCAGATTATTAAGAACAATCATGCTAATATGAGAAAAAAACTGGAGACAATGTTAGTGAAAGCGTCTTGATTATCTCTAATAGTTTTAATGGCAGCACCTGTTTGCAAAATCTGTTTTCCAAGTAGCTTTCTTAATGTCTGCCAAAGACTATTTTATTCTCCCCAATTTATTAACCTGGTTGTTGGACTCCAACTCCCATAATCCCTCATCCTTGCTTCTGATCTAGAAAGGATGAGTGTTAGAATCCACCTCATTGCTGAAAGAGCGAAGGAATATAAGAAGCTGGTTTTGTGAATGTCTCAAGAGTAAGAGTGAAATGCTACCAGTTCGGGCCAGTTTGCCTGAACCAGTAGTACAAAATGCTACCAGTTCGCCCAAACCATTAGTTTTTAAAAAATGGTAGAAATGGTGTGACACAGCTGATGGTCACACAGCTGATCATTGGAACTTTTTAAAAACTTTTTTTAAAGCATATTTTTACTACAAGTTTGGGTGAACTGGTAGTTCCAATGATCAGCTGTGCAACAATCAGCTGTGCTGCGTGATTTATATTCTCTAGAAATCACATGGCACAGCTGATTGTTGCACAGCCGATCATCAGAACTTTTAAAAAACTTTTTAAAGGATTTTTTTACTACCAGTTTGCCTGAACCAGTAGTAATAAATGCTAAAAAAAAAGTTAAAAAAATCCAATGATCAGCTGTTCGACCATCAGCTGTGGCACACAATTTATATTCACTAGAAAGCAGGAACATGTGCCCCCCCCCCCTTGCTGTTCTACTTACCTTTGCAAACTCAGACAATGTTTTTTCATACAGTGGGTATGTGCGGGCAAGGCGAACCGGTAGCAAACTTCACCCTTGCTCAAGAGGCTTTGTTGTGTATGGCCATACTAGAGTACCATCAGGAGGCAGAAGGATTCTAATTAATATAAATGATTCCATCTTTGCCTTCCTGAAATTATTTTAATAATGTTCATGTACTAAGAAGGAGAGAGAGAGAGAGAGCTAAGCAGAGAAAGCCACCCTCGATGTAAAAAAAATAACCAGCAGCAAATTAATTAATATTATAAGACTAATTGTTAGCTAGGAATGTAGCATGCTCAACTTTACTTTGTACGCTATTATGAAGACGTGGAACAAATATACCTCATGGCTCTTAATAATTTAAATAACTAATAACAATTTGTAATTGAAATAATCTCTGACAAATATATCCAGTAGGACAATCTTTGCCTCTGTATCCGGCTTAAGCAAGATTATAAAATGCTCAGTAAGGCATTTAAATTCAGGATTCCCCTTTTCCTGCTCCCATAATCTTTTTTTCTCATTTCCACTTAGTAATGCCCAAGGTGAAAAGCTTCCCCAGAGAAGCCCCCAAAAGAAGAAAACACATTTGAAAGGGGAAATGAAGTCTTCCCTTCCTCCCTTAATACCTGCTTCCTGCCTCTGAAAAAGCTAAAAGAGAAAATAAATGTCTAACAAATTTCTGAATTATCTCTATATACAGCAGAGCTAAAGGGGAAACAAATCTCTCTCTCTCTCTCTCTCTCTCTCTCTCTCTCTCTCTCTCTCTCTCTCTCTCTCTCTCTCTCTCTCTCTCCCTCCCTCCCACCCTCCCTCCCTCCCTCCCTCCCCCCTCTCTCAATAGATGGCTGTGTATGGGTGTATGTTTCAGCAAAATACTGGAATCCCTCAAGCAATTTTAACCAAACACAGATACAGCCTGTTATGCCTTAAAATGGCTTCTACTGTACTGCCTTAAAATGTCTGTACAGCGCTGTGGAGTTGCCATGGTAACGGCTTCACAGTAGTGCACAAGGGGGCTCCCCCTGGTAGGGGGGAAAATCCAACATTAGAAATGGTGGTGACATTCATGGAAGGAGAGTTGGGATAAATAAATACCCAGGTTATCAGCTAGTCACAAAATAAACCTGAGTTGGCGGTGGTGGTGGTTGTGGGGATGTTTTAATATGGCTTCCGAAGCTTACTTTCCTGTCTGCTTTGTTAGGTGGGTTAGAGTCCTGGTGGCGCAGTGGTTAGAATAATTTCCCTTGACCGTTAGTTGTTCAGATTCTTGTAGGGAGATAAAGATTGCAATAAAACTTTATACTCTTTATGCCCATTTGCCCTGCCTGAATCTCCTGATTTCCCCAGCGAAAGGCAGAATTTGGATATTCTTATTGGGGATTTTCCTGGAAATATATAGTAGAGAATTGAAATATCTGATGGTAAACGTGTTAACAGAGGCTAAAATTGTACTTGCAAAAAATTGGAAAAACGAAAAAACACTAACGCAGGAGGAAGTTATTCAGAAAATAATGGAATGTGCCGAAATGAGCAAATTGACATTTGAACTAAGAGAACAAGAAGATAAACAATTTTATAAATTGTGGGATTTATTTGTTCGATGGTTAGATTAAAAAAAAATATGGAAATGAAATATACTAGAGAATCTTACACTACAAAGATAATGGAATGATATAGAATATAATACAAAGATGTACTACCATTGGATGGATTTAGGATGATGTAATGAAATGCCATAATATAAACTAATTCAAAATTTGGAATATCTCACATAAAATGAAGTCATAAGAGATATAGTCAGATAAATGATTAATAATGATAATGTATACATATATAATAGATTGATAACATGAGATTTTATATAAATTGCAAGGGAGGACTATGGAGAAGATGCACAAAAGTTTTGCAACCAACCGACACCCTCTATGTAACTGGAAGATATATTTTGTGATATATTTTATATTTTGTGTGCGTTTGTTTGTTTAAAAAAGACTATTAAGAAAAAAAGAAAGGCAGAATTTTGATTCCACAAATCTGAAACAAACTGAGGGGTGTTTTTTTTTAAAAAAGTCAAATAATGGAGAACTGGGAAGCATGGTAGAAGTGGAAAATATTCTTTCTGGCGAGAAAGGAAGTTGGGGAGGCTTAGAGAATAGCTCCTTTTAGATTACTTGCTTACATCTGCCTTCCTCAATCAAAGGTTCTCAGCACGTATTGGGCACCCTCAGTCAGCATGGAGACCCTGTGGGATGAGACAACCAATGAACTGAAGAAGGTTCTTGGATGAGAAGTGAGAGGTCTTCAAGGAAAAACAAAGTCCAGTTGCCTTTGGAACAGTTGCCTTTGGGACAAGCAGGTCCTGGATGGCTGAGAATCTCCATAGAAACCACTGAATACATTGAATGGTACAATGTTGGAGAAGGCCAAAGTGTTATGGTCCACTGGCAGCCTGCGGAGCTGGCAGCAGAGTTGGGCAGTGAGGAGGTTGGGGAGGAACATGGGCCAGTCCTGAAGACTGGGGAAGTCTCGGACGAGGGCTCTGTGTCGGAGGCAGAGAGGGGGCCAGGGCCATGTGGCAGTTATGTGCTGCCTCCAAAGCCTCCGGAGTCTGACATCAGAGAAGCAGAAGAACAGTGTGAGCTGTTCCCAGTGTGCACATGCGCAGAGCTATCAGAAGGCAAGAACAATTAAGGAAAAAAGGGGCGACTCGGGAGTAAGGCTTGGAGATGATTGGCCCCTCACATAAGACATAAAAGAGGAGCAAACGGACACGAGCCTTTGCAGGGAGCAATTAGTTCATCCAGTCAGTTGAAGCTCTGAGATGTCCTGTTTGACTCCGTGCTCCATCTGGCCTTGCAAAACTAATTGGCAATTAGGTCTCTGGCAGCATTTCAAGGGAGATAAAGGTGGGTGCTTATCAACATTCCCCTGAAAGATGGTGGCAACTCGAGCAGACGTCTGTCGCAATCTTCACAGACTGTTTGTGAATCATTGCGGGCTGTGAATGACCATAATTCCCAGCTGTCTAAATAAAAGAGGGGATGAAGATTGTTATCCATGCTTTCTCAGGAAGCCTAGGTCAGAACACAAAGTGAACAGGCATTTTGAAATTCAGTTTGTGCAATTTCCCCCCCCTAGATGTGTTAGAACAATGGAGAAGACATTGCGGACTTCTTTTCTATCTCTTCCAAATTCTAATCCCCCCCCCCTTATCCTGCATGTACTATATACGTAAACCAGGCTGATTTTTTCTCAAAACAGACTTGTGTTGCCTTTCAAAGCCTGACCTCAAGGGAGGAATACACACTTGCCAATGCCAACCCCAGCCAAGAAGAGTTCAACATCCTTCTTGGCTCCAAACTTACTTTCTTTTCTTCCCAACCTCCTACCGTTTTCCCCCAAAGGTCATGGAAATGATTCAAACATTATCTAGCCTCTTTTGCCTGGATTATGTTTTGCTGAGAGCTGTGCCTGCCCTGCGTTTCAGCTGCCTCAACCAGGGTCAATAAACTATTACTTTTAACACCTTTTCACAGCCGGCTGCTTTGCAACTGGCTGCCAGAAGCGCTGCATCACTTTATGGATGGCAGAAAGAGAGGCGGAGAGGGGGAAAGGGCCAAGGGGTGGGGGGAGGGAGAGAAGAGACGTGTCTAGAGAAGAAGGAAAAGTGAGTCCAAGTGATGGATCTTCTTGAAGATAGATCGGCCATCAACTTGGTGTACTTGGCCTAAATCACTGTTTCCGCTGATATCTATCTCCTTTGGAAGACAAGACGGATATGTTTTTCTGGCAAATGTTTATGACTCGGGATTATTATTTTTATATCAATGACACAGACCATCAAACTTGGGTTTGTCATTGACTTTTAACCATCACCCATGGCCATTTTGATGAATGGAGTCATGGCAGGGGCAGAATACAGAATGTGGAACAATAGAGTTGGGAGGGACTGTGGAGGTCTTCTAGTCGAACTCCCTGCTCAAACAGGAGATCCTTTCAGACAAGTGACTCTCCAGTCTCTTCTTAAAATCCTCCAGTGATAAAGCACCCACATCTTCTGGAGGCAAGTCATTTCCACTGATTAATGGTTCTCACTGTCAGAAAATTTATCCTGAGTTCTAGGTTGCTTCTCTTCCATCCATTGATTCTTGCCTTGCCTTCTGGTGCCTTGAAGATTAGGTTGACTCCCCTCTCCTTTGTGGTAACCCCTCAAATATTGGAATACTGCTATCATGTCACTCCGAGTCCCACTTTTAACTCAACTTGCGAAGTCATGTCCAACCCATCGCGACCCTATGGGCAACATTCCTCCAGGCCTCCCTGTCCTCTGCCATCCTCTGGAGTCCATTTAAGCTCATGCCGACTGCTTCGGTGACTCCATCCAGCCACCTCAGTCTCTTTTGTCCCCTTCTTCTTCTTTTGCCCTCACTCTTTTCCAGCATGAGGCTCTTCTCCAGTGAGTCCTTCCTTCTCATTAGGTGGCCAAAGTCTTTGAGTTTCCTCTTCAGGATCTGGCTTTCTAAAGAGCAGTCAGAGCTGATCTCCTCTAGGATTGACCTAGATTGATCTAGTTCTGTGATGGCAAACATATGGCACATGTGCCACAGGTGGCACGCAGAGCCATATCTGCCAGCATACGGGCCGTCAGTTCCAGCATGCATGCACACGTCGACCAGCTGATTTTCAGCCTTCCAGAGGACCAGGGCCGGGGCCAGGGAGGCCATTTTTGCCCTCCCTAGGCTTCAGGAAATATCTGGAGCATGGGGAGGGCAAAAACGGCCTCCCCCGGCCTCCCAGATCATTTCCAAACTTCCGGTTGGCCCATTGGGCCTGTTTTGCACCCTCCCCAGGCTCCGAAGACCTTCCTGGAGCCTGGGGAGGGCAAAAACATCCTCCCCAACCCCCAACCCCCAGAGGAAATACTAAGCTCAGTGTGGAGCTGGGTAGTGTGATGTGAATGGGGGGTGTCATTGTGTGTGCATGCACATTTGGGAGCACGCTTTGCATTATGGGTGCTGGCATGCACACGCCCTTTTGCGCATGCACCCTCACATTTTTGGCACCAATCAACAAAAAGGTTAGCCATTACTGATCTAGTAGATTTACCTTGATTGATCTAGTTGACTTCACTCAACTAGACCTACCCAACGCCTGCCATCGTTCTTCACCTAAAACAGGGAAGAACTGTCTTTCAATGGTACATTAAGAACTGAACCTCCACAAATTAAGTGCAAATTAAGAATCTAATATACTAAATACGTTCAAGTTGCGGCTGATTGGCCATCTGGTGGGGATGCTTTCCTTGACATTTCCCTCTGAACAGTGTTGAACCTGGGTTCTTAAATCAACCTCTGGGGCCTAAAAAATGTAAATGTCGCTCAATTTTAAATGCCGTTAGAATTACATTTAATTTGTGACTCACTGTTGATATGTATATTCTTAATGTGTTTAATTATTTCTCCTCTTCTTTAAAGGTAAAATTGCAAATCGGGGTCAACCTTTGGAAGAGTTTTTGGTGGTTCACTCTGAAGTTTCCAGAAAAGGTGAAAGTAATTCCTGCTTGATTTTTGTTTGTTAAATATCTCTCATTCACAGTGTGTGTATTTATTGGATTTATTACACACGGCAGTCCTGAGACTCTTGGCAATTTACAGGAGTGAAACATTAAAAACAAACAAATAAGCAATTAGATGCTAGCAGTGCCTGATCTGTCATTCTTCATGCTTGCCCCAGCCAATAGCTGGGTTACTATCAAGGGGCATATCAATTAAATATGAGCAAACAGTGTGCGGCAGCAGTCAAAAAAGCCAATGCAATCCTAAGTTGCATTAACAGAGGGATACAGTCAAGATCAAGGGAGATACTACTACCAGCTAGCTAGATCCGTCTGTCATCTATCCATCCAGCCATCTGTCATCTATCCATCTATCTATCTACATCTGTCTGTCATCTATCCATCTATCCATCCATCCATCCATCCATCCATCCATCCAATAAACTGTCATCTATCCATCTATCCCTCTACCCATCTATCTATCCATCTCATCTCATCTATCCGTCTATCACCTCTCCATCCATCCATCCGTCCACCCATCAATCATCTGTCATCTATCCATCTATCCCTCTACCCATCTATCTATCCATCTCATCCATCCATCCATCCATCCATCCATCCATCCATCTATCCATCTATCTACATATATTTCAATATTTGTAAACTGAAAAGAACAGTGTCACCACACTCCTAACATAATAAAATCCAGTGCTAAATCTGTTCTGTGCATTTGCAACTCGGGTTATTGCATACAAATATTAACAAAAACTGGAATCTTGTTCTGTATAAGCATATGATATGTAGGAGAACACTGGCAAGCATCAAGAGTCTCCATTTTTCACGACTTGATGCTATTCAGTAAAATGAAACTCGTATTTTTATTTTAGATCTTTATTTGGATTATCCCTATTTCTATCCAGCTCAGCTTAGCCTGTTACAAGAAATATTTGTCAATTTTGACCAAGTGTTTGTTTTGATCTGATTTCCTCGAAAGATCTCCAAAGATTGTGTTCCAATATCTCAGGGGTTGTCACAAGAAGAGGGAGTCAATCTGTTCTCCAAAGCACCTGAGGGCAGGACAAGAAGCAATGGGTGGAAACTAATCAAGGAGAGAAGCAAGAACTAAGGAGAAATATCCTGACAATTAATCAATGGAACAACTTGCCTCCAGAAGCTGTGAATGCTCCAACACTGGAAGTTTTTAAGAAGATGTTGGATAACTATTTTTCTGTAGTGATGTAAGAGTTTCCTACCTAAGCAGGGGGGTTGGACTAGAAGACCTCCAAGGTCCCTTCCACCTCTGCTATTCTATTCTATTGCTTCCGTCAGGAATCTACATGTTTGTTATGGCACCCATAAGGTGAAAAAAAATGGAGCCAATTGGGCAGTAACCTTCTACTCTGCTGAAATCTTTAGCTTGATGATCTAAGATTTGTCAAGGTTTATTTCTTTGGCTTTAAATTCCTAAGCATGTATTCCCAAGGCAGCTTTCCCACTAGAGATTTCAAAGTGGTTAATGTTTATGTTAGATTATGCTACAATGCAAAATAGATGCAAACAAGCATTTAGTACAGATTCATCTTTCGTGCGTATCTCTTAGGCCGTTGAGCTATCAAGTTCACCACTTCATTGAAAGGTTGCACAGAGATCAGCACATTGTGCCAGAAATCGCTTTTATTCTATGTCTGCATGAGAGGAATGTCAAGCCTGGATTCACAAAACACAGGGCATAGATTAACAGAGTTGGAAGGGATCTTGGAGGTCTTCTAATCCAACCCCCTGCTCAAGAAGGAGACTTTATACCATTCTGGATAAAGGCTATCCAGTCTCTTCTTAAAGGCCTCCAGTGATGGAGAATCCACAACTTCTGAAGGCAACCTCTTCCATTGGTTAATTGTTCTCACTGTTAGGAAATTTCTCCTTACTTCTAGGTTGCTTCTCTCCTTGATTAGTTTCCATTCATTGTCTCTTGTCTTCTGGTGCTGTGTTCTGATGAACGACAATGTATTGTATTGACTACAATGCAGCTGGAAATATACAACACTCCAATGCATAACCAAGCAATCACAACTTGTGTGAGCGTAGTGTATCCCCCCCCCCTTTTCTAGCAATTATCCACAAAAATGCAGGGTCCAGTTTTTCTTTCCAGATAAACTAGGTGTTAATCTATGGCTTGCAAAGGAATTTGCAAACCAGCTTGTTATCCGAGCCTGACATTGTGCACTAAGAGAGAGTGTCTAGCCCAAAGTTCCTCCCTCTCTTTCTCTATTACATATATGCATACATATGCACACACACACACACACACACACACACACACACACACACACACACACATTGTCACACACACACACACATGTATATGTATGTGTATATATGTATGTGTATATGTATGCATGTGTATATGCATGTATGTATGTGTGTATGTATGTATGTATGTATGTATGTATGTATGTATGTAATTATTATTATCCTTCTCATTTTCTTTACTACCCCTTTTTATTACCCCATTTTATTGGTATCAATATTATGATTGTTTTACTCTGTTGCTTTGCATGTACATTGAGTGCTTCTGCACGGGAGACAAATTCCTTGTGTGTCTAATCACACTTGGGCAGATAAATTCTATTCTATTCTATTCTATTCTATTTTATTCTATTCTACTCTACTCTACTCTACTCTACTCTACTCTACTCTACTCTACTCTACTCTATTCTATTCTATTCTACTCTACTCTACTCTATTCCGTTCCCTTCCATTGTACTATTCCATTCCATTCTCTCTTCTCTTCTCTTCTCTTCTCTTGTTGTACTGTCCTATCCTATCCTATCTTACCCTACCCTACCCTACCCTATCCAATATCCCATCCTCTTCCAGGAGCTTAAGGTGACTTATATGGACTCTCTCTTCCTCTCCACAACACTACATCAACAGCCCCGTGAAGGCGGTGAGACCAATAAAATGTGACTGGTCCAAAATGACAAGGCTAAAAATAGACTGGAACTAGGATCTTCCACCATCCCAACCCAACATCTTAACATCATCGTGGCCTTAAGAACAGCCCAAACTTTCCAAAGCACTGACCTAGGCCTTTCAGCTAGTTAAAAGTTGCTTAATTAAATGCGTTCTCTTAAGTGATTAATTAATCAGTTGACTGTGAACGTTTTTTAAAAATACAGCGTCTCAGCACAACTTGCCTTTTTAGACTCGGTGACAGCAATTTGTTTCCCTTGAGCAAATATGCAGACAAACCGGTTACCGCCAGGTACGGTGACGGCTCTAATTGCCCCGAGCAATGCCCCATGGCACAGATTATTACAAAAATACTAAACTCCTTCCCATTAACCTGCAATTAATTAAGGTTTCACTTCACCAATGACATTATTCTCTCTGTCCCCTAACAGCCCCCAGCCTTTGCAGGGCTATTACTATTACTACCCCACCTACGGTCTGACCTAAGCATACTATACAAAATTGTCTGCTATAACATCTTACCTGTCAACGACTACTTCAGCTCCAGCCTCAATAATACACAAGCCAACAATGGATACAAACTCAAGGTAAACCGCTCCAAACTCGATTGCAGAAAAGACGACTTTCAGCAACAGAGGGGTCAACACCTGGAATGCTCTACTTGACTCCGTTGTTACATCCTCACACCTTTAACCTTCAACTGTCTACCGTGCACCTCACTCTATTCCTAGGAGGTCTATAAAGGGGGCCTGCATAAGCGCACCAGCAGGCCTACCGTCCCCGTCCTGCTCTTCCCCATTTATTTGTACCCATTTCCTGGGTTCACGTCCATGTTTATACTTATACCTGTGATCTTGTATGTGTTTGACCAACTAATTAAACACCTAAAAGTAAATAAATAAATATTACCACCAAAGTACCCCTCTCTGGAGAAGGTGGATGGAAGATGCAACTCATCTCTGGAACAGCTTTATCACTAAAAGCCCGGAGGGAAGGATGGGAAAACGCTACTTATTTGTGTTTAATAATATTCACTGTAGTTCATTTACCATGTTTATGTTGCTGGTAAGCTGCTTTGGGCAGACTTTATCCAGAAAGGGAAAATATAAATAACTGCAGCAGATAAATATACAAATCATCAGCCATCACAATCCCCTTTTCTCTCCCCCCCCCGCATTCCCCCCCTCTTGTTTCTACTAGAAGCAAAAAGAGGGCAATGTGTGTCTATGTGAATACACCCACTCACACTTACAGAAAGATGTCTATTGCCCACACAGGCACTTTTAGACCGCAGGAGAGATCTGCAGGTATGGAAAAGAATGACTGGCATCTTCCAAATCGGAATCGGTTATGTACTCCAGCATTAATTGAATGAATGCTAATTAATATTTGTTGTGATCTTGCCGTTTCTGGAATTGGGACTTTTGTAAACATAAATAGGCTGGATACATATAGGTAGGCTTACTGAATTGTTAATATTGATTGGGGACACAACATTTCCAGGATTGGTTTAACTAAATTGGCAAAATGTGGAAGCTGACTGTCACACAGATTCTTTTTTGCTCATTTCCTTCTATTTCCTCCTGCTCTTCTTCCTCCTCCTCTCGCCTACGCCTCCTCCTTCCTCCTCCTCTTCCTCCTTCCACCTCCTCCTACTCTCTCCTCCTCCTTTCTGCTCCTTCCTCCTCCTTCCTCTTCCTCCTTTTCCTTCTCCTTTCTCCTTCTTTCTCCTCCTTCTCTTCCTCCTTCCACCTCCTCCTACTCTCTCCTCCTCCTTTCTGCTCCTTCCTCCTCCTCCATCTTCCTCCTCCTCCTTCCTCTTCCTCCTTTTCCTTCTCCTTTCTCCTTCTTTCTCCTCCTCCTTCTTCCTCCTTCCTGCTCCTCCTTCCTTCTCCTCTTCCTCCTGCTCCTTTTCCTTCTCCTCTTCCTCCTCCTCCTTCCTCCTCTTCCTCCTTCCTTCTCCTCACCACCTCCTTCTTCCTCTTTCTCCTTCTCTTCGTCCACCACAACCATCATCACCCTTGAACAGTCTTCACTGTACTGGATTTTTTGTCCATCCCTTTGGTGAATTATATCCTTCTTCTTCCTCCTCATCCTCATTTTCTTCATCTCCTTCCTCCTCCTCCCCCCCCCCTTTATCCCTATTTATTCTTCTTTGGGGGTAAATGTAGGGACATCATCATCTTTAATTAAGGATTAGCTTTCTTGCAGGCAATTATGGCAATTAAGCTCCCATTGATTTCGGAGCCACAGGATTGCAGTCAAAATAAAATGTGCCAAGGATTCTGGGTTGACAACACACACACACACACGCCCACCAATTCTTTAAATTAGCAAACTTTGGCTTTCCCACAGCCTCCAAGGCCACGCAAGGAGAAATCAAAACATGGCTGAACTTAGTTCAAATGGAGAGAAGGGTGAGAATTTAGTTCAAATAGTCTTTAATTAAAGCCTAGCTGGGAGACAATAGCAGTTGAACTCCTTGCACGCACATATATTTCTTTTCCATCCCAAAAATTAATTGGGAGATCAAAAGGAAAGCATTTAACAACTGAAAATAAATAAGGAGGGTGAGTGGGTGAGCAAGCGATGAAAGATTTTGCAGCCTCCAGAATTTTGGCTTGCCAGAGAGAGGATTAATATTTATGTCAGATATATAATATTTCCCCCCACCCCACAGCCTACAGTGAATGTTCTTTGCAATGCTGGAAAACATTGGAAAGTATTTCCTTATTTGATTTCAGGAGGGGGGGGGATGTTTTAACAGAGGAGCTAACTGCATTTACTCACACATGTATGCACTCTCACACGTACACCAACTCAGTGGGACCATAACTCTATTAATCTTCTCCCTTTTCCTTCTCCTAAGGGTAGGACTAAAACAATGTTTGATGCTCTTTGTTGGACTCTGGAAGCCAAATCAAATAAAAAAAATGAGGATTGCTAGCAAGAGCTGAAGCAGCTTGTATCTTATGAAAAGAGATGACCAGCGAAATAAATAAAAGAAGAAAAGGATGGCGGAGACTTGCAGAGGGCAAGTGTGAATAGACAAAAAATAAACTCTCTCTTACCATCAACTTTATCCAGTTCCTAATACTGCTCGCATCTCATCCTCCCATTCTCTCTAGACCTTAAAGTTCCTTTAATGTTGCTTGGAGCAAACAAAGTTTAAAGCGAGTGACCTTCCTAATATTGTCAAATAATAACTCCTGGAGATGCCTAACATGGCCAAGGGCAAGTGAGACTGGCTATAATAGCTTGGTGATATCTGGAAAGCCAAAGGTCTCCCATAGTGGACTTATTTCCCCATCATAGTTTGACAAACCATTGATCAGGTTGTGTTCTGACCGAGGCTTCCCAAGAGAATGAAGCAAACTCCTGGTCCCAACAAAAAACCCTTTTATTAGTTTACTGTGAATACTGCTCACTCATGTCCAGCAAAGTCTTTCAAGGGAGGATTTACAGTCACAGACCTTATCTGGCTTGGAGAGCTGACAGGCCAATATTTGCAACACTTGGCAAGGAGTCTCCTGCAAACTCCATTCCCCTTTCACTCCTCTTTTATTCCCTATGGGAGGGGGCATTCATCGTCCACTTGTGGCCTTACTCCCAAGTTGACCCTTGTTCCGTAGCTGTCCTCTTTGTCTGGCAACTCTGTGCATGCGCACACTGGGAACAGGCTCCAGCTGTTCTTCTGCCTCACTGATGTCTGACTCTGAAGGCAGCTGATAACTGCCAGATGGCTCTGGCCCCCTCTCTGCTTCCGGCACAGAGCTCTCATTAGAGCCTTCCCCAGACTCCAGGACTGGCCCATCTTCCTCCCCAACCTCCTCACTGTCCGAATCTTCTGCCAGCTAGGCAGGCCACTGGTGAGCCACAACAGGTTGACCATTCAATAGATCATCAGAAACATAGCCTTTTTTTAGCCTCCTATCCACAATATCAGCAATCAAACAATATCTGAGGAGCCATGCAATCAAACAGGGACACCAACGCGGCTATGGCGAGGATGCCAAAGTGGGTATGGCCCATGGCTATATTTTTCTTATTAATCTCCAAAAGCATTGGAACTAACAGATCAACAGAGTTGGAAGGGACATTGTAGGTCATCTAGTCCACCCTCGGTTAAGCAGGAGACCCTATGCCATTTCTGACAGATGACAGTCCAGTATTTTCTTGAAAGCCTCCAGTGATGAAGCTCCCACAACTTCCAAAGGCAACTTGCGTTCCATGGGTTGATTGCTCTCACTGTCAGAAAATTTCTCCTTATTTCTAGGTTGAATCTCTCCTTGATCAGTTTCCATTCATCATTCTTTCTTTGGCCTTCAGGTGCTTTGGAAAACAGCTTCGCACATTCCTTCACCAAAAGGTTCACTTCTTCACCAAAAGGTTATGTTTCCTACTGAATAATAGTATCACATTTGTGCTACTGAGTTTTGATGGAAAGATTAGGACAGAAAGTGAGAAGACTGATCTGGGGCTGCACATATCTCTGATCCTTTGTTAAAATTAACAGATGGATTGATTAGGCATCATCAATTTGGTGTCAACCTCATCCATAGATTTTTTTTGTCCCCAGCCTGATCTCCCAAAGAGGATTCTGTTGTAATGGAGCCCAATCCTAATCCCAACCTCGCTGTTAACCATAATCCATCCTTCTCTTTTCTTCCAAATTTCCAGCCTCAAAACCTTCCCCAGAGAACTGGGGCTTTGCATAATGTGTCATTTGAGCCTGATTGTTTGTATCTGGAGAGATGTATTCAACCATCCATTTATCTTCTTGGCTACAACATACAATGAATGGTTGCAGGAACTGGGCCTGGCAAGTCTAGTGAAGTGAAGGGCCAGGAGAGACGTGATAGCAGTGTTCCAATATTTGAGGGGCTGCCACAGAAAGGAGGGGAGAGGTCAAGTTGTTTTCAAAAGCACCCAAACGCCAGACAGGGAATAATGGATGGAAACCAAACAAGGAGAAGTTCTACCTGGAAATAAGGAGGAATTTTCCGGCAGTGAGAACAATCAACCAGTGGAACAGAAGTTGCCTTCAGAAGTTGTGGGAGCTTCATCACTTGAGACTTTCAAGAAGAGATTGGACTGCCGTTTGTCAGAAATGGTGTAGGGTCTCCTGATTGGGTGGGGAGGGTTGGACCAGATGACCTACAAGGTCCCAACTTTTTTAATCTGTAAGATGAAAGGGTTTCAATGTTCATCCTATTGGTGTAGGAATCATGACGTTAGCAGGCCCTGCTTTCCTCATGGTTTTCTGCAGCTGCATTCTGCCCCTCTTTGACTGATTTCCAAGCAACTTAAGACTGAAGGCAAAGAAGGTGTGGACAAACAGCAGCTAGCATGTTAGATTAAAAGCAGGAGACCTCAGGCTGAACTAAAGTTTCCTTAGTAATGAAGTTTACTGGACCAGCCCTAATCTCCCTGCCTGAAACCTCTTTGCAGGATTATTTTAAGGATGAACCAAGTTAATTCACCCATCCGCCAAATGGAGCTTTCTCGGAGAGATGAAAACGCAAGAAAGAAATCAGCCTGCAGGGTAAATGTCAATGGAAAGAATATTAGTATGGGATAAACTAAAAAGCATCCATTCCCGGTCTATTTCAGAGTCAATAGGCTTGGGAATGGGAGCGCTTACGGAAGTCCAAGGTGATGTCACAAATATGGGAGGGAGCAAGTACCGACTTGATTGATTGAAAGAAGAAAAAAACAACAAATCTCAAGTACCTCTTTGGCTTATAAATCACATTTGCCTCAATGGGACTTAGGACACATTTCAAAAAGACCCCACCGGGGCTTTTCAAAAAGGAGACTGGGATCATTGGGAGTAATCCTATTGACTTCAATGAGAGCACTCTCATTGGAAGACTGGAAACGCTGGAGAAAAAAAGCTTAGATACCTTCCACGTTTGCCCACCTGTCTCAGAATAATCCAATTCATTAAGCATAAGTATAATCTTTATTGTCATTGTACTTAAGTACAACGGAATTGGTTTGATGAACTTTTCCCTCTTTTAAATATTAGAGCCAAAGTTTTTTGTTGTTGTTAAGGGGGCAGTCAGTGGTCACTCAAAGGCTATTTTGTTCTCACCAAGCAACAGAATTGGTACAAACCCAGAATATGCAGCGATACCATAAACCCGGGATGAAGAACCTATGGCGCGCTTGCCCGAAGTGGCACATGGAGCCATGTCACCTGGCACGTGCGGCGTCGGCCGTTCCTCTTTTGGGTTTCTGGCCTGCATGTGTGCACAGCTGGCCTCCGTGGATGGGGCAGTGCTGGAAAGTGGAAGAGCCGGTCTTCCATTTCCCAGCATGACCATGTGCGCCAGCTAGCTGGTCATCGCATGCATGCATGCCAGTAACTGGAATGACGAGCTGGCCAGTGCACATGTGCATGCAGGGAACAAGAAGTTTGTTTTGGGGGGCCCACGCATGACCCTGGGAATCTCCTCTTCCATGTTCCGATGAGCATGGGCGCCCCCATTTTGGCACTCAGTGCTGAAAGGTTTCCCCATCCCTGGTATAAACCAGGGATGGCTAACCTTTTTATCATCAAGTGCTGAACGCGTGCACATGTGTGCCCACATCCATAATGCAACACACACATGACACATCCCCGCACCTGTGAATGTGCACATAACCGCCCGTGCTCACCGCTTCCTCACACATGTGTGCACGACCCATCCATGCACTCCCTGAAGCTTCCTGAGACCCAAAACGGGGCCTGGGGGCAACCCCTCACATGCTCCCACCACCACGTGCATGCATGAGCCCCCATCCCCCATGCATGAAAGCCCGTCTCCCACATGTCCCGCGTCCCCTATGCATGTTCAGCAGAGACCCGAAAATCAGCTGGCTGGTGGGAGGCGCATGCCCTTGTGCGGTGGAGCTGAGCTAGGGTGATGGTGCATGTGCCCACAGAGAGGACTGCTGCGCATGTCATCAGTTATATCTCCTGCCTTCCAGTTGTAAGCTTTGAGGTAGAACAGGGGTCTCCAAACTTGGAACTTTAAGACTCGTGGACTTCAACTCCCAGAATTCCATAGCCGGTAGGGCTGGCTGGAGAATTCTAGGAGTTGAAGTACACGAGTCTTAAAGTTTCTAACTTGGAGAGCCTTGATCTGGGACAATGAAAGAATGCAGAATGTCAGTCCTCTAGTTCTATTTTCAACTGCAAAGGGAAATTTTACACCCCCATCCTTTCCCTAAAGCCTTGAATTGTTATTGGTTTCGCGCATGTTTCTTTTAAAGGATGAAAAGTATTTTCTTTTAAAATTCCAAACTGAATAAAATTATTGAATAAAATAAGAAGGCTCAGAAAGATTATGGCTTTATCCATTTCTGGCTCTATTCCCACTCATTATGCGACTCATGTGGCCTTGATTTTTTTTTAAAAAAAAAATGCTTAGTCTATAGGTTGGAGGGAAAAGAGGCATGGAAAATGTTTGAGAATGTAGAATTTAATTTGTACCAATAAGAGGAGAACATCTGTAGCTCAGGGTTGAATGTTGGAGTCCTTGGTGATCTCTGAGCTTGGTTGATTTCCTGCAGAAGTTATCTTCAGGGCACTGTACTGCATCTTTGCATGCTTCATGAAGATGCACTACAGTTGCACTGCATCTTCTTCATTCCAGCCAGCTAACGAAATGTCTGCAAGAAAACAACTACGCTCAGAGCGCACCAAGGACTTCACAATTGTACTTGCATCTGCTCACTCAGCACATTTCTGCCACCTGGTCTGCTGCAATAAGATATTTCCCTAGCAGGTTGGTCACCTCTAGCCTTCTAGCCACAAAAATGGAAAATGTTTATGCCTCTTCTCCTACATGAGTAGAATGTCATGGCAAGGTATCTGCTCTGGAAACAGAAGGAATAGAATAGAACAGAACTGAGGACTAGGAGCATAGGCTTTCCAAGCAGAGGGAAGACCCGCAGGAGTGCAAGGCCAGGTACCGGCGCCTGGAAGCTCAGTGGGCTGAAATGCTCAGCCAGTTCCAGGCCATGATGCCATCCTCCTGGAACAAGGCCCTGTGGCTCTTCGCCACCAGTGGCACTTCCCTCCAGCCTTCGCTCAAAGCCCCACACCAGGACGCCGAAGCAGACCCCATGTTGGAATTTCTGCCCTCCTCTGACCCGCACAAAAAGGGGGACCCTGAAGGGGGAGACTCTAAAGCCACACAAACATCCATTGGATGTATCCGTCCCTCGGGCCATAGTTTGAGGACCCCTGATTTAGTGCAATACAAAAAATGCAAATATTTTTTATGCAAACCACCAAAATTTTCTCATGGACTATCAGTGGTCCATGGACCACCAGCTGGTGACCACTGCTATAGATGACAGGCCATAAGATAGGAGTTTTGCAATTGAGTGAATCTGGTTGGTTTGCTTCTACCAGATTTCACGGTAAAGTGGAACCCTAGCATCAAAGACCTCTAAAGTTTTTCTCACTACTGAAAGTTTCCCCCTAAAGAGTGACAGTGTTATGGTTCTTTTTCTTTAAAAAAAAGTTTACATCAAGGAAATTTACATTTAGAAAGTCAGCATCAGGACAATTGATGGTTAAAGAATGAAAGCAGAGTGATTTGCATTAAAATATTCTTGGGCAATTTACGATGTTACATAAATTACCGAAAGGCAGATAGAAAGCATCCATATGTTATGAGACATTATAAATATATTTTTACCTAATTTACCATGCTTTTCGTATTTAAAAAAAAAAGAACCAACAGTCAAAGGAGAGTTTAAAAAAAATCAGGAATCATTCACCTTAAAAAAATCATTGAAGCAAACAAGATATTTAACTGCCCATATATCCCTACGTAGAAACTACCTAAATTCTAACAACCATTAAGTTATAATTAATATCAGAGTTGGAAGAGACTTTGGAGATTTTCTAGTCTGCTGAAGTAGGAAACCCTATACCATTTCAGACAAATGGTTGTCCGATATCTTCTTAAAAGCCTCCAGTGTTGGAACATTCAAGTTGTTGAATGTTGATTATTCTTACTGTCAGGAAATTTCTCCTTAGTTCTGGGTTGCTTCTCTCCTTGATTAGTTCTATCCATTGTTTCTTATTCTCACTTGATCTATGAAGTCTATGGAGATTTTTAGTCATTCAAGTCATGGTTGTCCCAAAGGTGCTTTTTTTTTTCAAAAGGCAACTTATTTCTACAAAATCCATCTGATCAAAAAGCCCTCATTTGGATGGAGATGCTGGAAAAAGTGATCAGGAAGATGCCGTAGTTGGTAGTGCCATCTTAAGGTACCTTGGCTGTTCCGAAGGTAGAATGCTATCATGTCATAAGAGCATAGCAATATAAATCAAAGCATATAAATATTAAATATGCACCAGTTGACATATCAGATATCAACAATGAACCATGGACAGATTTTTTTTTAAAAAAAAACCTAAAGTCACAGAGTTGAAAGTAAAGGATTTTAAACCTCTTTAATGCCAGAGCTTTGCTGATGCAAGTTAGCTACCATTACAAAGTTCCTGATTTTTAAGCTAAAAAAGTACCAATGAATGAGAGCCAAATTTATGACACGACCATCTGTTCTTGAAATCTAGCTCTTTTTTTTCCTTTTTAAGTGTACCAACTGTCTTCTGTTAAGACCATATAATTCCTGTGGTAGCATTTTCATTCTTTGAACATTGTATCATAAAACCCGATAACATGGACAATGGGGCTCTTGATGTGAACCTAATTGACTGGCCTATTGTAGCAGATCTTTTTTTTTTCCTAATCGAAAAGAGATGTTATACCTCAATGGTATTGATGCTATTCAATATAAAATAACATTGATATGTTTCATGTGGGGTAAGGTTTTGCTGTAAGCCAAGCTGGGGTTGGGTCTGAATGATTGACATTGGAGTGATTAAAAACATTGGAGGTGGTGCTTCTTGACTTCACATTGGTGCATGAGAGTATCTCCTTAAGAACAAATTTCTCTCCATAGTTGAAAGACCAAATGTAATAAAAAGAAGGAAGATGTGATTTGGATGGGCAGCAATCTGAATAGAATCTTCAGCTTCTTGACTTCACATTGGAGCATCTCTTATGAACATATCCTTAATGGAATTAAGGAGAAACTTCCTAACAGTTAGGACAATTAACGCACGGAACAGAAGTTGCCTTCAGAAATTGTGGGTGCTCCATCACTGGAGATTTTTTAAAAATAGACTGGACAGTCACTTGTCTGAAATGGTGCAGGCTCCTCTGCTTGAATAGGAGGCTGGACTAGAAGACCTCCAAGGTCATTCTATTCTAAATTAAATTCCTCTCCATTGCAGAAAGACCAAATTTAGTAAAGAGAATGAAGGAAGATTTGATTTGACTGGCAACATTCTGATCAGAAACTTCAGCCCAGTTTTCAATCAACCTGTAAAAACATCTAGGGAGCTTCTGAATGAATCAAACCCATGAATGCAAGAACTCTTGGTCTATTACACACTCTCCACCTATCCATCTTTTTGGTTATCATATTGATGTATTCTCTTTGCGTTCTTTTTCATTATATATTTATTGTTCTATTATTTCATTTCTGTTCCATTTATGCTCTTATCGTTTCTTCCTTTTTATTGTTGCCGGCTGTCTAAAGTAGCCCACTATGAGATAGGGGGCAAATAGATTTAACCCATAAAATAAACAAATTGCTAAAATGTCGATTACCATCCTCTTGGCTTCTAGGAGCTCGCTAAGAAAGGATTTTTCGAAATGACCATCACATCATTAGTATTTCTTAGACAGTAATTAACACACTCTAAGGACTTCTACTCCCCCTCCCCACCTGAAAAGAACTCTGTTCCAACTGTCAGTTGCCTTATATTAACACGCTCTGATGCTAAGGAGTTACACATTCTACTCCCCTTCCCCACCTGAAACGAACTCTGTTCCGACTGACAGTTGCCTCACATTCCGTTACCTCAGTTCAAAATTGCAGACGTTCCACTCCTTCACTCAGGAGCGGCCCGGGGCTCCTTACAGTACTAAACATTGGTACCTCACCAAAATGTCTGCACCTTCCACCTGTAGAACTGCTTTCAGACTCAAGGCGATGTTTCAGTCA
Organism: Natrix helvetica; assembly: GCF_964273705.1. Classification (NCBI taxonomy): domain Eukaryota; kingdom Metazoa; phylum Chordata; class Lepidosauria; order Squamata; family Natricidae; genus Natrix; species Natrix helvetica. The sequence goes on along the minus strand of NC_138559.1, from coordinate 21,856,919 downwards.
CCGACCACCACTGAGCCAATGGATTGTGAACCGAGTTTCTCGTGCATAGGCCCAATCACATAGTTTCGTCGCAAAGCACAGGTATCCTGCTAGTATGAATACCAGCTAAAAGACTAGCAAAACTTTGATCCCAATGGACCTACCTCACTGACTATGCATCAAAAGCTTATAGCCCTCGCACAGCCTTCAATGGACAATTACATTATGTCCTTAATTTTTTTTTTAAATATATATATTTCTGATTGTTGTTCTGCCATTTCTCAAATGTCAAATGCAGTTGAATAAATTCCATCCTGATCTAATTAGAGTTTGAGCTAGTTAGACGGAACATTCTCAGCTATTAAGGTGGGAAACCTCCTGGGCCAGGTTATTCTCCTGCCGGATCGTATTTCCACCCTTGCCTTTTGCTAGGAGGAGAAGAAAATCAGTGATTTGCTGTAATAATAATAATGGCTTCCATAATTGTAATAGTAGTATTTCACAGTCATAGTCATCTACACAATTAGTGTCGTTCATCACTAGCCTTATTAATTACCAGCAGAGATGGCCGCAAGGCAAAATACTTTCAATCTCATTTGCAATTTGGATGTGTTTGAGAACCAGCACAAGGAGAGGGGGAAAAAATAGAGGATAGTCATCTAGCAACATAAATCTGATATTGGCTGATCTTGGCACGAGCAGAGAATATCTGGGGGGAAAAAAACTAAGAGCAGATGGGTTGTTTTTATCAGCTCAGGCGAGAGTTTATATACTTTCCTGGAATATTTTTTTCTTGCTCTTTTGAATAATTAAGATTAACAGAGTTGGAAGGGACCTTGGAGGTCTTCTAGTCCAGCCCCTTGCTCAAGCAGGAAACCCTATACCACTTCAGACAAATGGTTGTCGAATCACCATCATATTTTATCTTTTAAAGACCCCATAATCCCTTGCAGGGTGGAGTCTGGGCAACTGAATGGAGTTAACAGAGTGTTTACTAGCCGGATGCCCTTCCCATTGCCAATGCAGAGTTTTGTTCAGCAAATACATTCTCAATTTGCCCAGAGAAAGAAATATCTGCCTTTCTATTACAGAAATCATATTTTTAACAGGTTTAGGTCAATTTACATTAAGTTTAAAGCAGTTGATAGCACCCATATTATTGTGATTAAAACAAAAAAAAATCATTTACAGTTAAAAATTACTACGTATAATTTTGTATGCAATACCCAAGTCTGACCACAAGCGATGAAGTTCTAAGGAATTCTATTGTGTACTGAAGAGTGCAAGAATTTTCTTGTAAAATACTTCTGAACCCGTTCGATTGTACTAATGTCAAATATATGGTAGGGATTCCAAACAGTTGAAGAGTATTCTAAGATTGGTCTAGTGTAAGTTTTAAAAACTCTAGTTAGCAATACAACATTTCCAGAAAAGAAGCGTCGTAGAATTAAGTTATTTGACCCCCTCCTTTTCTTTGTGGCAACCCCTCGAGTACTGGAATACGCTATCATGTCACCCCTAATTCTTCTTTTCTTTAGACTAGCCAAACCCAAATTCTGCAGCCTGACAGGGTTCCAAACAGCATCCAAAAGTAAATCAGAGTCCAAGGCAAAGTATTGCTCAAAGTTCCAATTTAATAAGAGAGCCATGTTGGCACATCTGGGAAAACCCGAATCTGAAAGCTTCCCGGTTTTCCCCACCCAGTTGAAAGTTCATGATCTTGCCCCCACACCCACAACTCCATCACATGGTCCAATCTCCCACTGCCACGCTGGCAGTTCCACCCATCCGGCCAGGTGCAGAGGTGCAGAAACAAAGGATGACCTTGGCTTTCTAGAAAGAATGTTGTTATGGCTAACATAGCATCTAACTCCGTACAATCCCCCCTCCCATTTTCCCACCATAGAAAATGCATAGTAGAGTAATAGAAAGAGTGGCAGGCCAACGATCCAAAAGAAAAGATGGCTGCAGGCCTGACACAGCTGTTCTTCATATGTTTTAGTCTTTAGACTTTTCTCGTGAAATACTTCCAGTATGGAAGAGATATACCACTGACATTTTCCATGTTGGTTCCCCCCCCCCAATTTCCCACTCCAGCTGACAATGCTGGGTTTTTCTGATAGCCTCCAATTAAACAAGGTTCAATCCTATTTAACCCACCTAACTGGATGAACATCTCCAATGCCTGCCAACAAAATTGATTGCTTGAGTGCACCCTAGTAAAGAGACATAGCAAAATCACGGGACACCACAATGACTAATGAGCTTTCATAGGAACCATATGAGCTTTCACAGAAGAGCATCATCATTCTATCCCCCAAAGACCCAAAAGATAATGAATATCATTTTTTTTAAAAAATGTCAATCAGAGGAAAAACTTATTCTAACACTTGGGATTTCTGTAAACAAAGGCCACGGTGGTAATTATGTTTACTTTGGGGTTCAATCCAAAATCGACTTGTTTTGGGTCAACTTGCGTAGGATTAAGCTCCATGGCTCATTCAGAGGATTAAACAGCCCCTGTGTTAGTTATAGCATTGAGCAAAAATTTGCTGAACTGCATTCGGGAATCCCAGGATGAAGCATTTAATACATTGCTAACACTCCAAAGCTATGGCAAATCTAGACAGCACACTGAAAAGCAGAGACATCACCCTGCCAACCAAAGTGCACATAGTCAAGGCTATGGCTTTCCTAGTTGCAATGGATGGCTCTGAAAGTTGGACCATAAGAAAGGCTGAGTGCCAAAGAATTGAGGCCTTTGGTGAAGACTCCCGCGAGTCCTTTGGACTGCAAGGCGATCAAACCAGTCACTCCTAGAGGAGATCAACCCTGATTGCTCTTTAGAAGGACAGATCCTGAAGAGTAAACTCAAGTAGTTTGGCCATCTAATAATGAGAAGGAAGAGCTCACTGGAGAAGAGCCTAATGCTGGGAACAATTGAGGACAAAAGAAGAAGGGGACGACAGAGAATGAGGTCACTGAAGCAGTCGGTGTGAGCTTAAATGGACTCCAGAGGAGGGTAGAGGACAGGAAGGCCTGGAGGAATGGTGTCCATGGGGTCACAATGGGTCAGACATGACTTCGCAACTAACAACAAACACTGCAAACGTACCCAAAGCATGGAGCTCTTGATTTGTTCTCTGTTTGCTAGAAGAAAGCACATAAGATCTGCGTATAAAATAGAGTTAGTTCAGAGATTACTTGGAAGGTAGAGACGGTGAAGAGTTGAGTCTGTAATGGTTTATCATCTCCAGCGCTTGCAAAGCTGAGAAATTCCATTTCCTGATGTAGCTGAGAGAAAGGGGGGGGGGAGAAATGCTCTCATTATGCAAACCCCAGCCAGTGTAAATGTTGCCTCGAACAGGATTTTGGGGGTAGGAAGAAAAATATCCCAAATCACAACAGTGATTTAGAATGCAAACATACATTAGGCTTGTGGATTATCCAAGAACAGTAGCGCTTGGTTGGCTGTAGGCTCTGCCCCAAGGCAGTCGCACTTCTCCCTAAGAAAGCTCTGTGTTACAAGAAAACCACATGGCGTTTATGCGATTAAGTTCATTTATTTGTTGCTGTCGCTCGAATGTCATTTTAATTTGATGAAAGCATTAGGGCGGTTGCCAATTTGAGCTGGACATAGCTTCTTATAGGAAATCCCCCAGATGAGTGGCATGGCTCACCACATGCAAGAGAGCAAAGGCAAAGGAGGAAAGATTGATCCTGATCCATTTCTCTGTGACTATCTAGAAAATTCCCAAGGGAAGTGCCTGGGGTTTACAGCTTCACCAGGGCCACCACTGGAGTTAGCTGCCTTGAGAATATGTTAGCGGGTGTACCTTGGCTGCAATTATTAAGTTCCACTAAGTCTGTAGAGATTCTCAGTCAAAAAGGATTTTGCATCCTTTTAGAGAGTTGAAGCACTTGGGGGTTTATCTCTGTCCTCAGGGTCACCTGACTAGTGCAAAGGGTTCCTGTAGTCTGAAATGTTTCCCTCTAGAAATCCATTCCTACTCCCACTCCATTCAAAGGGTGATCATCCCAAATTGTGTAGCTCAAAAGTCTGTAGAGATTCTCAGTCCTCCAGATCATGGTTGTCCGAAAGGTATTTTTTTTTCAGGAGGCAACTGGACTTCCTTGTTTTTTTTTCCTTTTGAAGATGTTTTACTTCTCACCCAAGAAGCTTCTTTAGCTCTGGCAGGACAGTGGGGAATGGAAGGATTGATATTCCAGTTGCCTCCTGAAAAAGCACCTTTGGGACAACCATGACCTGAATGACAGAGAATATCTACAGATTTTTACCTGTACAATTTGGGATGAAGACCCTTTGAATGGTGTGGGAGTAGGAATGGATTTCCAGAGGGGGAAAAAATGCCAGACTACAGGAACCATTAAGCACTACTCAGTAAAATGTGAGTGCAGTGAACCGGTATTAACGCACCCCTGCTCTCCACCTCTAACTACCAAACCTTCTGATAGCTCTTGCAATAAAATTCTGATTTATAATTTATAGATAAGCTTCTCCTACTGGCTTTCTTTTTCTTAGGAAACTCCAGCACTCAGGTCTTAGTCAGCATATCAGAGAAGAAGGTACAGATGTTTAGAAGGCCCCAGTTGCAAAACTGGGCAGCCAGGAATAAGCTAAGCTAAGCAGGTTTAAAAAAAAAAGATTTCTGGCACACACTGTGCAAGCTAACTCTGTAATACTTTAAAGCAAGCTTTGTCAATCTCCCAGGTATATCTTTAATTTAAAATTAACAAGGCAGCTCCTGCGCCCTTAATAAATAACTATTGATTACTTCCCCTCCCCTTTTCTGCTTCTGTCTTCTACTTTTTTAAGCACCTGCATTGAGACTTCTTATGGTACCTATGGATAGCAGCCTGCGTCAAGATGTACCACAGCAATTAAAGTCTTATTAAGTCTCCAGATCCAGGCATGGCTTCAGCGGGACACTTGGTTTCTTAATTAAGTGGGGCTTATGTAAGGGTTTTAACGAGTTTAGTTCTATATATAAAAAGTGCAATGTTAACTTTCTTAGGAGAATCGGTTGCCAAAGTGCTGGACTAGAATTACTCTAAAAGAACCAACGTGATTTCATTTTACATCTCAAAATCAATGCAGGGGAAGGTAGTTTTTTTGATCTGCAGTCTTTCAAGCTGTGCGCCTTAAGCCATGCCTTCATCTTCTGACCCATGATACGACTGCTGGCTCCACACAAACATTTAACCTAGTTAACTCGGTTAACCCGTTTTCGTGGTCCGTGCAATATCAAAACGGTCGGTTGCAAAAGCACAAGGAGATGAATGAAGAATAAAACGAAGGAAACATAAGCACAGGATACAAATGCAGTTGCTAAGTCTTCGACAGGCTTTGCGTCAACTTAATTTCAATTCAAAGACTGAGTCCGTCAATGCATTTTCCAACCCAGCTTCTTCTTAGGTAAAGGTAAAGATTCCCCTCGCACATAAGTGCTAGTCGTTTCCGACTCTAGGGGGCGATGCTCATATCTGCTTCAAAGCTGAAGAGCCAGCGCTGTCCGAAGACGTCTCCAAGGTCATGTTAGGAAGTTTCTCCTTAATTCCAGTTTGCTTCTCTCTTTCATTACTTTCCATCCATTGTTTCTTTTCCTGCCCTCTGGTGCTTTGGATGACAATTTGACCCCCTGTTCTTTGGGGAAGCCCCTCAAATACTGGAATACTGCTACCATGTCATCCCTAATTCTTCCTTTCTTTAGACTAGCCAAACCCAAATCCTGCAGCCGTTCTTCATATGTTTTAGCCTCCAGACCTTTGATCATCTTCGTTTCTCGTCTTTGAAGTTCTTCCAAAGTCTCAACATCTCTTTTGTAATATGGGGACCAGAATTGGTTGCAGATAGTTACATTGTGCTCGTCCTTCCACTGCTGGTCTCTAATTACAATGGAACAGGAGAAAAAGTTGAAAACCAGCCATGAATAAGGTCATAATCTGAGCTCAGGAAAGACGAGGGAGAAATATTTGGAAGGAATGAGATAGTTGGCTTCAACGTGTGGACGTCACAACCTTCTGGTCCATCAAGCCAGATTCTATATTTGGCATCTGTATGCCAGTCACTTCTTTGTTCAGGGGCCCCAATTTCAACCAACTCCATTGGCCTCTGACGCACTTTGCCAGCTGCTGGTGCATTTCCAACTTCCTTCCTGGGAAGAAAGGACAGATGCTGACACTGACTCATGCAGGCCTGAGCTTAAGCAGACTTTTTTCATCTGTGGCTTTATTAAAAGTAAACAGAGGGAGCGCTGAAATCCTTTTTTTAGACATCTCTGCACCTGGCAATCACCCATTCACATTGGCAGAAGAACGTGGGGAGATTAAAACGACCCTGATTGCTTTCTGTTCTTCTCTTCTGATCCGCCCTGCAGCTTGTGACTTCTTCCTCTTTTTTTACGCTCTTCAATCAGTTAGGAGAGCGATGGTGACATTAGGCATTTAGTGAAGGGAAGTTTGATGAGTTTATAAATTATCAGTCTTTAGAGAGGAGAAGTCAGCTACCGCACGTGATTTATCAAAGCGGACATGCTTGGTTTTTTCAATGAGAATTCCCAAAAGGTTCTCCAGCAACGTCTTGGTTCTTGCCCAGTCTCCATTATCCACAGAGATCTAAGGGCTACACCAGTGGTGGGAATTTAAAAAAAAATACTACCATTTCTGTGGGTGTGGCTTGGTGGGCATGGCAGGGGAAGGATATTGCAAACTCCCCATTCCCTCGCCACTCCAAGGGAAGAATACTGTAAAATTTCCATTCCCTCCCCACTCCAGGAGAAGGATACTGCAAAACCCCATTCCCTCCCCCACTCCAGGGGAAGGATACTGCAAAATCCCCATTCCCTTCCCACTCCAGGGAAAGGATACTGCAAAATCCCCATTCCCTCCCCACTCCAGGGAAAGGATACTGCAAAATCTCCATTCCCTCTCCACTCCAGGGAAAGGATACTGCAAAATCCCCATTCCCTCCACCACTCCAGGGGAAGGATAGTGCAAAACCCCATTTCCCCTCCCCCCCACTGCAGGGGAAGGATACTGCAAAATCTCCACTCCCTCCTGATCAGCTCGGGAGGCAGAGAATAGATGAGGGACGAGCCAGTCAGAGGTGCTATTTACCGGTTATCCAAACTACTCAAAATCTCTGCTACTGGTTCTACAGATGTGGTCAAAACCTGCTGAATCCCACTTCTGGGGCTACACGCTGGGGATCAGCACTCATCCTTTAATGACTGGTTTCTGCATTTATTTCAATAATTAAAACTCATTTTAAAACTTTAAATAATTAAAAGCTCCGCAGTTCAAAACAATCTATAATTTCCCCGCATAAACTTTGGACTAAATATAGAGCAGAGTGACATCCGCAGAAAAAGTTTTGAAGACCCAATTTGGGGGTGCAAGGGGTGCACCATAGGGTAAAATTGGGGAGGGGGAAGTGTCGCTTCTTTCTGATTTAGCAGTACTAAAAATAATCCATGGTTCTGAATTGAAGAGGCTGCGCATAAGGATCCCTTCCAAAGCTGACGTCCATATCTGAGATTCTCAGTGAAGGATGACTAAGTTGCATGCCATGATGAGATGGTATTGATGCATTTGATGTTTGGATGGAGGCCTCCTTCGATAATACTCATCTTCTCCTTCTCCTCATCTTCCTTTCCTCCACTTCCTCAGATTAGAGTAGATTACATTAACAGAGTTGGAAAATACCTTGTAGGTCATCTAGTCCAACCCCCTGCCCTAGCAGGAGACTCTACATCATTTCTTTCTTTTTTTTTTTTTTTTTTGAACAAAATTTTTATTGGTTTTACAAAATTTTCAGGAAAAAGGGTAGTGGAAAGGGGTACAAATTATGGCAGCTACATTGTGAGAGAATGGCACCTCACCCCCCGACTCTCATAGTTTTCACTTGTTAATACATTAATACATTAAGTAAAATACTACTTAGCAATTTTTTTTGACAGCATGTTTTACCTTATATCTTCCAGTATTTCAATCTATTATATATCCAGCAGAAAAATTCCCTGTATCAGCAATTGCAGTGTTTCTCTAGCTCATTTTTGTGATCTAAGTTTTCTCGATGCTGTCTCTCCCCCCCCCCCCCCCCAGCAAGGCCTGCGTGTCCTGTGTAGTATCAACAGCTTTATCTAGGAGAGCATTGTTTTTTTCCATGAAGACCTCCGCCTCCATAATTGTATTAATTCTAACTCTGCTACCCTCCCAGAATATCAACATCCCTTCTGGTAGAAGCCAACGAAACCAAACCCCTTTTTCAAATAATTTTTTTCACTAAAAACGAATATTTTTAAAAACAAATATACTTCCCCTGGAGTGGGGAGGGAATGTAGATTTTGCAGTATCCTTCCCCTGGAGTGGGGAGGGAATGGGGATTTTGCAGTATCCTTCCCCTGCCATGCCCACCAAGCCATGCCCCCAGAACGGTAGTAAAAATGTTTGAATTTCACCACTGCTCTTGAGTGATTGGGAGGCAAGCAGAGCTGGGTGTCGGTATGTCTGTTCCCTCCTCAATATGTGTATCCACTGCAAAACAGCCTTCATTAACCAACTCTGGCTGCTTGTGCTTTCTTTGATGTCCTGATTCCTGCTGGGTGATGGAGTGAGAAGAAAGCTGGTCATGCAATATTAGTCAGGATGTTGACCCCAGGAGACTGACTGTCAAATAAAGACATTACCAAGTAGGAACCTGAAAGTCTTGTGCTTGCTTTTCCATGACAGCGAAACAGGGAGGGGACATTCAGGGAAAAGGTTTAGAAAACACAACATAAAGACACACATCCTGGTGCTGATATGGAGCTGGCATGAGCTAACTGAAGAATTAGAGTTTCCCAGTTGGAATAGATGGCTGTGAAAGTTGGAGCATAAGAAAAGCTGAGCACCAAAGAATTGAGGCCTTTGAACTATGGTGCTGGAGAAGAGTCCTGTGAGGCCCTTGGACTGCAAGGCCATCAAACCGATCAGTCCTAGAGGAGATTAACCCTGACTGCTCTTCAGAAGGCCAGATCCTGAAGAGTAAACTCAAGTACTTTGGCCATCTAATGAGAAGGAAGGACTCACTGGAGAAGAGCCTAATGCTGGGAAAGATGGAGAGCAAAAGAAGAAGGGGACGACAGAGAAGGAGGTGGCTGGATGGAGTCACTGAAGCAGCAGGCATGAGCTTCAATGGACTCCAGAGGATGGTAGAGGACAGGAAGGCCTGGAGGAACATCGTCCATGGGGCCGTGATGAGTAAGTCATGACTTCGCAACTAACAACATAGAAGATGTCAGAGCCAGTTTAGTGTAGTTGTTAAGGCATCAGGCTAGAAATTAGGAGACTGAATTCTAGTCCTGCCTAAACACAAAACCACCTGGGGGACCTCGAGCCAGTCCCTTTCTCTCAGCCCTAGGAAGGAGGCAATGGCAAATCAGTTCTGGAAAACTTCTTAGACACCATAGGCAACATAATACAAAGAGAGAAAGAAGCACACTACAGGACTTTAAGAGACGTGGAAGAACAAACCTGTGAAGCTTTTTAGATAAAAACTTTTTAGATAAAATATATGATGAATGGTTGCAGGACTTGGGTGAATTTAGTCTAGAGAAAAGAAGGACCAGGGAGACACAATAGCAGTGATCCAATATCTGAGGGACCGCCACAAAAAAGGTGTCAACCCATTTTCCAAAGTACCAAGAAGGCAAGACAAAAAAAAAAAAAACAAGTGGAAACTAATGAAAGAGAGACTCAACTTAGAACTAAGGAGAAATTTCCTGACAGTGAGAATGGTTAACTTGTGGAATGGTTTGCCTTCAGGAGTAGCGGGTGCTCTTTTATATTAGAGATATAATCCCAAGATCAATTAAATTTTAGCAATAATTTGTTTTATTGGTGTTCATACAAAACGGAGATATTGGAAATATGGCGGAACGTAAGTAATACGGTACTTAAAATATTGATGACTTAACAGGGGTCAACAAACACATTGTATGAAGAAATGCAATTGATGTTTAAATATATACATTTTTGGAGAAAGTGGTAAAGAGAGAATAGTTTTAAAGATTTTAAAGACAAAGAGGTGAATAGGGAAGAACCCCAACAACTGGGGGTAGGTGGGAAACATGTACAAATTGGGAAAATAGTATTATACACATTGATACATAAAAGAATATGTTATAATTATAATGGGCATGTTAACGTTAGAAGTTGGAAGATTAAAAACGATGTATATGTAATCATAATATTATTGTTAGCACTGTGTAAAAAATGGATTGACACAGATATTACACCGTCCACAAAATATGTTGGCTGTTAAAGGGAAACAGCAAATAAAACATATACAAAAGAAGAAGAAGAAGAAGAAGAAGAAGAAGAAGAAGAAGAAGAAGAAGAAGAAGAAGAAGAAGAAGAAGAAGAAGAAGAAGAAGAAGAAGAAGAAGAAGAAGAAGAAGAAGTTGTAATTGCTCCATGATAGAAGGTCTCCTGCTTGAGCAGAAGGTTGGAGTAGAAGACCTCCAAGGTCCCCTTCCAACTCTGATATTCCATGCCAATGATGGTGAACCTTTTGGGGCACATGCCGGAGTACCGGAAACTGGAAGACCAGCTGGCTGGTGTGCACACACCTGATTTTTGGGCTGTTTGGGGGGGGCATTTTTTGCTCGAAAAATGGCCTGAAAATGGCTTGCTTTCTGGTCGTTTTGGGGCCATTTTTCAGGCCGTTTCCTGGGCCGTTTGGGGGGCATTGTCCAGGGCTCTTGGGCCTGCAAAGACCAGCTGGCCTACGCATTGGCAACCAGAAGAGCAGCTGGCACCTCTGGCACACATGCCATAGATTCGCAATCACAGTTCTGTGTTCTGTACTTCATTTCTCTCCATCGTATCAGCTAAACAAAGGCTCAAGTGATTGGCTGCCCCATATCTCTTGCCCTCCTCTCTTCCCAGCTCAAACCAGGATAAGCCACTAAGCCTACTTGCAATTCTCCTCTTACAACTGGGGTCATTTGAATCCGAACCAGAAGAAAGCTGTAACCTGGCCTATGGATTTCTCAGCCCCTGACATTTTATGATTTCTCCTTTATCCAAATATGACACGATTGAGATGCTATGCTATTTTCTCCTAGAATGGAGCACATGCTGTCAAGTTGCACAAGGATGCCCAGAGTAACAGGTGTCTCTTTTCAACCTGTTCCTCTCTCCGCAGATGCTCCTAAACATGTGGGGATTTTTTTTGGTGAAAGATATCAATTTCATTCTAAAACTCTGCTCTCTTTATTTTTTAAAAAAAATATATGCCTGGGCTTTTAGCTCAGCATGTATTAAGAGGGAAGGAGACCTGCCCTTTTTAAATTTTACACACATTCTTGAAAATAAGAATTTAGTTTCTGCTGATTTTCTTATTTGTTTAGATTAGTAAATTTAGAGAGCAGAGCACATCAGAAATATAACATGATACTGTATGTAGATGCAAAGCATAATAGAAGCACTGTTTGGGGTATATAGTACTATGAAAATAACATACAACTCCTCTCTATTCATGGCTGGCATGTAGCTGTTCTGACCCAGCTCCCCAAAAACAACAACCCCTCTTAGTTGTAGCAATGACTCCTTTATTAGAAGAGCCAGCAGTCCCGGCAAAAAGTTTCTTGCTCACCGCAGGCTAATAAATCTGTCCAGCAGGAAGATGAATAGTTTTCTGCCACATCTATTCATCTCTTCCCCCTGCCTTTTATCCCCAGAGATAAGGTGGGGCTTCACTAGTAGCGGTGGCTCTTCTGTCCCAAGGATTGGCCCATATATTTCCACTGCTCTCCTCTCCTCTGCTTTCTGTGCATCTGCGCATCAGGAACTGGACCCCGCTGTTCCTCCTCTTCCTCATCAGCCACCCCGGTCCTGGGGTCCTGTTGACACTCCATCTGAGGACGAACAGATGGCCCAGGCTTCCCCCTCTGCCTCTCTCTCTCTGCCAGCTCCATTCCATCTTCCTCCGCGGAGCTCCCAGTTTGTCCTGATGCTGACCCTGATTCCCACACCACCACCTCCTCCTCCTCCTCCTCCTCCTCCTCCTCCTCCTCCTCCTCCTCCTCCTCCTCCCCATCTTCCTCATCCTCCTCCTCCAATCTGGCTAATGGAGGGCCCGGTGGCCAACAGGCCACCACAGTAGCATCTCATACGACACCAACAATACAGTGTCACCAAAAAACGCCCCAAAACATTTTATCTCAGATCCAGGCCTTCTCTTCTGCTGAAATGAGAAATGAATCTGCATCTATGAAAATCTGCAACTTAAAACTTCTATCGTGGCTGTCCAGAATACTAATCTTCAATGTGAAATCCTGCTGGGCTCAACTGTTTGGCCTTGACACCCCCATCTGTTATTTTGCAAGAAATGCTATGCATAAGAAGAACTGCATTAAAGTTGGCTCTAGCTCTTCCAGTCACCCACAGAAGATATGAAAATCAAGCTGGCCGTGAATTACCTCCTTCCAGAGATCAGCATTCCCCATGACGCCCCACTTTTTTCTCCTTATTTCTTTTCACCTAAAAATGTCAGGAATAAAATCTAAAATCTTCTGCCCACAAAGTATGTTAGGGTGCAATTCACAGGGTCTAGGACGGAGGTGGGTTCCTACCAGTTCGGCCCGGTTCAGCAGAACCGGTACTGGTATGCTGGCCTGGGTTGTAGAACCGGCAGTGACCCAGGCTGACCATGTCCCTGAACCAATTCCCTGGTCTCTGCCATCACCACCGCCTTCTTTTCTTGGAGTTCTGTGCATGCTCCCAGCAATTTCCATTGAACTGTGCGTGCCTGCACACATCCAGCACACATGTGAAGCCTGTGCACGACCGAACTGGCAGTAACGCCAACTAGAACCTACCCCTGGTCTAGGGCAACTCACCACAGTCAGCTCGCCATGGAGCAACTCAATGTTGTATCAATTATTTCATTCAGTTACCGTTATTATTGGTGACGTTTTCATAGAAATAATTGTAACTCTTGTATTTCTGGATTGACTTCCTTTTGGCCTTATTGGTTCCATCGAATTGAATTTAACTTCTGTCTTTGTTGAATTGTCCTTGGCAAGTTTTCCCACAGTTGACTGTGGTGAGTTGATTGCGATGAGTCCTCCCGTTCTGGCATGCCTACCCCTTCCACCCAAAGGACAAATTGGTTCCAGAATGGCCAAGAAACTCAATACAGGTAGACTTCAAGTTACAACAGTTCATTTAGTGTCAATTTGAGGTTACAACAGCAGTGAAAAATGTGACTAATGTGACCACTTTTCCACACTTATGTTTGTGGCAGGATCCCCCATGACCACAAGATCAAAATTCAGGCACTTGGAAACTGATTCATATTTATGACGGTTGCAGTGTCCTAGGGTCAGCGACCTTCTGACAAGCAAAATCAATGGCATTCACTCAACAACCATGTTACTAGTGTCATAGGTCAAGGACTACCTGAACTAATATTTTATTTCTGCTGGGGAGAAAGTCTTCAGAAGCGAATATATTCTTCGGAGCAAAGATTCATTTCTGCTCCATCAGGAAAAAAATGCTATAACATGCACCTAAGATATTCCTACTGTAATTTGATTTCTTGCATGACTAAATTACCAGATTTTTGGAACAGAAGAGTTCTAAGGTAGCGTTACTAAACTGCAAGATCAAACTGAAAAACAGACTTTGCAAGAAATCTTCTGAGGAACCTTTTTTAAAGCAATCGACTCACTTCAATACTTATTCCGACATGTTCCCATGTCAGGACTGCGTGCCTTTTTTTAAAAAAACAGCACCTTTGTGTGTTTGCATGTATATATGTAGCAAAGAATCTTTTCAAGCACTAAGGTAAAGGTAAATGTTCCCCTTGCACATATGTGAAAGTCTAAGGGACAGTGCTCATCTCCGTTTCAAAGCCAAAGAGCCAGCACTGTCCGAAGACGTCTCCGTGGTCATGTGGCCGGCATGACTCAATGCCGAAGGTGCACGGAACGCTGTTACCTTCCCACCAAAGGTGGCTCCTATTTTTTTCTACTTGCATTTTTTACATGCCTTCGAACTGCTAGGTTGGCAGAAGCTGGGACAAGTAACGGGAGCTCATTCTGTTACACAGTGCTAGGGATTCGAACCGCCGAACTGCCGAACTTCTGATCGACAAGCTCAGCATCTTAGCCACTGAGCCACCTTCCTTTCAAGCACTAGATGTGATTAAATGTGTGTGTGTGTGTGTGTGTGTTCCAAATCTTGCAATCTCGCTGTACGTTTGAAGCATTTCACGTAGGCTCAAAAAAACCTCCACTTTTTAAAACCTGACATTTCATGAAATGTTTGACATTCTTGTCTGAATTGTTCTGAAATCTCTCCTAAGAACATTCTAATGTTAAGAAATTCTGGCTATTCATTATTATTATTATTACAAAAAAATAATAATTGTAGGGTTGCCAAATGCCCTGGAAGCATGTTATGGACACGTTGGCATCAGCGGCAGTATTACCAACAATAGCGGGCCATCAACGGAGGTGTTTAAGCCTATTTAAAAGTTGATAGATTTGCACCAAAGACTCCAGGATGAAAATTGAGTCAGGCAGTAAGAAAGCCTGTGTGTCATGGTGACCCATTCACGGCACAGAATTGGCGTCTTTTAATTATTGACTTGCCTTGGTTTTAAGACATTTCCATGGATCGCCTGTCCTGCTATTTAGCTTGGTAGATAATAGCGTTGATTGACTCGTTTCTTCATAGAAGAGAAAGTGGACAAATCTACAGAAATCCTTTTATTTGGTGATCTGCTTTGTAATTATTTGCTTTTGAGTTCCTTGCTCCTCGTTCACCTCTTCTGACATGCCTCAAAAGAGGCAGTGTGGCAATAGTCCACTCAGCTTCTTCACAAAGCATTGAGGGTGTCTACCTTCGTTCCATCGCTCCCCAAATTCTTATGTCCTCGCTCCATCTTTTTTCTGTCTGGTATATTGTCATCAGGGGCTCCAATTAGGTGGTCTTCGAACCTTATGCCATATTTGTGCAACGCTTCCAAATTTCTCGCTCAAAGGCATTATCCGTTTCTTTCATATGCCTGCAATTTTTTTTGGGGGGGGGGGGAAGCTGTAATTAAAATAATTACGAGGCTGCAGTTATTCCTCTGTGATTGTATGGGGGTTCTTGGATGAAAAAGAAAGTGAATTGGGGGAAGTATGCAAAATCAAATCCAGCACGGGAAAAATACGCAGAGAAATGTTGTTCGCCTCTTCTATTCCTCTTAGAATGGAGCTCTGATGGAGCTAAGGGAAAGAGTCTAGAATTTATACCTAGAATGAATGAGCTGGAAGGGACCTTGGAGGCCTTCTAGTCCAGCCCTCTGCTCAAGCAGGAAAACCTATATTATTTCAGATAAGTGACTCTCACGTAGTACGCATAGTCCTTTACTTACGACCATAATTGAGCCCAACACGTATGTTGTTAAACGAGACCTTTGTTAAGTGACTTTTGCCTCATCTTACGATGCAAAAGATGATCAGGTGGCCTTGGGACATTGCAACCATCATAGATATGAGTCAGTTGCCAAGTTTCTGAATTTTGACCACGTGAATGTGAGGATGTTGCAAAGGTCATAAGTAGGAAAAAATGGTCTTAAGTCCCTGTTTTCAGTGCCATTGTAAATTTGTACAGTGAGTGAGTGGTGCGGTGGCCTAGAGGGGGAGCTCTCACCTCACCATCAGGAGGCTGTGAGTTCGACCTTAAGTAGAGGCAGATATTTCTCTCTCTGGGCACACATGAGAATATTTCTGCTGAACAGAACTCCGCATTGGTGACAGGGAAGGGCAGCTGGCCAGTAAACACCCCAGCTCCATTCAATTGCCCAGACTCAATTTAAAAAAAAGAAGACGATTGTAACTTTGAACAGTCCCTAAATGAACTGTTTCAAGTCAAGGACTACCTGTATGTCTCTCCAATATTTATTCTACACGATTAACCATCTGCCCAAGCTGCTGTGTAGAAATCTCCTGCTGTGCATTTGCCTCGTCTAACTGCACGCATTTCGCAAACCTCATAAAGATTCGAAAATGCACATTTTGTGCATTCTTAAGCTACGTTGTGCAGCCTACATTTCCCAAAAAATTGAAATCTGGAGGGAACGTCTGCTCCGTTGGAACCTTAGCCTATGGCAAGGGGTTGAACTGGGTCAATCTGTAACTGAATTCGCAAACCTGCAATTCTTCACGAATCCCCTAGTTAGATGCCAGATGTCTTCCCAAGGGCCAACTTTTCAGGAATTTTAAACTACAGCGAGAAGGTGACATTATTCACCTTCTACAGAAGGCTTTCTCAGGAGCTCTGCCATCACCTCAAATTAAAGGGGGGGGGAATGTTTTGTTACCAGCTGGTCTTGCCATTGAATTACCCATCAGGTGTTGCCATCATGTTTGTGTTAAACTGGTATCCAGATGGGGCTCTTTAACACAGCTTCAATACAACACCACGAGCCATTTTAGAAAGTTCCCTTTAAACGTCTAATGCATGCAAATAAATGTGGCTTTTTAAAAAAAATATAATCTCAGCGATGATCAGTGACAATATCCCTTGATATTCAAGCCTTTTAAATCAAAATATGGTTTGGGTTACAAATGTCTTCTCTGAATTAAAGGTTCCTTCCCCCAGTGGGAAAAACAAGGTGGCTTTGTATAAATCCAAGCTTTTTAACATTATATTTCTCTCCTTCGGAACAAATTAAAATGCTCTCAGTTAGCACTTTTTCTCATATGTTCTAAACTGCATCATTACCATTTTCCCCTGGAAATAAGACAGGGCCTTATTTTCTTTTGACCCCTGAAAAAAGTGCTTGGCCTTATTTTTGGGGAGGTCTTATTATTTTTGAGGTGCAGGAGGCGGGGAGCGTAGTTACTTTTGGAACACCTATGCTTCTACCTTCCCTTGCTACTAGAGTGTCTCTTACGCAGTAGGAACACTATCATTTCTGCCTAGGCCTCCCTTTAATTTCTATCCCTCCCCCCTCCCAACTTTTAAAACAACAACTCTGAAGCTTCCTTCCCTAGTTGAGCTCTCTGTCAATTTTCCCAGTGAAAAGCTTTTGTGGTGTACCGCTGTGTGGGGACAAAAACCGGGCTTCAGCTGGCATTTAATGGCCTGGAACGTTCACTCTCCAGTGCGTTAGAATAAAGCTTGCGTACAATATTCCCAAGCTTGTGTTTTAACTTTTGGAGTGGGTGAGGAAACAGAAATGAACCATGAAACTAGGCATGGCAAACATATTATGCAATTATGCAGAAGGGTAAAAATATATAAATATAGGCATTTACCCATAACTTTCTCATGTTCGAAGCAATTCAACAACTAGCATGCCAATGTTAATTCAAGGAAACAACTGTATACAGGTAGCCCTCGAGTTACGACTGCAATGGAGCCTGAAATTCCTGTCCCTAAACAAGACAGTGGCTAAGTGAGTTTTGCTCCATTGCGGCTCAGTGGCTAAGGTGCTGAGCTTGTCGATGCTGAGTTCGGCGGTTCGAATCCCTAGCACTGCGTAACAGAGTGAGCTCCCGTTACTTGTCCCAGCTTCTGCCAACCAAGCAAGGTAAAAAATGCAAGTAGAAAAATAGGAGCCACCTTTGGTGGGAAGGTAACAGCGTTCTGTGCACCTTCGGAGATTAGTCATGCCGGCCCCATGACCACGGAGACATCTTCGGACAGCGCTGGCTCTTTGGCTTTGAAGCGGAGATGAGCACCGCCCCCTAGAGGCGGGAACGACTAGCACATACGTGAGAGGGGAACTTTTTCTGTTACCTTTTAGGATCGTTCTTGGCACCGCTGTTAAGTGGATTATTGTAGTTGTTCAATTAGTCACACGATTGTTAAGCAAATCTGGCTTCCCCATTGACTTTGCTTGTCAGAAGGTCACAAACAGGAGAATCGCACGAGCTCTGGGACACTGCAACCGTCATAAACCTGAGTCAATTGTCAAGGATCCCAATTTTGATCCCATGACTATGGGGGAGGGGGGCTGCAATGGCAGTAAGTGTGAAAAACAATCCTGTCACTTTTTTTCCAATGCCATTGTAACTTTGAATGGTGACTAAATGAATTCACCACTCTTTTCTATATTGTAT
This sequence comes from Natrix helvetica, assembly GCF_964273705.1. Classification (NCBI taxonomy): domain Eukaryota; kingdom Metazoa; phylum Chordata; class Lepidosauria; order Squamata; family Natricidae; genus Natrix; species Natrix helvetica. The sequence goes on along the minus strand of NC_138559.1, from coordinate 21,838,812 downwards.
CTATTCCCAATTGTAAGCAATTGGGGCCAAGGATCTCTCTCTCTCTCTGTCTCTCTCTTTCTCTCCCTCCCTCTCTCTCTCTCTCCTTCTCTCTCTCCCTCCCTCCCTCTCGCTCTCGCTCCCTCTCTCTTTCTCTCTCTCCCTCTCCCTCTCTCTCTCTCTCCCCCCTCTCTCTCCCTCTCTCTCTCGCTCCCTCTCTCTCCCCCCATCTCTCTCTCTCCCTCCCTCTCTCTCTCTCTCTCTCGCTCCCTCTCTCTCTCTCTATTGCTCCCTCTCTCTGTGTGTGTGTCTTTGTGAAGTGTCACATGTACACAACATGCTAGCTAAACGACAACATTAACCATCTTTTTCTATGGCCCTTTTATTTTTGCATCCGGATGTCTTCTGCACTTTCCCTTATAAGCTGCCGAGAGCCGTTTTGATCACGGCGGCCCGGAAATATGTTGGGGTAAATGAATAAAATCTTTGCAACTTTACTGCAAACGAGTCTAGAGGGCTATTCCTACTGCCCAGGTGGTGAGAACGGAGCCAGCTTCACACATGAACCTATCTTGAATGAGGGTAGGTGAAGCCAGGATTATTGTGTCCCATTCCACAAACCTTAATTTAAGGAAGCCTCGGACAAACGCAAAGTGCGAATGCAGCGCAGAACCAAAAAGCTTGGATGCCTTCCTTTTAACTAACCATCATCATCCACAAAGAAGGATGAGATGCAAATCTCTGGAGCTGTTCAACAGGCCTTTGGCCGTTTGCAGAGCAGAAAAAAACCCAACATGATTGCCTAGCAACTATGCTGTGTCTTATGATCTCCAACCAAGTTGGGCAAAATAGCCAGCCTAGAGATATTTTTCTCCCTTTTTTCTTTCTCTCTCTCTCATTCTTTTCCTTCCTTCCTTCCTTCCTTCCTTCCTTCCTTCCTTCCTTCCTTCCTTCCATGTCTTATGATCACCAACCAAGTTGAGCAAAATAGCCAGCCTAGAAATATTTCTCTCTTTTTTTTCTTTCTTTCTCTCTCTCTTTTTCTTTCTTTCTCTTTTTTCTTTCCTTTTCTTTCTTTCTCTCTCTTTTTTATTTATTTCTTTTCTCTCTCTCTTTCTCTCTTTCTTTTCCTTCCTTCCTTCCTTCCTTCCTTCCTTCCTTCCTTCCTTCCTTCCTACTGTGTCTTATGATCACCAACCGTTGGGCAAAATAGCCAGCCTAGAGATATTTCTCTCTTTCTTTTTCTTTCTTTCTTTTTTTCTTTCTTCTTTTTTCTTTCTCTCTCTCTTTTTTCCTTCCTTCCTTCCTTCCTTCCTTCCTTCCTTCCTTCCTTCCTTCCTTCCTACTGTGTCTTATGATCACCAACCAACCTTGGCAATGTAGCCAGCCTAAAGACATTTCTTTCTCTCTCTCTCTCTCTCTCTCTCTCTCTCTCTCTCTCTCTCTCTCTCTCTCTCTCTCTCTCTCTCTCTCTCTCTCTCTCCCTCCCTCCCTCCCTCCCTCCCTCTCTCTTTCTCTTTCTTCCTTCCTCCTCCCCCTTCTCGTTCTCCTTCCTTCTTTCCTTCCTCCTCCTCCTCCTCCTTTTCCTCTTCCTCTTTTTCATTTTCATCACATCAGCATGGAAATCCATCCCCGTATGTCATAAATTGCATGCAATGAGGCTCGACATGTCGAACAGCTGCTGAAATGGGGCTGGCTCCCTTCTCTGGCTTTCCCCCCCCCCGTGCCTCTGAGTCACCACTGGGAACGGCTGATCACAAAGACTTCATCTCCAGATCCGCTGGTCAGGAGAGCGTCCTGCCAACCGGGGTTGTTTTATTCACCGTTGGCCAAGCAAAGAGGGTGGCGGCAGCTGTTCCTTCCTGCCTGGCAGCCACTTTAACACCAGCCCAACATCTGTTTTGATCTTGCTGCCAGCCTGCCTCCCTGCTGCATGAACCCTATATCTGCCTAACACCTGCCTCTTCCTTGAATCATTAATCTGGAAGGTCACCTGGTTGGATCTGAAGATGGAGAAGAGCTTAAACAGCAGGAGGAGCATTGGATAATAGGGGGAAAGCCACAGGGATGAGTGTCTGGCCTTAAACCATCCCTTTCTGTTTGTATTATGAAGGGGATTCAGGGTCTCCCCATATTTAGGATCTCGTGCTTTGTGAAAGGCATATTTTCCAGAATGCCGTCCTAATCCTTTTAGCCTTCAATGCATGTGGTGAGCACTGACTTGTAGGCTGTACCTCGGCTAATGTTCTAGAGTTTTCTACTTGCTACATCAATTCAGATGAACAGAGTTGGAAGGGACCTTGTAGGTCATCTAGTCCAACCCCCCGCCCAAGCAGGAGGCCCTACACCCGCGACGGCGAATCTATGGCACGTGGAGCCATATCTGAGGGTATACGCCACATTGCCTATGTGATTTTCAGCCTTCTGGAGGGTGGGGGGAAGCCATTTTTCACCCTCCCCAGGCTTCAGGAAAGCCTCTGGAGCAGTGTTTCTCAACCTTGTCAACTTGAAGATGTCTGGACTTCAACTCCCAGAATTCCCCAGCCAGCTGGCTGCGGAATTCTGGGAGTTGAAGTCCAGACATCTTCAAGTTGACAAGGTTGAGAAACACTGCTCTGGAACCTCTGGATGGCGAAAAACAGGCCAAAAGGGCCTTACAAGAAGTTCAGAAACGAACTTCTGCTTTGCCTATTGGGCTGTTTTTTTTTTTTTTTTTGTCCTCCTCAGGCTCTGGAGGCTTTCCTGAAGCCCCGGGAGGGCGAAAAATGACCCAATGGGCCTAGCGGAAGTCCAGAGGCTTCAGTGAGGCCTGTGCACATATGCAGGGGGGAAGCACGGGGGGGATTGTGTCTGCATGTGCAGGGGGAAGGGCATTGCATTATGGGTGTGGGCACACATGCGTGCCCTTTTGGCACCCGAGCAGAAAAATGTTCGCCATCACAGCCCTACAGCATTTCTGACAGAGGGCAGTCCAGTCTCTTCTTGAAAGCTTCCAGGGATGAAGCTCCCACAAATTCTGAAGGCAACTCCTGTTCCATGGGTTGATTGTTCTCACGGTCAGAAAATTCCTCCTTATTTCCAGGTTGAATCTCTCCTTGTTCATCCATTATTCCCTGTCTGGCCTTCAGGTGCTTTGGAAAATAGCTTGACCCCCTCTCCTCTCTGCGGCAAATATTTCCAGCCTAGACTTTAAGACATTGTTGTTGCACGCTAGATGAAATTATATTTCTCACCCGTTTCGTATCAATATTTGGAAGGCAACAACCAAGCATCTCACAGAATAACTTTTTTCCTGGAAAAGCTGGCACCACAGAGCCTTCTGTCAGGGGGTTGGACTAGATGACCTACAAGGTCCCTTCCAACTCTTTTAATCTGAATCTCTCTAAAGATGGATTTCCTCTCCAGGAAAGCCGAACTGCCAACCTTTCTGATCGACAAGCTCAGCGTCTTAGCCACTGAGCCACCGCATCCCTCCTGCTATTGCACCTGCCTCTTTAGATCAACCCAATGGCCTCCTATATTCCAGGAATTTCTTCACACCCGTCCATCTGTTTCATAAAATAGACGTGCACTCGTTTATTTGACGATGGCTGCAGAAGGCAGGAGAGATTCTCACCAGGCTCTTTGCTCTTGAAGTGATGGCATGCATGTATCACCACTGAAGGAGGAAGAGGAGGTGGGGTGGGGGAGTGGGATATGACAGAGGAGAGCAGCCCCAGATAAACCCATAATTCTGCCATCTCTGGGCCTCTGCCTCTCGGAATGAAGGACAGCGAAGGTTAGAGCGAAGAGTTAGTGCTCCAGTCTGGAGCTGCACGCAAATAAATTGCGTTCCCCTCAACTTATCTCTTTTGTTCCAAAGTCTTCAGCAGCAATGATAGCAGGGCGAAGAGGATAGACACTCTGACCTCATACTGGGGGTCTCCCTGGCCCTTTAATGCCATCTAGTGTCCCTCTCTTATCCAGCTTCTGTAATTTAAACAGTTCTCCTTAGGAAAGGGACACAGACAGAAAACATGCAGATGAGAGAGAGTCTCGTGGAGAAGGGCACTAGGCTAGAAACCAGGAGATGGTGAGTTCTAGTCCCGCTTTAGGCATGAAAGGCAGCTGGGTGACTTTGGGCCAATTGCCAGGAGGCTGGGAGTTCTAGTCCTGCCTTAAGCATGAAAGGCAGCTGGGTGTGTTTGGGGCAATCGCCAGGAAACTGGGAGTTCTAGTCCTGCCTTAAGCATGAAAGTCAGTGGGGTGACTTTGGGCCAATCGCCAGGAAACTGGGAGTTCTAGTCCTGCCTTAAGCATGAAAGGCGGCTGGGTGTGTTTGGGCCATTCGCCAGGAGACTGGGAGTTCTAGTCCTGCCTTAAGCATGAAAGTCAGTGGGGTGACTTTGGGCCAATCGCCAGGAAACTGGGAGTTCTAGTCCTGCCTTAAGCATGAAAGCCGGCTGGGTGTGTTTGGGCTAATCACCAGGAGCCTGGGAATTCTAGTCCAGCCTTCACCATGCAAGTCATCTGGGTGACTTTGGGTGAGGCACTCTTTCTCGGCCCACCTTACAAGATTGTTGCAGTGGAGAAAATAGATGGAGGAAGATGTTTTTGGTATGTTTGCTGTCTTGAGTTATTTGTAGTAATAATAATAACGGATTAAAATAAGTAAAGGACAAATAAACGTGGCCAGAAGTTAAGAAATCATCTTCAAAGCAGGGGAGAACCTCGGGACATGAGATGGAACTCAAATGAAACAATCTCTGAGCCAATGGATGGAAGGCTGAGTCGACCTTGAGCCTGTCAGGATCAAACTCCAGACTGTGGGCAGAGTTAACCTGCAATACTGCATTCTAACCACTGCGCCACCACAGCTCTTTTGCCAAATATAATAAATATTGAGTCTCAAATTGCCCACCACATATTAATGATTCGATATTTGCTCATGCAGCATATATTTATATAGCGGCTTTAAAATATTACCCACAGAATGTCAACTGTACTTGATAATCTCTTTTCTGATAATCTCCAGAATGAAATTGGGAAATAGATAATCTCCAGAAATGAAATTGTTTCTTTCCCCCCCCTCCACTTTCTTACTTTTATTCAATGATTTTCACTCTGTAACTCCTAGAGCCTTTTCCTGATCATTACCGATTCAGATTCCCCTGAATGTAGGATTATTCGTTACCACCATAAACCAGGATAGCTCTATTATAGTTTTTGTGTGTGAAAATAATTTCCAGAGTATTATTGTTTTCTCCTAGGTCTTGTCGACCTAGGAATGGGAAAACTATGGCAAATCTAGACAGCATGCTAAACAGCAGAGACATCACTCTGTCAACAAAAGTGACTATAGTCATGACTACAGTTTTCCCAGTTGCAATGGATGGCTGTGAAAGTTGGACCATAAGAAAGGTTGAGCGCCAAAGAATGGAGGCCTTTGAACTCTGGTGCTGGAGAAGACTCCTTGCGAGTCCCTTGGACTGCAAGGTGATCAAACTGGTAAGTCCTAGAGGAGATCAACCTTGATTTCTCTTTAGAAGGCCAGATCCTGAAGATGCAACTCAAATCCTTTGGCCACCTAATGAGAAGGAAGGACTCCCTGGAGAAGAGCTTAATGCTGGGAACGATGGATTGCAAAAGAAGAAGGGGACGACAGAGAAGGAGGTGGCTGGATGGAGTCACTGAAGCAGTTGGTGCAAGCTTAAATGGACTCCAGAGGATGGTAGAGGACAGGAAAGCCTGAAGGAACGTTGTCCATGGGTCAGACACAACTTCGCAACTAACAACAACAACAAAGGCTTGTCAAACGTGTTATAAAAAAGAACACAACTAGGATACGAAGAAGGAGAAGGAGAAGAAAGCCAAGTATCAAAACCAAGTAACCACCAATGGACAATGATGCTCAAACATCTTAGCTTTAAGACTCTGGTTTGAAAAGCAGTTCTAATTCCTAATCAGCAACTCTCTCTCTTACATTTTTAAGATGGAGAAATACTGCCATCTGCTGTCTTTATCTGTTCATTACAGGGTAACGAATATGTTTCTTTTAGAGAACTAGGGAGAAAAAAAAAAAAACCAAATAAAAACAGAACACATGACGAGATTTAGAGGCTGGCCCGTTTCCAACGTATAATGCTATTAACAAACATGCAGCGCGAAGTCTCCTCGCTCCCATATTCTATTTTGAACAGAAAAATAGAATTTGGAAATCTGTATTGGAATTGGGCTCATTTTCAGTGCGCCCAAAACACAAATCTTTGCACGCATCATTAGTGATAGAGGTAATAATGTAGTAATGCACGTTTTTACAGCTGAGAACTGCAACACACAATTAACAAGAGAAAGCAACAAGGAAAAGCTTTTTTAGGAGATGCAGGTTAAATCAGTTTCCTGAGGAATGGTTCTTTCCTAAGTTCCTTAAAAACAATAGGTGGAGACCCTACAACCACAACTGAGCCCAGAATTGAAGTTGCTAAGTGAGACGTGAGTTAAGTGAGCCTTGTGACTTTTCTTGCCAGATTTGTTAAGTGAATGACTGCAATTGTTCAATGACTAACACAGTTGTTGAGTGAATCTGGCTTCCCCTTTGACTCTGCTTATTGGAAGGTCGCAAAAGGGGAAATCACATGACCCTGGGACACTGCAACCATCATAAACGCGAGTCAGTGGTCAAGCATCCAAATGTAAATCACGCGAGCATAGGGAGGCTACAACCTTCGTAAGCAGGGGTGGGTTCCTGCCAGTTCTAACCTCTTCTATAGAAGAGGTTCTACAAATCTACAGTGCCGTTTAGAACCGGTTCCAGCTCCCTCCCCCCCGCCCGTCCGCACATCATCAAGATGAAGAGCGAGAGGAGGAATTCTGGGAGTTGAAGTCCACCAGTCTTAAAGCTGTCAAGTTTGAACACCCCTGGGGTTTTTTTCTAAAGGGTTAGAGGTGCGAGGGTTTTGTAACTTGACAGCTTTAAGACTTGCGTGCTTCAAATGCCAGAGTTTCTGAGCCAACATTTTGGTTGCTAAGCAACAGCATTGTTAAGTGAGTTTCACCACATTTTACAAGTTGGCTATGGCCATCCAGTCACATGACTGCCAAGCCACTCCCACTCAGTCACATGGCTGGCAAGCCACTCCCACAAAGCAGGCCGCACCTACAGAAGAGGCTCTAAAAAATTTTGAAACCCACCACTGTTCGTAAGTATGAACAATGGTCATAAGTCACTTTTTTCAGTGCTGTTGCAACTTTGGTCACTAAAGGAGTTGTTGTAAGTCGAGGACTACCTAACAAAATGCATGTGTCAACTCTCTGCATTCACATTCCATGCAGAGCATCGGGGGAGCGGAATCTCAGATTACAGTAGCTGGGTTGAGATGGATGAAGCTATTGGGGAGCCTTCCTTTGACCTCTTCCCTAGAGAGCAGAATTGTCCAACCTCAGCCACTTTAAGTCTTGCGGACTTCAACTCCCAGAATTCACTAACCCAAATGGTTGGCTCCCAGGAATTCTGGGAGTTGAAGTCCACAAGTCTTCAAGTTGCCATAGTTGGATACCCCTGCCCTACGGCAACAAACTAGTGAGCTAGGAAGGAATGAGGGAGGAAAAGACTGTCCCAAAAATCACCTGTGGTTGAGGATGGATTAGGATTTGGGTCCTCTTCCTTCCTAGTCCACCTCCTTAATCCCTACATCACACTGGTTTTAGAGAATCACATTCCCAGTAAGAATAGGTGACAAAAAGGGGCTGTGGGTGGGGACAACGAAGCTTTCTCCATTACGTATGTATGCATTACAATTTGCAACCCAGGGAAATTCTGCGTGACAGAAGCTACATTTTAACAAGCTGATTCACTTATCTCCCAATAGAGTTAAGTGCCTTGGAAACTCTATTCTTTTTGGGGGCACTCTAGAGAAGGATTCTGTCAGGGCGATTTGACCGTTCCAAGTTCCATAATTATCATTTTGTTAAATGAATCTTACATTCCTTTTATCCGATAAACTCTGTGGGTTCAAAAAGTGAAGGTAGGCATTGGGTCCCCTGCTGGGACGACTTGATCAAACCACTTTCCCCAATGTTGCTAATGAGGCCCTCTGGCTAATTAAACTAAAAATGATTAAAAGAACATAACACCCCTAGAAGCTATAACGCCTCACTTCATCAGAGGAGTTTTATCTGAAGGATGCACAGCCACTCACGGCTTGCCTCCTTTTGGAGCGTAGACAATCTGCGATTTGTAAGACAAATGAGATGACACTGTAGGACAAGGGTGGTCAAACAGAAGGCCCGTGGGTCGGATCCAGCCCATGGGGCCATCCTGAAAAATGTAAGGGGCTGGCCCACATTGCTTTGGCCCGGTCTACCCAATGCAAAAAAGAAACATGCCAGCAGTTTGGGGAGTGGCATCAAGCTAGCCACGCCCACCCAGTCGGCCATGCCCACCCAGTCAGCCACACCAGAGGTGGTATTCAGCCAGTCCTGACAGGTTCTGGAGAACTGGTAGCGGATATTTTGAGTAGTTCGGAGAACCGGTAAAAAGTCTGTCCCTGTCCTCACTGCCTCCCAGCCTCCCAACTGATCTTCTTTTGTTGCCCTGGACAGGAGAACGGAGATGGAAAGTAGGTTAGTGGAGTTAGGAGGGAATGGGGATTTTGCAGTATCCTTCTCCTGCCACGCCCACAAAGCCACACATTTGGACCAAGAGAGAGAGAGAGAGAGAGAGGGAGGGAGGGAGGGAGGGAGGGAGGGAGAGAGAGAGAGAGAGAGAGAGAGAGAGAGAAACAGCAAACAGCTTTTTCTAAACAATCCCTGCTGCAAGATGTTATGCTTAGGTATACATTGTTATCATTATTTGTAATTAGAATAATGCATGACTCTTAACTACAGCCATGGATGGAATGACCAGCTGTCTGCAAGGAGTCTAAATCCTTCCATTCCCCACCATCCAGTCAGAGCTGAAGAAGCCTCTTGGATGAGAAGAGAAACATCTCCAAAGAAAAACCAGAAAGTCCAATTGCCTCTTGAAAAAAAAAACACCTTTGGGACAACCGTGACCTGGATGGCTGAGAATCTCCATAGACATTCAATATATGTCCTTTCAAAGGAGAGTCAGAGTTGATTCCCTTTAGGATTAAACTTGCTGGATCTCCCTGCTATTCAAGGGACTCTCGAGAGTCTTCTCCAACCCCACAGTTTGAAAGCATCAATTCTTTGGTGCTTAGCCCTCCTTATGGTCCAACTCTCAAAGCCATACATTACTCTGGGGGAAACCATAGCTTTGACTATAGGAATGCTCTCCCCTTTATGCAGTGAAGGCATGCAAGGGTAGAGGTCCTCAGCTAAAATAGCAGACCATTCCCTGGAAACTTTTTCTATTGTTTCTCCAAGAACTATGAGGATCCTGAAAGAACTTGCTGCCAGTTGTATCTAGGTACAGTATGTCAACACTTTACTATGCACAGCCCCACAGACGTTTGAGCCCACAACACGACTGAGATTTGCATTTAGAAGAAAAAAATCCCATTCAACAAGTATCACCAAAGCCACAACTGGCGGGGGGGGGAGCCAGGAATCTGGAATACCGAATCAGAGAGTAAACAGGTAAAGGTATTACCTATGTGTTCCCCTCGCATATATACAATAATACAATAGTAGAGTTGGAAGGGACCTTGGAGGTCTTCTAGTCCAACCCCCTGCCTAGGCAGGAAACCCTATACCGTTCCAGACAAATGGCTATCCAGCATCTTCTTAAAGACTTCCAGTGTTGGGGCATTCACAACTTCTGGAGGCAACTTCTGTTCCACTGATTAATTGTTCTCACTGTCAGGAAATTTCTCCTCAGTTCTAAGTTGCTTCTCTCCTTGATTAGTTTCCACCCATTGCTTCTTGTTCTGTCCTCAGGTGCCTTGGAGAGATGTGCTAGTTGTTCCCGACTCTAGGGGGCAGTGCTCATCTCCCTTTCAAAGCCAGAGAGCCAGGGCTGTCCGAAGATGTCTCCGTGGTCATGTGGTTAGCATGACTCAATGCCGAAGGCGCATGGAACGCTGTTACCATCCCACCAAAGGTGGTTCCTATTTTTCTACTTCCATTTTTTATATGCTGTTGAACTGCTAGGTTGGCAGAAGCTGGGACAAGTCACGGGAGCTCACTCCATTATGCGGCGCTAGGGATTCGAACTGCCGAACAGCCGACCTTTCTGATCGACAAGCTCAGCGTCTTAGCCACTGAGCCACTGTGTTTCTAGGGAGTAAATATAGGATGGTTATCATCCATTGTTTATCCTCTTCCCCTGCAGAGGGGGTTAAATTCTGACTTTGCCTTCTTCTTGGTCTCAGTTCATTTCTCCCCAATTTCCACTGAGCAAAAGCAGAAAATGGTTCAGGAACATTTAACATCCTTGCCATCTCTCCATCGGAAGTCAAGATGGCCTTTCCCAAACCCTTCTGCCTTGTTGGTATATATTTTAAAAGGGCCGAAGGAACCTTTTGCAACTATTGATTTACTCCTGAAATACGTTTCTTTTCACTTAGCAGGAGGCTCAGCTCCAGAAAGGTATCTGCCTCCATCCATTAAAGAAGAGCTTCTCACCAGAGATTCATTCTCCTTAAATTCACTTTAGTACACCACGAGGTGGAAGATCTAGGCAAGATCAGAGATCAACTTCCAACTCTTCCTTTGGGGGAAATAAGGATTTGTGTATATATAAAAGAAGACCTTAATAACAAGAAGTTGGAAAGTCGAAATAAGTCACTCAACTTTCCTACTTATTTATTTATTTGCTTGTTTATTTATATCCTGCCTTTAGAAGTCACTGTCTCCTGGTGATTGGTCCAAAGTCACACAGCTGGCTTTCGTTCCTAAAGTGGGACTAGAACTCATTGTCTCCTGGTGATTGGTCCAAAGTCACACAGCTGGCTTTCGTTCCTAAGCTGGGACTAGAACTCATTGTCTCCTGGTGATTGGCCCAGAGTCACCCAGCTGGCTTTCATGAGTAAGGTGGGACTATAAGTCATGTTCTCCCACTTTCTAGACTGGTGTTTTATTCACTAGACTGGACCAAACTGTTTCTCTATGCTTGGACTATGGGAAGGAAATGATACCCAGGAAATCTCAAGCTGCCTTGAACTATCTTTCAGAGTCTTCTTGACATGATAATGCTAATAAAGTAACCATTATGTGGTGATTTCAAACTCGTCATTGTTGAACTGAGATAAGAGTGCTCTGTTTCTCATAATGGAAATTCCCGTGCTTAATATTCAGCTCATTATTTGCTATCTTATAGAATAATTCAAGGTGTTTATTGAACACACACACACACACACACACACACACACACAATTTTAATGCATTACATAATCTCAGTGTGATGTTACGTGCATTTTCTTTTAATCCATAATTTGGGATGTTTAAAGCGCTGAAATGTCTACGGCCGTATTTTTAAGCATTTTTCTTCATGCTGGTGAAAAATAAATACCCTCAATTTGTCCACAGGGCACATGCATTTACTTTAAATATGTGGTAGCTGAGAATTCAGTTTCTTTCATTACATAGCAATCTTTCCAAAGATCTCCTTCTCTCTTTTCCCATTAAATCCTAAGCTGAATCACCACGAGGCACATCAAATCAAGAAATATAAACAGCCAAGAAGGACATAGAATGGTAAGGTAAAGGTAAATGTTCCCCTCGCACATATGTGCTACTCGTTCCCAACTCCAGGAGGCAACGCTCATCTCTGTTTCAAAGCCAAAGAGCCAGTGCTGTCCAAAGATGTCTTCATGGTCATGTGGTAGGTATGACTAAATGCTGAAGGCACATGGAACACTGTTATCTTCCCAACAAAGATAGTCCCTATTTTTCTACTTGCGTTTTGTACTTGCTAGGTTGGCAGAAGCTGGGACAAGTCACGGGAGCTCACTCCGTTACGCGGTGCTAAGGATTCAAACCGCCGAACTGCCAACCTTTCTGATTGACAAGCTCAGCGTCTTAACCACTGAGCCACTGTGTCCCTACAGAATGATAGAGATCAGTAGAAACAACTTTTCAGGTCAACGGCTTAGAACAATTAAGTAATCTTGAAAGAAATTTCTAAAGCAATTTGAGGATAAAGGGGGAAATCAGAAACCATTTTTTTAAAACATATAAAAATAAAAGGAAACTCTTCAGAAGTTGAAAAACAGTTCTGGCAGAGCTTTGATCTATAATGTTATAATGGTGACTCATTATATGAAGAACGGTTGCAGAAACTGGGTATGTCTAGTTTAATGAAAATAAGGACTGGGAGAGATATGATAGCAATGATCTAATATCTCAGGGGCTGCCACAAAGAAGAGGAAGTCAAGCTATTCTCCAAAGCACATGAGGGTAGAACAAGAAGCAATGGGTGGAAACTAATCAAGGAGAGAAGCAACTTAGAACTAAGGATAATTTTCCTGATAGTGAGAACAATTAATCAATGGAACAACTTGCCTCCAGAAGTTGTGAATGCTCCAACACTGGAAGTGTTTAAGAACAGATTAGATAACCATTTGTCTGAAGTAGTGTAGGGCTTCCTGCCTAAGCAGGGGGTTGGACTAGAAGACCTCCAAGGTCCCTTCCAACCCTGTTATTCTGCATTCTAAGATTTCACATTGACAAGGAAGATCGATAACTGTGGTTAAGCTGGCACTTAAAAATGCTCAATTGACATTATTGATCTTTTGATTAAACTAACCAACTTTGAGATACTTCTCAGATTGCTGGGAACATAATAGCAAAACATTAGGCAGGTCCATTTTGTAATAGGTTGAAATCTATTGATCTTTGAAAATGCATTGCAATCCATTTCTGTCTTTAGCGCTATTATCTTTTATCACCCGATGACACCATTTATTGGTAAATTATGGGAAGAAATCTTAGCAATTATATGCCCACAGCAGATGTCTTTCCCTTCAATTCCTTCAAGATATCTCTCCTTCTCCCAGGACTGGATCAAGTGTCTGGATTTACACCTCACACTAAATCATTCTATGACTTTCTTCATTTTGCGTTGGTGGGATATGCAGGTAGTCCTCAACTTATGACTATCATTGAACCCCAAATTTATGTTGCTAAGCGAGACAGTTGTTCAGGGAGTTTTGCCCCATTTGAAGACCTTCCTTGCCAAAGTTCTTAAGTGAATCCCTGGAGTTGCTAAGTGAACCTGGCTTCCCGATTGACTTTGCTTGTCAGAAGGTCGCAAAAGGGGGCACCGTGAATCCAGAACACTGCAGCCGTCATCAATATGAGTCAGTTGGCAAATGTCTGGATTTTAATCGCGTGACCCTGGGGATGGCTGCAAAGGCCGTTAAGTGGGAAATGGTCATAAGTCCCCCTTTTTTTAGTGTCCTTGTAACTTTGACAGGTCACAAAATGAGCTGTTGTCATTTAAGGCCAACCTCTACTCTGGTTTGCAAAGAAGGATTTGTGACCTAGGATGAGCTTTGAACTCAAGGCCTGTGGAGGTTTTTATTCAGCAGGACAGAATTAAACAAGCTATTGCTTAGTCAAAGGTACCCCTCAGGTTCTACGTTTTCTTAGATGAAATTGCTCTGATGTTCACCTCGGCTGTCCAAAGTAGGTGTAGATGTATGTGTGAGAGGTTGTTTGGTTGATTGGTTCACCCACCCACCCACCCATCCATCCATCCATTTGTCCATCCATCCATCCATCCATTTGTCCATCCATCCATCCATCCATCCATTTGTCCATCCATCCATCCATTCATCCATTTGTCCATCCATCCATCCATCCATCCATCCATTTGTCCATCCATCCATCCATTTGTCCATCCATCCATCCATCCATCCACCCACCCACCCATCCATCCATCCATCCACCCACCCACCCAGTTGCTATATCCAACAATAAATCCATCCAACCATCCTTCCAATCACTATATACAAAAAACATCCATCCATCTACCCGCCTGTCCATCCATCCATCTATCCGTACGTCCATCCATCCATTTGCCCATCTGTCCATTTGTCCTTTTATCCATCCATCTACCTATTAACTCACTCTAAGTGACTGGGTGGCTTACAGGAAATAAAAACCCAATATACAACAACAACAAATAATAATCTCCATGCCTCCACACACAACAGCAGTCAGCCAAACAAGCTTGATGGGTTCCATCCCACTCTGGGTTACTGTTGGCAAAACCAGGTCCTCAGGGCCTTACAAAAGAGTGCAAAGTGGGGGGCAGTCTAACCTCCTGCCCCCCCCCCCTGAGGTTACCAAGCTGTCATTTCATCATGAATGAACAGTTAATTTCAGAAATGATGACATTATGGTCCAACCTTTGGTGCATCCATAACCTGAGTCTAAAATATAAAAGGAGCACGGCTGTTTTGTATTTTCCCCTTCAAACTATTGTTTCATATTCTATGGAAATATGTTCAGATTTGATTAATAGCTATGCCATTAATAATCAAAGATATCCTAAAGTGGAAAATCCATAAAGCAATTCCACCCTTCGTTTATGCTCCTAAACTGCGTTCGCAGAGCGTTGTTTTTTGCAACTCTATGGGCTCGATTGAAGTAGCTTTAAATCAAATCTAGCAAAGCTTCAGATGGACTAAATAGCAGATGTGGATTATGGGAAAACCAGGACAAAATATAGCACAAAATTAGCGGAGAACATGGTGTGTCCAAATTAGAAACTTCCCATTGTGTTTGCAAATGATACGATGCTCCTCCAATCTCAGATTTCTACACCTGTTTTTCCAACCTGCTGCAGCACTTCGTTAGTGAATGTGATTTATGACACAGACTGGGGGGGAGGTGAGACACAGAGGTAAAGTTCAGCCACCATTAAACGGAAATCAGATCTGACTCCAAGAAAATAAAAATTAAGAGCTGGAAGGGAGACCTACAACAATAAAAAAGAAAAGAAGAGGGGAGGATAGGAGAGGAGAGGAGAGGAAGAGGAGAGGAAGGAAGATAGAGGTGAGGAGAGAAAGATGAAAGGGAGAAGGAGAGAGGGTAGGAGGGGAAAGAGGAAGAGAGGAGTAGGGCAGAGGTCAGGGAAGAAGGAAGGGAGAAGAGAGGAGGAAGGAAAAAAGTAGGGAAGGGAGGGAGAAAAGAAAGAAGGTGGTGTCAAAACAGGAGAAAGGGATGGTAAACAGAGCAACCCAAACAGTGTGTTATAACTCAATAAATGGGATGACAAATGTATAAGAATGCCGAATGTAAAAAAGAATAATAACTATGTAAATGTACACCTATAATTGTATATAGAGAACAAAAAATATAAAAACTTTTCAAAAAAAATATAACAAGAATGGCTACAGTGACCATATTGAGGACAACAATTGAGGACAAGAAACAGTTGGAGACCTCCATATGGTCCTGATGGAGACCATAAGTAGAGTTAGCAACAATACGGAATTGCTGATTTCTTCAACCCAAGTCCAACTCACTTCAACTCTGCTGATGGGGAAGCACTTCCTGGAGGAGAAGCTAATTAATTTACACTTCTAACAGAGGAAACAACTTGGTTGAGGTAATACATGAATAAAAATTATAAGGTCACCTGTGTTGTAGATACAGCGACCAAGCAATTAGCATACATCTGCATACTAACAAGAAGAGGAGGAAGAGACCGGACAAGTTTATTTATTTATTTATTTATTTATTTATTTATTATTAGCGTTTATATACCGCCCCCTCTCCCGAAAGGGACTAGAAATGTTGCCTCTCTATCTTTACTGGAAAACTTCAATTCATCCATGTCGCTCTTCAACACTCATTCACACCTTTAGCTGCTGACGGTGGACGCCTATTCAGAAGAAATCTTTCGGTGCCGATTTTATAAAACGCAATAATTATGAGGGAAAACAAAGAGGAAGTCTTAAAAAGTAAATAATAATAGATCGATTGGCAGTCGCAAGGATGGTGCTGTTCCACCACCAACCACCAGAGGTCGCCCCAACTCCAAGATTCTCAATGCTCGCCCTCCCTGCCCAATTTAAATGCAGCTCCTTCTCCCTTCTGCGGTTTGTTCTGTGTATATTTATTTTCAATGAGGTCAGGAGTATCAAGGTTGTAAAATAACTTAGTTTTCACGTGCTTTCTTCCCAGATCTCGTAGAAAGAGCTCCTGAGGTCAATTATCTTGTGATGGGGTCCAGGACTGCCTGTCCCTACTCCTTCTTTCTTTCACTCATTTCCCCTTTTTGCCTTCTCTACCCCTCGCCACCCACCAATAAATGGATAATCAACAAGGATGCTGCAGAGTGGAATCGTTTTCTCGGCACTCTTACCCCCCCCCCTTCATTATTCCCACACAGAGACACAGAGAGACCCTCAAAACAATGCTATAGGGCCCTGCACACCAGAAAAACTAGACTCGAGGACAGTTTTTTTCCCTGAATGCCATCACTCTGCTTCATAACTAATTCCCACAACACTGTCAATAATTTACTAAGAATGTTTTACAATTATTCTTCTCTTCCTTCCTAGTATCTATCTCTCCGCACTTATGACTCTAACCATGTTGCTTGTATCTTTCAGTTTATATTGTTTTTATTTGTTTCCTAATGCAATTTGATAGCTTATTAGTAACCTTGACTATCACTAAAGGTTGCATCTTATGATTCTTGATGAATGTATTTTATTCTCCCCATGTACACTGAGAGACTATGCGCCAAAGATAAATTCCTTGTGTGTCCAGTCATACATGGCCAATAAAGAATTCTATTCTATTCTATTCTATTCTATTCTATTCTATTCTTTTTCAACTATATTCTATTCAATTCCTATTCCTTTTCCTATTGCCATTCCCATTCCATTCCATTCTATTCGTTTCTATTCTTTTTCTATTAAATTCTATTCTTTTTCTATTCTATTCTATTCTATCCTATCCTATTAAATTCTTATTCTTATTCTTACTCTTATTCTATTCTATTCTATTCTATTTAATGAAGATGTGAAGTCTCTGCAAAGATTCAGCCTTTTAAAAAAGCAAGTCATCTACAAAACCACCAAGGAATTTCAGGTGGCAGGGTCTGGGAGAAGAGCCTTTTCTGCTTTGGCCCCTGCTGTTTGGAACACCTGGCTGCTGGATGTACAGATCCATCCCCACCCTTCTGGCTATCCCTTAAAACCTGGCACTGCCAGTGGGCATGGAGGGCTCTATGTCGGAAGCAGAGAGGGAGCTAGACAGCAGCGAGGCAGAGGAACAGCTGGAGCCTGTTCCCAGTGTGCGCATGCGCAGAGCTGCCAGAAGACAAGAACAACTAAGAAAACAGTGTCGACTTAAGAGTAAAGCCACACCTTGGAGGTGAATGGCCCCTCCCAGAGGAAACAAAAGAGGAATGAATGGGGAGGGGGCTTTTGCAGCAACCAATTCATTCATTCAAGTTCTGTTTGTGATTATAAGAGACTCTGTGCCAAGTTTAGTTTTACCCTGTCTTTGGAAACTAGTTATCTGTCAGCTCTCTAAATGAGATAAGGTACGTGTGGATAAACATTCCTCTGAAAGACTGTTTGCTAAAGCCTTGCTGACTGTGAATGAAAGGAGTTCACAGTCGTGTAAATAAAAGAGGTTTTGTCGGGACCAAGACTTTGCTTCTTGCTTTCTAAGGAAGGCAGGCTCAACAGTTGAAGTCCACCTGTCTCAAAGTTGCCAAGGTTGAGAAACATTGCTTGATTGCCATCATATATTGCTCTGAATTGCTTTCGGCAACCAATTTTCCATCTTTATGCAAAACATTCCATAATCCCTTCAGGCTCACTTCAGCGGGATATTTTGATATTTTGTTTAATAAAGATGCAGAAGAGACCATTTTCTGCCACCCTTCTGTTGTTGTGGTTCTTTTTGGCTCATGATTAGAGTTTCAAAGCACAATGTAAATTTAACGACACGATAAAAAGCTCATTATAGTTTCCCCCCAAACTTGCAAGTCAGGGAAGAATAGAAATTAATCCTTATTAATTGTTCCTTCTCTGTCTCATTTCCATCTTTGCATTAAGAGTTTGCCACTTGGTGTGGAAGCTTGAAAAAAAAGGTAAATTAATCTGCTCCCTACAGATTAACAGCATCTTTGTGGAACATGTGAAAAATATCTTTATTATTTTCTTCGGTTAATACTACCTTGCTGAAATACAATGAGAAACACCTAAAATTATATACAAGTAGTTCTTGACTTGCAATGCACGGCTGTGAAAGTTGGACCATAAGGAAGGCTGAGCGCCAAAGAATGGAGGCCTTTGAATTCTGGTACTGGAGATGACTCCTGCAAGACTGCAAGGTGATCAAACCAGTCAGTCCTAGAGGAGATCAACCCTGACTGCTCTTTAGAAGGCCAGATCCTGAGGAGGAAACTCAAATACTTTGGCAACCTAATGAGAAGAAAGGACTCCCAGGAGAAGAGCCTAATGCTGGGAAAGATGGAGGGGAAAAGAAGAAGGGGATGACAGAGAATGAGATGGCTACCGAAGAGCCAGCACTGTCCGAAGACGTCTCCGTGGTCATGTGGCCAGCATGACTCAACGCCAAATGTGCAGAGAACGCTGTTATCTTCCCACCAAAGGTGGTCCCTGTTTTTCTACCTGCATTTTTACATGCTTTCGAACTGCTAGGTTGGCAGAAGCTGGGACAAGTAATGGGAGCTCACTCCATTATGTGGCACCAGGGATTCGAACTGCCGACCTTTCTGATCGAAGGTCAACTATATTTGTTGGGGGGGAGAAGGCAGTGTAACTACACAAAAGAAGTTGAAGTCAATGCTTTCTAAGGATGACTCTGAGGCCCAGAGGCATTGTCAGAAAAAACAAGCTATGTCCAGGGTTGTTGGTCTGAGCTCCAAGCTTGGCAATTTGATTGCAAAACATTTTGCCACCATTCGAGGAGACGTCGTCAGTGTGCTTTGAATTGTGGTGAAAGCACTGGCCGTTCAATACGTTTTTATGTGATGCAAATTAGTGTGGATGTCGTTTGTTCGGCTACTTCTGAGTCGTGCTCTGACTTCAGACTGTTTTGATTGGTTGGCTGTTGTTGCAGAGACATGGCCTTTTGTTTTAAGTACCGTCTGTGTGATGTAAATGAGTCTTGTTTGTTTGGATACTGCTGACTCTTGGTCTGGTTTCAGTCTGTTGGAATGGCTGGCTGTTGTTACTGAGACGTGGCCATATTTCTTGTGAGCTGATGGGACGGGATCTTTGGTTGTTGCCTGGTGGGGTTCCTGTTTGTTCATTTTAAGGGCTATTGCGGTTGATGCAGTTCTTTCATCCTCAGTCATTGGTAGACTGGATTGATGTCAATATGTCTATTTATGTTCCAGGGTAGATGCTTTGCCTTATAACCCAACTACCTTGTTTTCCTGAAAATAAGTCCTCCCTAGATAATAAGCCCAATCGGGCTTCTGAGCACATGCACTAAAATAAGCCCTCCCCACA
Organism: Natrix helvetica; assembly: GCF_964273705.1. Taxonomy (NCBI): domain Eukaryota; kingdom Metazoa; phylum Chordata; class Lepidosauria; order Squamata; family Natricidae; genus Natrix; species Natrix helvetica. Next base: position 21,819,439 of record NC_138559.1, on the reverse strand, counting down.
CAAAAATAAGCCCTCCCCAAAAATATTGCAACACAGCAGCAGCCCTGAGGTGACCACGATCGACACCTCCTGAACCTCAAAAATAGTAAGATCTCCATGAAAATAAGGCCAAGTGCTTATTTCGGGGATCAAAATAAAATAAGACCCTGTCTTATTTTCGGGGAAACAAGGTAGCTTCCCATTCATTGAGTTTTAATTTTTAAAAATTTTTAAAGATAAATTCTGCTAAGGGAGGAAGCTAGTGAACACCAAGGACCAGTTTAATGGTATCAAAACTTTGAAATAAGCATCCAGAAAAGAAGCACAACTATAAATGCTATCTCTATCGTTAGGCTACATCAGGGGTGTCAAACTCAAGGCCCGCGGGCCAAAATCCGGCCCATTAGAACTGGCCCATGGGGCCACCCTGGAAACAGCAAAGGACTGGCCCGTGGTGAAATAACAAGGGCATCAGACAGTGATTGAAGGAAACCCCAAGTTTTGCAGAGGTAAAAGGTAAAGGTTTCCCTCGCACATATGCGCTAGTCGTTCCCGACTATAGGGGGCGATGCTCATCTCCATTTCAAAGCCGAAGAGCCAGCACTGTCCGAAGACATCTCTGTGGTCATGTGGCCAGCATGACTAAATGCCGAAGGCACACAGAACGCTGTTCCCTTCCCACCAAAGGTGGTCTCTATTTTTCTACTTGCATTTTTACCTGCTTTCGATCTGCTAGGTTAGCAGAAGCTGGGACAAGTAAAGGGAGCTCACTACGTTACGGCGTGCTAGGGATTCGAACCGCTGAACTGCCTACTTCTGATCGACAAGCTCAGCATCTTTGCCACTGTAGGTAGGATACAGATAAATAAAACAGTTGAAATAATAATGGCATCAGATACTGATTGAAGGAAACCCCAAGTTTTGCAGAGGTGCAAAACTAAATTTTAGAAGACGCTCCGGAGTTTGAGGGATCTGGAGAAACCATAGGATTGTACATGTGAAGATTTCATAGAATGAAATTGTCCCTTTGTGTTTTATCACCAGATTCCGTGCATTAAATCAAATCAGGCACCTCAAACTGAATCAGCAATTTGATGGAGTTTTGCCCATGCATGCAAATCCCTTCTCTTAAATGTAATCGGTAATTTGAACCGAAATGCCTAAAACACGTGACATGACTCAATGATTTGAACTGAACTGACAATTCAGAATGAAACAAAGAATGGAAGGATTTGGTTTACGGAATCTCATTGTTCTGACCTGGGCTTCCCAAGAGCATGAAGCAAACTCCTGGTCCCGACAAAAACCCCTTTTATCAATTCACTGTGAATTCTGCTCATTCACATCCAGCAAAGTCTTTCAAGGGAGGATTTACAGTCACAGGCCTTATCTGGCTTGGAGAGCTGCCAGGCCGGTCTCTGCAGAACTTGGCAAGGAGTCTCGAAGAGTCACCAACCAATTAAGCAAACTAATCGTCTCCTGCAAACTCCACTGCTCTTTCGCTCCTCTTTTATTTCTTCTGAGAAATAAAAGGGGCCATTCATCGTCCATCTGTGGCCTTACTCCCAGGTCGACCCATTCTTTAGCTGTTCCCTTCATCTGGCAACTCTGTACATTTGCACACTGGGAATAGGCTCCAGCTGTTCATCTGCCTCACTGATGTCTGACTTTGAAGGCAATTGATAACTGGTATACGGCTCTGCCCCCCTCTCTGCCTCTGACACAGAACCCTCATCACAGCCTTCTCCGGACTCCAGGACTGGCCCATGTTTCTCCCCAACCTGCCCACTGTCCGAATCTGCTGCCAGCTCTGCTGGCTGCTGGCAGGCCACAACACTCACCAATGTTTCAAATCAGAACTTGGGTGAGATGCCCATCTCAACAAATGTGGAAACCAGCTCAATGGGAAGTGAAGATTTCTGATACATTTTGGGAGGAGATTATTGGTGCTAAAATAACCCTCTCTACCAATATTTCTCAACCTTAACACCTTGAAGCTGAGTGGACTTCAATCCCCAGAATTCTCTAGTCAGCTTTGCTCGCTGGAAAATTCTGGGAGTTGAAGTCCAGACACCTTAAAGTGGCCAAGGTTGAAAAGCCCTGCCAAAATTGTGAAAGAATCCAGATTTTCTTTCAGTATGTCCCAATGTATAAAGCAGATATTGACACTTGAAGACATCTGAAGTTCAACTCCCGGAATTCCACAACCAGAATTCAACTCAATTCTGGGAGTTGAAATCCAAGACATCTTTGAGTAGCCAAATTCGAGAAACACTGGTTTAAAGGACTGACCTGCTCCATCATTGATCCAATTAGACCTCTATGTACATGCATATATTGTAGATTTCATCCTGACTTCCATCAAAATTTATGATTTGTAAAAGGGCTGCTGAGAAAATTTGGAGGACGCCAAAACCGGGGGTAAGATTCAGCCGCTTCACACAGGTTAGGTAGAACTGACAGCTAACGTTTTGTGCAGTTTGGTGAACCGGCTGAACAGCATGCCTCCCCGTGCCTGGCCTCACTTCGCCCTTCCCCTCCTCGCCACTCCTCACCAGGCCACCTGACACTCACCCAGCTGGACGAGGCGAGGTGCCCCTCGACGTGAGTGACGTTGAGTTGGCCACACCCACCCAGTCACTACCACCTAGACACACCTACCCAGCCGGTCATTAGGGCAGAGAACAGGTGGTTAAATTATTTGAATCCCACCACTGGCCAAAACTATGCAATGGATTTCCTCCCTTGCTTCATAATTAATATTTGCATCATTTATCTTTTGTGGAGAGATTATTCTGACTAACGAGGTTCTGGGCCACTAATTCATTGCTACTGCCTTGTCACTTTCTTCTCCTCCTTATTACCCAGAAATAGACTCATTAGTCAGAGTTCAGTGGCAGGGAGAAATTGTCTTCATTAATTTAATTCCTTCCTTGCTTCTTCTGGGCCGGAGCTAATCCAGAACCATTTTTTAAATGGAGACTGAAGAGCAGCTGGGTGTCCAAAGAGTTTTTTTTTTCATGGTGTCATCTCTTATCCATGTTTCCAGGATACTGAAATCACCCCCCAAGTTGTGTCCATGTGCTGGTTAATTTGAAGACTGTCTAATGATAAAGACTGGCATTATAAAGTGGTATTAACAATTCACGTGATCTTGATTCTATCCCTCTTCCGGTTTGCTCGTAGGGTCGGTTTAAGACCTCCGGAGGCTTCAGGGGCCTTCAGAAGGCTTCCCTGAAGCCTCCGGAGGACTAAAAAGCGCCCTACCATGGATGGCCATAGGTTCGCCATCCCGGGCCTATAGATTATTTAACCAATTAGCGCAGATTTAGTACATTTCCGTGTTGCTTTTGAGGAACTTATAAGAACACGCTTCTCGCTAAGAACCTCGTTCAGATGTAGACATGGCTTGTCTTGCTCTGAACCTTTGGTGCCAAATAAAACCACCTCTCTTGATCCTGAAGTCTCTTAATTTCCTGCAACAGCAGAGTTGCTGACCGTTAATGCCCGTTCAGACAACCATTTTGTGAAGGGAATAAATCTTCCACACCATGGCAGGCTTTAGGGGACAGTGCCTAAATGTACTCTCCCAACTCTGAATGCTCAGGAAGTTCCCGACTTCATTACGAGGGGTGCAGACGCGTTCAAATCATGCATAAAACAACCAGAATTCACCCTCCTGCAAGAGCAACATTTTCAACAGAGTGAAGCCTGAAAAAAATCCATCTGTATTTTCTATTCTGTTTCCCCTGGGGGGGGTCTCCCGTGGCCACAAACCACAATCTAACATTGTAAGAACACATCGCCTGAGCTGTAAATGCTAAGCAGGGCTTGCTGGAATCCAATGTTACAGAACAGAGATCATTTAGAAAAACACATATACAATTCATTGGTGGAATCTCAGCGGGAGGGGGGAAATGTGCAGATGGTTTCCTCTGGGTCTTATTATAAGGTATTATGTGCTCGCTAGCATTATGAATTTGCCCAGTAAGCAATGCTCAAAATGCCAGGGTCTTCTGTAGCACACAGGTGAATTGAAAAAGGGAGTTGGAATATATAATAATTATATATTTTTTAAAAACCCAAAGAAACTAGACCCATCGCAATTGTCAAGAGGAGGGTGAGAAAAAAATCCCAAACCTTTGAAATTATGGAACTGATTTTGAATTGTGACCAAATTATCATCCTGTACTTCCCAAATAAGGTACGCGGTGGCTCAGAGGCTCAGACGCTGAAGCTTGTCGATCAGAAAGGTTGGCAGTTTGGTGGTTCGAATCCCTAGTGCCATGTAATGGAGTGAGCTTCCGTTACTTGTCCCAGCATCTGCCAATCTAGGGCTTCAAAAGGACATAAACATGCAAGTAGAAAAATAGGAACCACCTTTGGTGGGAAGGTAACAGCATACATACACACACACACACACACACAGACAGACAGACAGACAGACAGACAGACAGACAGACAGACAGACAGACAGACAGACATACATACATACATACATACATACATACATACATACATACATATATATATATATATATATATATATATATATATATATATATATATTTGTGTTGTATTTGTGCTGATAAATAAATAAAGGGAAACTAGTATAGATCTATTTCAAGCTATTTAGCTCTCATCAGCTAGCCACACCCTTACTGGGATTTGAACCACTGAATAATGGAACTGATTTTGAACTGCAACCAAATTATCATCCTGTGCTTCCTTGGTCAGATTTTACTGGCATTGATAGATGATGAATTGCCATCTTATGGCCACTACATGGCACTAATGTTCTCTTTCCAGAGTTTCTGTGCTTCTATCCTTCTGCTGCTGAAGTCTACAGTCGCCCACATGCCTCCTAGCAAGGCTGCCAACAGATTTCAGCTAAAGATAAATTTGCAATTAATTTGAAGGGCTTCATCCCAGGTAATTTTTTTTTAAAGGCAGCCAAATGAGTTTTCCCTACAAACAGCAGGTTAGCACTGGGTTGGACTGAGGGTGAAACAACCTTCTCTGCTATCTGACCACAGCCTCTAATTTGCTTCTGCAGTTTCTTTTTTTTTCTCTTTTTAATCCTCTGTGTCTATTTATTTATTTAGAATATGGCATACTACCCGCAGATACACAGTGCAGCAAATTTGTTTAAAGAGAAGCACAACATAAACCTCCTTTAAAAGTGTTTGCCGCACCATTTTGTTATAGAAGGCAGTAAGACGATGTAAGAAGTATATATTTCAACACATTGTTAAAAGGTCAAGGTTCTCCTTGCACATATGTGCTAGTTGTTCCCAACTCTAGGGGGCACTGCTCATCTCTGTTTGAAAGCCGAACAGCCAGCACTGGCCGCAGACGTCTCCGAGGTCATGTGGCCGGCATGACTAAACGCCGAAGGCGCACGGAACGCTGTTACCTTCCCACCAAAGGTGGTCCCTATTTTTCTACTTGCATTTTTACGTGCTTTCGAACTGCTAGGTGGGCAGAAGCTGAGACAAGTCACGGGAGCTCAATCTGTTACGCAGCCCTAGGGATTCGAACCGCCGAACTGTCGACCTTCTTATCAACAAGCTCAGCGTCTTAGTCACTGAGCCACCATGTTAAAGAGATTCGGATCTGAGCACAACTCTTCAGAAATTTGAATATGCTGATATTCAAAGGGTTGGGTTCCCCCCCCACCCCCAAATCCAGAATGCATTTGGATATAAATAAAATGTGAACTTTTCAATCCCTATCCCTGACAATGGTGGGTACAGCTACTCTATCAGATGATGTCGGAAACCGACTTTGCAGAATTAAATACTTTTAAATTGCACTGATTATTGCTTTTCTTTGGGACAATGCTATTTGCCTTCCCTAATGTAATTACAATAATCATATACTTCAGCAGCTTGACAGGAGGGCAGAAAAGGGTAGGCGGGAGTGGTCTGAAAATAAAGACAAGAGTAATTAAAGAGGGAAATGTAAAAAAATAAAACCTGTATTACTACTCTGGGTTTATTCCCAGGAGGAGGGAGGGGAAGTGGGAGAGAGAGAAAAACCCTACTAATGAAAGGTCATTACATGGTTTAAAAAACAAAAGACAACAGAAATTGTTTAATACAAAAATGCACCTTGCAAAAATAATTGCTCAGAGTCACCTCCTCATGGAGTGACTCATTGTAAAAGTTAAGAATTTAGAGCAGGGTCTCCAAACGTAGCAACTTTACAATTTGTGGACTTCAACTCCCCAAATTCCTCAGCCATCCATGCTGGGAGTTGAAATCCACAAATCGTAAAGTTGCCAAGTTTGGACACTCCCGATTTAGAGTGTTGCCTTTCTATTCTTCATGGTTTCTGGTGGTGCTACATCAGGGCGCAGCAAATAGCCAATGATGGCTGATCTTGAAAAAGTTATGTAGACTGAGACCAGGTTAGAAGTTGGATTAGGGTCCCAAGAAGAAGGAGGAGGAGGCGGAGGAGGAGGAGGAAGAGGAGGAGGAGGAGGAGGAGAAGAAGAAGAAGAAGAAGAAGAAGAAGAAGATGATGATGATGATGATGATGATGAAGAAGAACAACTACTACTACTACTACTACTACTACTACTACTACTACTACTACTACTACTACTAAATTAGCATTAGATAAGTGTTATCAGAATTCAAGAGGAGTTGGATATGGGAACGTAATGACCCCAGGCTGATTCCTCTCTTGATGCCACCCTCAGCTGCCCCAATCAAGCTTTACTCAATCTTCAATTTTCATTGGTTCTTCCTGTTCCTGCTTCCCAGCATAGAGTTTTAAAAAGAAAAAAAAAGTTATCAGTTGTAAAGTTCATTCTTGAAATCTGTCTTCATTTATTTTTTTTACAATGACAGCGCAGACTCTATCAAATACAATTTATGTCAGTATAAGAATTTACAATCCCTTTCAAAAAAAATTTTTTTTTGGGGGGTAGACATTCAAGCCCCGGGCACACTTTCCAATATGTTGATGCATATCTACATACTCCTTAGTTGAGCTGTTGCTTCCTTAATAGTCCTCTCCTTAAATATATTTTTCAACCGCAAATCTCACACATTTCTAAATGACATTTTTGGCTACAGTTTTTTTGGGGGGTGTCTAAAAAAAGAGATATGTTGCACACAATTCTACCAAAAGGATGAGTAGAATAACATGTGAGGTATCTACAAAAGGTTCCCCTTGATATCTGGTCAAAATTCAGCTGTAGAATTGCAGTCATGGTGGCGAAGTTTCCTTATATCACTCTTTTCCCTTTATTTTTCAAGTGAAGCTCTTCGACACTAATTTTTCAGGGCCAAACACCGGTGTTGAATTTTCATTGCATTGATAACCTGTTTGTTCACCTCTACGAGAAAAAGAGTTTAGGGGGGAAAAAACCACAGAGAGGGAGGAGAATTGATGGGAAAAGAATGATTAATTAAAACCAAAAGCAGCAGGAAACCACTCACTCTGTAAGAGGGGCCCATCAAGATTTCATGAATATATTCTCATAAAATTAAAGTTGAGACTGGCCTCTCACACACTTCAGACATCAGGAGTATGAAAGAAGTTCAGAGAAACTATTATCCTCTGCTACTTTGAGTCTTGGTGTAATCCTAAGTGGAATTTTCCCCAATGGGATTTTCCAATGTATTTTGCCAGGAAATGTACATAAGGCAGGCTCAAAAGGCTTCCCCCCTCCTAACCATACCGATGGGCTCTGAATCCAATGGCAGTGTCGGTTTTGCTCTACGAATTCATGGGGAGCTAACCCTAACCCTAAGTGGAATTTTCCCCAATGGGATTTTCCCATGTATTTTGCCAGGAAATGTACATAAGGCAGGCTCAAAAGGCTTCCCCCCTCCTAACCATACCGATGGGCTCTGAATCCAATGGCAGTGTCGGTTTTGCTCTACGAATTCATGGGGAGCTAACCCTAACCCTAAGTGGAATTTTCCCCAATGGGATTTTCCCATGTATTTTGCCAGGAAATGTACATAACGCCGGCTCAAAAGGCGTTCCCCCTCCTAACCATACCGATGGGCTCTGAATCCAATGGCAGTGTCGGTTTTGCTCTACGAATTCATGGGGAGCTAACCCTAACTCTTAGGGGAATTTTCCCCAATGGGATTTTCCCATGTATTTTGCCAGGAAATGTACATAAGGCCAGATAAAAAGGCGTTCCCCCTCCTAACCATACCGATGGGCTCTGAATCCAATGGCAGTGTCGGTTTTGCTCTGTGAATTCATGTGGAGCTAACCCTAACCCTAAGTGCAATTTTCCCCAATGGGATTTTCCCATGTATTTTGCCAGGAAATGTACATAAGGCAGGCTCAAAAGGCGTCCCCCCTCCTAACCATACCGATGGGCTCTGAATACAAAGGCAGTGTCAGTTTTGCTCTGTGAATTCATGTGGAGCTAACCCTAACCCTAAGTGGAATTTTTCCCAATGGGATTTTCTCATGTATTTTGCCAGGAAATGTAAATAAGGCAGGCTAAAAAGCCATCCCCCCTCCTAACCATACCAATGGGCTCTGAATCCAATGGCAGTGTCGGTTTTCCTCTGTGAATTCATGTGGAGCTAACCCGAACCCTAAGTGGAATTTTCCCTAATGGGAATTTCCCATGTATTTTGCCAGGAAATGTACATAAGTCAGGCTCAAAAGGCGTCCCCCCTCCTAACCATACCGATGGGCTCTGAATCCAATGGCAGTGTCGGTTTTACTCTGTGAATTCATGTGGAGCTAACCCTAACCCTAAGTGGAATTTTCCCCAATGGGATTTTCCCATGTATTTTGCCAGGAAATGTACATAAGGCAGGCTCAAAAGGCGTCCCCCCTCCTAACCATACCGATGGGCTCTGAATCCAATGGCAGTGTCGGTTTTGCTCTACGAATTCATGGGGAGCTAACCCTAACCCTAAGTGGAATTTTCCCCAATGGGATTTTCCCATGTATTTTGCCAGGAAATGTACATAAGGCAGGCTCAAAAGTCGTCCCCCCTCCTAACCATACCGATGGGCTCTGAATCCAATGGCAGTGTCGGTGTTGCTCTACGAATTCATGGGGAGCTAACCCTAACCCTAAGTGGAATTTTCCCCAATGGGATTTTCCCATGTATTTTGCCAGGAAATGTACATAAGGCAGGCTCAAAAGGCATCCCCCCTCCTAACCATACCGATGGGCTCTGAATCCAATGGCAGTGTCGGTTTTACTCTGTGAATTCATGTGGAGCTAACCCTAACCCTAAGTGGAATTTTCCCCAATGGGATTTTCCCATGTATTTTGCCAGGAAATGTACATAAGGCAGGCTCAAAAGGAGTCCCCCCTCCTAACCATACCGATGGGCTCTGAATCCAATGGCAGTGTCGGTTTTGCTCTACGAATTCATGGGGAGCTAACCCTAACCCTAAGTGGAATTTTCCCCAATGGGATTTTCCCATGTATTTTGCCAGGAAATGTACATAAGGCAGGCTCAAAAGGCGTCCCCCCTCCTAACCATACCGATGGGCTCTGAATCCAATGGCAGTGTCGGTTTTGCTCTGTGAATTCATGTGGAGCTAACCCTAACCCTAAGTGGAATTTTCCCCAATGGGATTTTCCCATGTATTTTGCCAGGAAATGTACATAAGGCAGGCTCAAAAGCCATCCACCCTCCTAACCATACCGATGGGCTCTGAATCCAATGGCAGTGTCGGTTTTGCTCTGTGAATTCATGGGGAGTTAACTCTTACCCTAAGTGGAATTTTCCCCAATGGGATTTTCTCATGTATTTTGCCAGGAAATGTACATAAGGCAGGCTCAAAAGGCGTTCCCCCTCCTAACCATACCGATGGGCTCTGAATCCAATGGCAGTGTCGGTTTTGCTCTGTGAATTCATGTGGAGCTAACCCTAACCCTAAGTGCAATTTTCCCCAATGGGATTTTCCCATGTATTTTGCCAGGAAATGTACATAAGGCAGGCTCAAAAGGCGTCCCCCCTCCTAACCATACCGATGGGCTCTGAATACAAAGGCAGTGTCGGTTTTGCTCTGTGAATTCATGTGGAGCTAACCCTAACCCTAAGTGGAATTTTTCCCAATGGGATTTTCTCATGTATTTTGCCAGGAAATGTAAATAAGGCAGGCTAAAAAGCCATCCCCCCTCCTAACCATACCAATGGGCTCTGAATCCAATGGCAGTGTCGGTTTTCCTCTGTGAATTCATGTGGAGCTAACCCGAACCCTAAGTGGAATTTTCCCTAATGGGAATTTCCCATGTATTTTGCCAGGAAATGTACATAAGTCAGGCTCAAAAGGCGTCCCCCCTCCTAACCATACCGATGGGCTCTGAATCCAATGGCAGTGTCGGTTTTACTCTGTGAATTCATGTGGAGCTAACCCTAACCCTAAGTGGAATTTTCCCCAATGGGATTTTCCCATGTATTTTGCCAGGAAATGTACATAAGGCAGGCTCAAAAGGCGTCCCCCCTCCTAACCATACCGATGGGCTCTGAATCCAATGGCAGTGTCGGTTTTACTCTGTGAATTCATGGGGAGCTAACCCTAACCCTAAGTGGAATTTTCCCCAATGGGATTTTCCCATGTATTTTGCCAGGAAATGTACATAAGGCAGGCTCAAAAGTCGTCCCCCCTCCTAACCATACCGATGGGCTCTGAATCCAATGGCAGTGTCGGTGTTGCTCTACGAATTCATGGGGAGCTAACCCTAACCCTAAGTGGAATTTTCCCCAATGGGATTTTCCCATGTATTTTGCCAGGAAATGTACATAAGGCAGGCTCAAAAGGCATCCCCCCTCCTAACCATACCGATGGGCTCTGAATCCAATGGCAGTGTCGGTTTTACTCTGTGAATTCATGTGGAGCTAACCCTAACCCTAAGTGGAATTTTCCCCAATGGGATTTTCCCATGTATTTTGCCAGGAAATGTACATAAGGCAGGCTCAAAAGGAGTCCCCCCTCCTAACCATACCGATGGGCTCTGAATCCAATGGCAGTGTCGGTTTTGCTCTACGAATTCATGGGGAGCTAACCCTAACCCTAAGTGGAATTTTCCCCAATGGGATTTTCCCATGTATTTTGCCAGGAAATGTACATAAGGCAGGCTCAAAAGTCGTCCCCCCTCCTAACCATACCGATGGGCTCTGAATCCAATGGCAGTGTCGGTTTTGCTCTGTGAATTCATGTGGAGCTAACCCTAACCCTAAGTGGAATTTTCCCCAATGGGATTTTCCCATGTATTTTGCCAGGAAATGTACATAAGGCAGGCTCAAAAGGCGTCCCCCCTCCTAACCATACCGATGGGCTCTGAATCCAATGGCAGTGTCGGTTTTGCTCTGTGAATTCATGTGGAGCTAACCCTAACCCTAAGTGGAATTTTCCCCAATGGGAATTTCCCATGTATTTTGCCAGGAAATGTACATAAGGCAGACTCAAAAGGCGTCCCCCCTCCTAACCATACCGATGGGCTCTGAATCCAATGGCAGTGTCGGTTTTACTCTGTGAATTCATGTGGAGCTAACCCTAACCCTAAGTGGAATTTTCCCCAATGGGATTTTCCCATGTATTTTGCCAGGAAATGTACATAAGGCAGGCTCAAAAGCCATCCACCCTCCTAACCATACCGATGGGCTCTGAATCCAATGGCAGTGTCGGTTTTGCTCTGTGAATTCATGGGGAGTTAACTCTTACCCTAAGTGGAATTTTCCCCAATGGGATTTTCTCATGTATTTTGCCAGGAAATGTACATAAGGCAGGCTCAAAAGCCATCCCCCCTCCTAACCATACCGATGGGCTCTGAATCCAATGGCAGTGTCGGTTTTGCTCTGTGAATTCATGGGGAGTTAACTCTTACCCTAAGTGGAATTTTCCCCAATGGGATTTTCTTATGTATTTTGCCAGGAAATGTACATAAGGCAGGCTCAAAAGCCATCCCCCCTCCTAACCATACCGATGGGCTCTGAATCCAATGGCAGTGTCGGTTTTGCTCTACGAATTCATGTGGAGCTAACCCTAACCCTAAGTGGAATTTTCCCCAATGGGATTTTCCCATGTATTTTGCCAGGAAATGTACATAAGGCAGGCTCAAAAGGCGTCCCCCCTCCTAACCATACCGATGGGCTCTGAATCCAATGGCAGTGTCGGTTTTGCTCTGTGAATTCATGTGGAGCTAACCCTAACCCTAAGTGGAATTTTCCCCAATGGGATTTTCCCATGTATTTTGCCAGGAAATGTACATAAGGCAGGCTCAAAAGGCGTCCCCCCTCCTAACCATACCGATGGCCTCTGAATCCAATGGCAGTGTCGGTTTTGCTCTACGAATTCATGGGGAGGTAACCCTAACCCTTAGTGGAATTTTCCCCAATGGGATTTTCCCATGTATTTTGCCAGGAAATGTACATAAGGCCGGCTCAAAAGTCGTCCCCCCTCCTAACCATACCAATGGGCTCTGAATCCAATGGCAGTGTCGGTTTTGCTCTACGAATTCATGGGGAGCTAACCGTAACCCTAAGTGGAATTTTCCCCAATGGGATTTTCCCATGTATTTTGTCAGGAAATGTACATAAGGCAGGCTGAAAAGGCGGCCCCTCTCCTAACCATACCGATGGGCTCTGAATCCAATGGCAGTGTTGGTTTTGCTCTGTGAATTCATGGGGAGCTAACCCTAACCCTTAGTGGAATTTTCCCCAATGGGATTTTCCCATGTATTTTGCCAGGAAATGTACATAAGGCCGGCTCAAAAGGCGTTCCCCCTCCTAACCATACCGATGGGCTCTAAATCCAATGGCAGTGTCGGTTTTACTCTGTGAATTCATGGTGAGCTAACCCTTACCCTAAGTGGAATTTTCCCCAAATGGATTTTCTCATGTATTTTGCCAGGAAATGTACATAAGGCAGGCTAAAAAGCCATCCCCCCTCCTAACCATACCAATGGGCTCTGAATCCAATGGCAGTGTCGGTTTTGCTCTGTGAATTCATGTGGAGCTAACCCTAACCCTAAGTGGAATTTTCCCCAATGGGATTTTCCCATGTATTTTGCCAGGAAATGTACATAAGGCAGGCTCAAAAGTCGTCCCCCCTCCTAACCATACCGATGGGCTCTGAATCCAATGGCAGTGTCGGTTTTGCTCTACGAATTCATGTGGAGCTAACCCTAACCCTAAGTGGAATTTTCCCCAATGGGATTTTCCAATGTATTTTGCCAGGAAATGTACATAAGGCCGGCTCAAAAGGCGTCCCCCCTCCTAACCATACCGATGGGCTCTGAATCCAATGGCAGTGTCGGTTTTGCTCTGAGAAGTCATGTGGAGCTAACCCTAACCCTAAGTGTAATTTTCCCCAATGGGATTTTCCCATGTATTTTGCCAGGAAATGTACATAAGGCCGGCTCAAAAGGCGTCCCCCCTCCTAACCATACCGATGGCCTCTGAATCCAATGGCAGTGTCGGTTTTGCTCTACGAATTCATGGGGAGCTAACCCTAACCCTTAGTGGAATTTTCCCCAATGGGATTTTCCCATGTATTTTGCAAGGAAATGTACATAAGGCCGGCTCAAAAGGCGTCCCCCCTCCTAACCATACCAATGGGCTCTGAATCCAATGGCAGTGTCGGTTTTGCTCTGTGAATTCATGGGGAGTTAACTCTTACCCTAAGTGGAATTTTCCCCAATGGGATTTTCTCATGTATTTTGCCAGGAAATGTACATAAGGCAGGCTCAAAAGCCATCCCCCCTCCCAACCATACCGATGGGCTCTGAATCCAATGGCAGTGTCGGTTTTGCTCTACGAATTCATGGGGAGCTAACCCTAACCCTTAGTGGAATTTTCCCCAATGGGATTTTCCCATGTATTTTGCCAGGAAATGTACATCAGGCAGGCTAAAAAGCCATCCCCCCTCCTAACCATACCGATGGGCTCTGAATCCAATGGCAGTGTCGGTTTTGCTCTGTGAATTCATGTGGAGCTAACCCTAACCCTAAGTGGAATTTTCCCCAATGGGATTTTCCCATGTATTTTGCCAGGAAATGTACATAAGGCAGGCTAAAAAGCCATCCACCCTCCTAACCATACCGATGGGCTCTGAATCCAATGGCAGTGTCGGTTTTGCTCTGTGAATTCATGTGGAGCTAACCCTAACCCTAAGTGGAATTTTCCCCAATGGGATTTTCTCATGTATTTTGCCAGGAAATGTACATAAGGCCGGCTCAAAAGGCATTCCCCCTCCTCACCATACTGATGGGCTCTGAATCCAATGGCAGTGTCGGTTTTACTCTGTGAATTCATGGGGAGCTAACCCTAACCCTAAGTGGAATTTTCCCCAATGGGATTTTCTCATGTATTTTGCCAGGAAATGTACATAAGGCAGGCTCAAAAGCCATCCCCCCTCCTAACCATACCGATGGGCTCTGAATCCAATGGCAGTGTCGGTTTTGCTCTGTGAATTCATGGGGAGTTAACTCTTACCCTAAGTGGAATTTTCCCCAATGGGATTTTCTCATGTATTTTGCCAGGAAATGTACATAAGGCAGGCTCAAAAGCCATCCCCCCTCCCAACCATACCGATGGGCTCTGAATCCAATGGCAGTGTCGGTTTTGCTCTACGAATTCATGTGGAGCTAACCCTAACCCTAAGTGGAATTTTCCCCAATGGGATTTTTCCATGTATTTTGCCAGGAAATGTACATAAGGCAGGCTCAAAAGGCGTCCCCCCTCCTAACCATACCGATGGGCTCTGAATCCAATGGCAGTGTCGGTTTTGCTCTGTGAATTCATGTGGAGCTAACCCTAACCCTAAGTGGAATTTTCCCCAATGGGATTTTCCCATGTATTTTGCCAGGAAATGTACATAAGGCAGGTTCAAAAGGCGTCCCCCCTCCTAACCATACCGATGGCCTCTGAATCCAATGGCAGTGTCGGTTTTGCTCTACGAATTCATGGGGAGCTAACCTTAACCCTTAGTGGAATTTTCCCCAATGGGATTTTCCCATGTATTTTGCCAGGAAATGTACATAAGGCAGGCTCAAAAGGCGTCCCCCCTCCTAACCATACCAATGGGCTCTGAATCCAATGGCAGTGTCGGTTTTGCTCTGTGAATTCATGGGGAGCTAACCCTAACCCTTAGTGGAATTTTCCCCAATGGGATTTTCCCATGTATTTTGCCAGGAAATGTACATAAGGCAGGCTAAAAAGCCATCCCCCCTCCTAACCATACCGATGGGCTCTGAATCCAATGGCAGTGTCGGTTTAGCTCTGTGAATTCATGTGGAGCTAACCCTAACCCTAAGTGGAATTTTCCCCAATGGGATTTTCCCATGTATTTTGCCAGGAAATGTACATAAGGCAGGCTCAAAAGGCGTCCCTCCTCCTAACCATACCGATGGGCTCTGAATCCAATGGCAGTGTCGGTGTTGCTCTACGAATTCATGGGGAGCTAACCCTAACCCTAAGTGGAATTTTCCCCAATGGGATTTTCCCTTGTATTTTGCCAGGAAATGTACATAAGGCAGGCTCAAAAGGCGTCCCCCCTCCTAACCATACCGATGGGCTCTGAATCCAATGGCAGTGTCGGTTTTACTCTGTGAATTCATGGGGAGCTAACCCTTACCTTAAGTCAGTGCTTCTCAATTATTTTCTGTCATGCCCCCCCCTAGGAAGAAGAAAACATTTTGCGCGCCCCGCGCAACTGTAAATAGTATCATTTGTCTATAAAATTGTTATAAGTACACTTCTGCATAACACTGTGTCCTTATTAACGTATAAGAGAATAAAAAAAGAAAGAAATGTCGATCAATTTACAACAAAGAATAGCTTTATTAACTGTAGCAGAAAAGATTTAAAGGAGCACAGGATTTAAAGGAACACAATATTAAAAAAAACTTTAACCTGCAAAACAGAAATATATAAAATAATTTGAGCTGAGCCCCCCTTTACGGAGCCTCGCGCCCTCCCCCCTGGGAGGCCCGCCCCACTATTTGAGAAGCACTGCATTAAGCCCACAGCTTGAAGATGGCAGGTGTGATCCTGCCGAAACGTTGCAAAGACAATCTCAACCTTACACGGGAAAAGACCCGAATACAACAAAACCAGCGCATATATATATATATATATATATATATATATATATATACGCACACGCACACGCACACGCACACACACACACACACACACACACACACACACACACACACACACATATATATATATATATATATATATATATATATATATATATATATATATATGAAAAGGCAATAACTGAATAGTAAACCACAAAAGCAGAATATATATGCTGATACGGAGGGCTGTAAACATATATTATACTGTTCTGCTGTTTGTGCTTTTTTCTGTTTTTGTGTTTTTTTCTGGTTTTGGTTTTAAACTTGAAAACATTTAAAAAAAACTATTTGAAAAAAAGAAGAAGAACTGAGACCAAACATCCAATGAATTGATGAGCAAGGAGGCCGCTTAAGGAAAAATGCACTTGGGTTCGTAGACCGATCCGTGTGAAGAATGGGAACATTTTATCTCAAAATGCAAAATGTATGGAACTCTCCCTGGTCCTGATTCATTACTAAAGGGGGCTGTGCAAGATCAACCTTCAGTCTTCGTGAATCTCCTTTTGCACTCTGTCTGCAGAGAAATTAAACCAGCACACTAGAGCTATACTTAGCAATTTGCTCAATGCCACGGAGGAAATCTGGTTGGCTTGAGCAGCTCTGCAGAGTTCATCAAATTCAACAAAAGTACCAGTGGACAGGACTGCGCAAGCATCATTTACCACCTTCCCAACACACTGACACCATTACTTCAGCTATTATAGAATTTGGAGATCTATAACTAGGCCTGATTTAGTGTAACAGATTTGTATCATATAGGGATCAGCAATCTTAAACACTCAAAGAGCCACAAAAGTCCTAACCGGACACAAACACACCCTGTTCAATTCTGGAGCCGAACAGAAGTCCGTAGAGTCACCATAGAGTCTCCTCCTAACACAGCGTCCTTTTTCCTCTACCTGTCCTAACTGAAAGCTCTATCAATTCTGGAGCCGACCGGCAACAGGGAGCCGCAGCAGAGGGATGAAAGAGCCACATGTGGCTCCAGAGCCACAAGTTGCTGATCCCTAGTATAATAAGACGAGATTTCCTGAAGAAGCTCATCTGATCTAAGAGCTAAAAGATTTCATTCGCTAAGTATTATTTTCCCATATTGCTTCCTCCGGGTTTTTTTTCCCCCCTGAATGTTCACTCGTGATCACTTCTAGAGTGTTAGCAAAACCTCTGCATAGGATCAACAACCGGCATTTTTATCCAAGATTTCTTAGCCGCAATGTTTCGTGCAACAAAGGAATGGCTCTTAACTTTGATCTGACCTTGACATATTTGGAAGAAAGAAAGAAAGTTAAATGGAACTGACTCTTGGACACATCAGAAAAATCTACAGGTAGAAACCTGCAGAAAGAGTCCCCTGTTTGATATTCCGTGCCAGTTCACAGCACTACAAAACCAACGTCTGTTTCAATGAATTACCGGCTGCTCTTTATGGGACTATCATAAAATCAAGAATGGTGACAGCCCAACTGCTCCTAATCAGTTTCAACTGAAGAGATTCTCTTGTCCTCATATATATATATATTTAAATAACAGGAGCAATTTTTAAAGGGATTAACCCCTTCCTTCCCGTTTTTAAGACGAGGCGCTATAACTGACAGGCTTGGTATGGAATCATTAACTGGCAGGATTTTTGGGTTTTTCAATGCGCAAAATGTCTTCCGGCATTGCACAGAACGGGATTTTGGAAAATTTAGCTTCTTCCAAAGGTCAGTGATATCTTATCAGGCTGTTTAAAAAAAAAACTCACTAAATGGGGTCTTGGGTGTGTTTTTTCTTATCATTTAGTATCTTTTGCTGTCCATTTAATGTTTCTGGGTTTTTGGAATCCAACCAGAATGGCAAGCCTACAGTAAAATTGTCTTGTTTCCAGTTATGCAGAATGTAATAGAATGATACAGGTGTCTCTAGTAATCACAGAGATAAGTTTCATTGGAACTGGCATCTCCATTTTTGTTCCCCTTGTTTGGGCCCCGTTTTTTTTTAACCCAGTGTCCTTCAGATCGTATCTCACTTGTGCCAGAAGCACCGAGAGACACTTCCAGGTTGAAAAAGATTAGCTGGTGAAATCACCATAGTTGGGGCTTCTCATTTGGAGTCTCCTTTCATGTCCCTGGCAGGAGCTGGAGCAAAAGACGGGAGCTCACTCTGTCCCATGGTAGCACTCGTGTCTCAAACTCGCTAATCTCCAATCCAGCATCTTAATCACACGAACCACCACGCTCCTGCCCTTCAGATGGGATAGCAATTCTCGACATTCTTAACCAGTGGACTGTTAGGGGATTTTGACAGTTGAAATCCAATTCACCTAGAGCAGAGTTTCTCAACCTCGGCCCCTTTAAGGCATGTGGACTAAAACTGGCTGGGGAATTCTGGGAGTTGAAGTCCACATGTCTTAAAGGGGCCGAGGTTGAGAAACACTGACCTTGAGAGTATCAAGTCAGGTTCTAAGTCACTTTTTTTAGTGCCATTGTAACTGAATGGTCTGCACAAATGGTCTTAACTCAAGTTTTACTGTACTCTCTCTCTCTCTCCTTTTTGGATGGTTCATATGATATTTTTCAGCTCTAGGACCTCCATTGCAAGGCTATGAAGAAACAGGACATTCCTTAATATCCGAAGGAGATACATGGAAGCAACATTTGTTCTACATAAGGGTGGTTTTGATCAGTTTGTCTCCAAACATGGCAATTCGAAGATTTGTGTACTTCAATTAGGGCATCTTTTGGAAACCTGACATCAACTGTCTCCAACATGCTGGCTGGGGAATTCCAGAAATTGAACTCCGCAAGTCTTAAAACGCGCCAAGTTTGGAGACCCCTGGTCCAGATTTTTGCAACCAGGTATTCCTTTTTCTCAGGAGGTCTGCATGTCAAGATTGAAAAATGCTTAAGCTTCTTGTGATTATGATTGCTTTTCAACTTTCCAAAGAACTACGGGGGAGGGAAGGGTGAGATGGAATGCGGAGGTAACAACCTGCAACCCTGAGAGACAAGGACACTACTGCAGGTATTAGCCAAGATGTGGACTGTTATCAAAACAAAAAGGCTTCTTCCTAATTGGACCATGTGACCCGTTCCAAGGGAGGAGGGGAATGAAACTCATTTTAACTACACAGGGTTACGCAGGAAAAATTAGAGTTGGTTTTGCTTTCTTCTGTGCCGAAATGATGTACTCAGTAAAGTTTTGCTTTTGGGATTTTAAAGTTCCTGAAGAGGCCTGCTTTTATTGGATCTGTTAATCAGACAGTTGACAAGTTGCCTAAAGTTCCCTGATCTATTTTTTTTCCAAACCAGATTTTGTGGTCTTAGGCAAGATCCAGTAAGGATGACTTTGATCAAGAATAAATTATATTTTACTCCAATCACATCACCTTCCTTTCTTTCTTGCCCTGTCTAGTTTGCAATGTTAGCATCTAACTGTTCTATGAAGCCGAAAGACTGTTATCAAGAAGTGTTTCTTTGGGGGGGGGGTGAAAGAAAAAGTAATAATTTGAAACAAGGGCTGGCTTCAGATGTGTTCCAAAAAGTTCCATTCTTTTAGTTCCCAGGATGAATAACCAGCCAGTTCATTATTTCCTCCATCTTAACTATTAAGAATAGAACTTTTTACTCTACAAAAGAAGAAACAAGATTTAAAAAGTCAGCGGTCTACCTCTTACCACTCTTTGTTCTTCTACTCCGGGCACTTAGTTCTGCAGGAAAAAATCTTCTTCTTCTCCCCACATCTCCCCTTTTTCTTAATCCTTATTTTCTCAGACTTCCATTACAAACTATTATTCCCCAGACAAGAGCTTTTACTTTCTCCTCATTGCCTCATATTGAGTTTTTCTGTATATTAGATCGCGCTCTCCCTCCCATTTTCTCTCTCTCTCTCTCTCTCTCTCTCCCTTTTTTTTCTGTGAGCATATTTATTGATTTGCACGACGGGCCAAGCAACACGTTACGTACCTGTGGGGAATCTCAATTTCTAAAAGCCAGAAGGCTCCCGCCAGCCTATTGTGTGAAAGAATGGAGAGCTAAAATCAGAATGGGGAGGGGAGAAAGGAGAAAAAGAAGCAGCAGGTCCTTATTGTATCGCCTACCAAGCGAGGGGTACACAAACCCAATTTACAAGGCAGGGCGGCGGGCCTTTTCACTCACCAGTTATGTGGGGGAGGGGGGTTGAAATGACAGACACACAAGCTTATATGCAAACAACCACAGCCTGCCAACAAAACTCCACTCATTGCTGCTTACACTCTATACTGTTGGGATTTCAAACTTTCTTTCTTTCTTTCTTTCTTTCTTTCTTTCTTTCTTTCTTTCTTTCTTTCTTTCTTTCTTTCTTTCTTTCTTCCTTCCTTTCCTTTCCTTCCTTCCTTCCTTCCTTTTCCTTCCTTCCTTCCTTCCTTCCTTCCTTCCTTCCTTCCTTCCTTCCTTCCTTCCTTCCTTCCTTCCTTCCTTTCTTTGTATCATCAGATATGTACGAGATAACAGGTTTAAGTATAAACATGGACATGAATACAGGAAATGGGTACAAAAAACAGTAGGACAGGGACAGAAGACACACTGGTGCACTTATGCACGCCCCCTTTAGGGACCTCTTAGGAATGGGGTAAAGTCCACGGTAGACCGTTTAAGGTTGAAGCTGTGGCAGGTTAGAGGATGTAACAATGGAGTGGATAGAGCATTCCAGGTGTTTACCACTCTGTTGCTGAAGTTGTATTTTCTGCAATTGAGTTTGGAGCGGTTGACCTTCAGTTTGTGCCTATTGTTTGCCCGTGTATTATTGCGGTTGAAGCTGAAGTAGTCGTTGACAAGTAGGACGTTGTAGCAGACAATTTTGTGTACTATGCTTAGATCAGACCTTAGTTGGCATGGTTCTAGGTTGTCCAAGCCCAAAATTTCAAGCCTGGTGGCATAAGGGATTCTATTGTGAGTAGAGGAGTTGAGGACTCTTTTCGTGAAATACCTGGACCCGCTCAATTGTATTGACATTAATACAATTGATGTGCAGTACGGGTTCCAGACAGAGGAGCTGTATTCGAGAATTGGTCTGGCAAAGGCTTTGTATACCCTAGTTAGCAGTACAATGTTAACGGAGAAGAAACTTCGCAACTTGACAGGTTGTGCGAGCACATGCCTACACAAAGGGGATGTCGCCATTTAACAGGAAGTGAATCATTTGTTGCTGAGTACCCGAGGAGTTGCTTGGAACTTGCAAGGGTCACTTCCTTACCATCCTATTTTATAAGGAAGGAATAAAATGGATGTTCAGTGTTAATCATAGTGAGCCAATTTCGTCTGATGCTGAAAGCCCCAGGCTAGAAATCAGCAGGTGGTGATCACCAGGAGACCGTGAGTTCTAGTCCCACCTTAGGCATGAAAGCAGGCTGAATAACTTTGGACCAATTACCAGGAGACCGTGAGTTCTAGTCCCGCCTTAGGCATGAAAGCTGACTGAATAACCTTGGACCAATTACCAGGAGACTGTGAGTTCTAGTCCCACCTTAGGCATGAAAGTTGGCTGAATAACTTTGGACCAATTACCAGGAGACTGTGAGTTCTAGTCCCACCTTAGGCATGAAAGTTGGCTGAATAACTTTGGACCAATTACCAGGAGACTGTGAGTTCTAGTCCCACCTTAGGCATGAAAGCTGGCTGAATAACTTTGGACCAATTACCAGGAGATGGTGAGTTCTAGTCCCACCTTAGGCATGAAAGCTGACTGAATAACTTTGGACCAATTACCAGGAGACCGTGAGTTCTAGTCCCACCTTAGGCATGAAAGTTGGCTGAATAACTTTGGACCAATTACCAGGAGACTGTGAGTTCTAGTCCCGCCTTAGGCATGAAAGCTGACTGAATAACCTTGGACCAATTACCAGGAGACCGTGAGTTCTAGTCCCACCTTAGGCATGAAAGTTGGCTGAATAACTTTGGACCAATTACCAGGAGACCGTGAGTTCTAGTCCCACCTTAGGCATGAAAGTTGGCTGAATAACTTTGGACCAATTACCAGGAGACTGTGAGTTCTAGTCCCACCTTAGGCATGAAAGTTGGCTGAATAACTTTGGACCAATTACCAGGAGACCGTGAGTTCTAGTCCCACCTTAGGCATGAAAGTTGGCTGAATAACTTTGGACCAATTACCAGGAGACTGTGAGTTCTAGTCCCACCTTAGGCATGAAAGCTGGCTGAATAACTTTGGACCAATTACCAGGAGATGGTGAGTTCTAGTCCCACCTTAGGCATGAAAGCTGACTGAATAACTTTGGACCAATTACCAGGAGACCGTGAGTTCTAGTCCCACCTTAGGCATGAAAGTTGGCTGAATAACTTTGGACCAATTACCAGGAGACTGTGAGTTCTAGTCCCGCCTTAGGCATGAAAGCTGACTGAATAACCTTGGACCAATTACCAGGAGACCGTGAGTTCTAGTCCCACCTTAGGCATGAAAGTTGGCTGAATAACTTTGGACCAATTACCAGGAGACCGTGAGTTCTAGTCCCACCTTAGGCATGAAAGTTGGCTGAATAACTTTGGACCAATTACCAGGAGACTGTGAGTTCTAGTCCCACCTTAGGCATGAAAGTTGGCTGAATAACTTTGGACCAATTACCAGGAGACTGTGAGTTCTAGTCCCACCTTAGGCATGAAAGCTGGCTGAATAACTTTGGACCAATTACCAGGAGATGGTGAGTTCTAGTCCCACCTTAGGCATGAAAGCTGACTGAATAACTTTGGACCAATTACCAGGAGACCGTGAGTTCTAGTCCCACCTTAGGCATGAAAGTTGGCTGAATAACTTTGGACCAATTACCAGGAGACTGTGAGTTCTAGTCCCGCCTTAGGCATGAAAGCTGACTGAATAACCTTGGACCAATTACCAGGAGACCGTGAGTTCTAGTCCCACCTTAGGCATGAAAGTTGGCTGAATAACTTTGGACCAATTACCAGGAGACCGTGAGTTCTAGTCCCACCTTAGGCATGAAAGTTGGCTGAATAACTTTGGACCAATTACCAGGAGACTGTGAGTTCTAGTCCCACCTTAGGCATGAAAGCTGGCTGAATAACTTTGGACCAATTACCAGGAGATGGTGAGTTCTAGTCCCACCTTAGGCATGAAAGTTGGCTGAATAACTTTGGACCAATTACCAGGAGACCGTGAGTTCTAGTCCCACCTTAGGCATGAAAGTTGGCTGAATAACTTTGGACCAATTACCAGGAGACTGTGAGTTCTAGTCCCGCCTTAGGCATGAAAGCTGACTGAATAACCTTGGACCAATTACCAGGAGACCGTGAGTTCTAGTCCCACCTTAGGCATGAAAGTTGGCTGAATAACTTTGGACCAATTACCAGGAGACCGTGAGTTCTAGTCCCACCTTAGGCATGAAAGCTGGCTGAATAACTTTGGACCAATTACCAGGAGACTGTGAGTTCTAGTCCCGCCTTAGGCATGAAAGCTGACTGAATAACCTTGGACCAATTACCAGGAGACCGTGAGTTCTAGTCCCACCTTAGGCATGAAAGTTGGCTGAATAACTTTGGACCAATTACCAGGAGACCGTGAGTTCTAGTCCCACCTTAGGCATGAAAGCTGGCTGAATAACTTTGGACCAATTACCAGGAGATGGTGAGTTCTAGTCCCACCTTTGGCATGGAAGCTGGCTGAATAACTTTGGACCAATTACCAGGAGACGGTGAGTTCTAGTCCCACCTTAGGCATGAAAGCTGGCTGAATAACTTTGGACCAACTATCAGGAGACAGTGAGTTCTAGTCCCACCTTAGGCATGAAAGCTGGCTGAATAACTTTGGACCAACTATCAGGAGATGGTGAGTTCTAGTCCCACCTTAGGCATGAAATCTGGCTGTGGGCCAATCATTCTCAGTCTAAGATTTCATGCCTGGGTGACAGATTGGTCGATCAATTCCTGTCACAACTAATGGATCAACACTTGGTTCACACCCTCCCTCCCCCCCACATAAAAATAGTCATTGCACTTGTGGGAAAATGCTAGGAAGAAATTCAGTGTTGATCACGCAGGTGTGACTCATTACTTTTAAGGTGTGTCCAAATGTTTATTAGGGGCTGCCTAACCCGATTGGCTACCATGATTGGTTTTGCGGTCAAACTCACTAATTCCCTGTTCCTATATCTTTTCCTTTATAATTGATTTGGATCCCGAATCCAAATCTTTTTTTGGGGAATCCTCCTATCTTTAGGGAGAATCAGAAACTATTGTTAATCTTTCAGCAGACGGAAGATCCGCTGTCAAGGAAGCAGATCAGGGAGAAGGTTGCAAGACTGATGAATTCATCCTCTTGCTCACTTTAAATAAGGGAAGGTTATTGATCCTACACCACAAATCTGCTTTTTCGAATGAGTTATGAGTCTTTTGAACAAATGTAATAATGCTAGGCAAGAGAGTTCTACAAAAATGATTGACTGTTTTTTTTCCCTCGCTCTCTGCATGTTGAAGGCCCCAATGTCTTTCCTTGGCATTTTCAAGCAGTCCTAAAATGAAATCCTATCAGACAGTGAGAATGATGTTAACCTAGATCAGTGATGGCAAACCTATGGCACATGTGCCGGAAGTGGCACACAGAGCCATCTTTCTGGGCACGCCAGCTATCTCCCATTGCTCTTCCAGGTTCTGGTGTGCACATGTGTGCCAACCAGCTAGTTTTCACATGCACGGGAGCATCAGAAACTGGAAGATCAGATCCCTGGTGTGCTTCTGGTTTCTGGCGTGCAAATGCATGCTGACCACTTTATCTTTGCGCGCACATGTGTACCACAAACTGGAAGACCAGGTGACTAGCATGCATATGCATGCCAAAAACCGGAAACTCAGCTCTTCCAATTTCTGGCACGCCTCTGCGCATGCGCCTGGGAGCTGCTCTTTGGGTTTCTAGTCCTTCCCTGTATGTGCACTCCTGCTTCGGCACTCGGTGCCAAAAAGGTTAGCCAACACTGAATACTGAAATCTATCTATCTATCTATCTATCTATCTATCTATCTATCTATCTATCTATCTATCTATCTATCTATCTCGTCATCATCTATCTGTCTTATCATCTATCTATCTGAATTACTGTTAATCTTCTCTTCATTCCTATCACCCATCTTCTCCCACTTATGACTGTATGACTATAACAATTTATATTAATTGTTTCCTAGTATGATTTGATTGCTTATTTGTACCCTATGACTATCATTAAGTGTTGTACCTTATGATTCTTGATTATGTATCTTTTCCTTTTATGTACACTGAGAGCATCTGCACGAAAGACAAATTCCTTGTGTGTCCAATCACACTTGGCCAATAAAGAATTATGTCTGTCTGTCTCTGTCTATTTCATCATCTATCTGTCTGTCTATCATCTATCTATCTCATCATCTATATGTCTATCATCTATCTACTTCATCATTATTATCTGTCTATCTATCTATCTATCATCATCATCATATCATCTATCTATCCATCCATCATCTATCTATCCATCCATCATCTATCTATCTATCCATCCATCATCTATCTATCTATCTATCTATCTATCTATCTATCTATCTATCTATCTATCTATCTATCTATCTATCTTCTGTCATGTCTAATTAGATGATCATATCTATTCTCTCTCTCTCTCTCTCTCTCTCCCTCCCTTTTCCCTAGTAGGTCTTAATCGGAGCTCAGGGAGGTGCTCCTAGGCTGTTCTGTCCCCTCATAGTTGCCAATACTGAGAACCATCTGTTCATAACATAGAGAGTCCCAGTTTTAAATTAGTAACTGCCCATAGTCAGGCCTCTCCAGAGACAGTTTTGTGACATTAAATGCCAACACTTCAAGAAGAGTGCAGTGGCATTAGGCAAAGGACCCTTGCTTTGCATGCCCACCCAGGTCCCTGTCCTGGCACCCGCATCCTTCACCAAAACCTGTTCAGGGAAGTGAGAAGTACCACAAACCAACACACAGGGACTGGACTTACAGCAAGCTCTAACAGTGATTAAATTTTCACAGATCGCTAAATGAAGAAAAAATGCAGCTGCTATCAGAATTGACAGCATCCCGCCCGGCGGCTTGTGGATGCCTGTTGTGGGGGATCAAGGCAGTCTCCGGAGCTGAAAGCCAAATGATTTTTATGTGCCCGAGATTCATCCGCAGACCTCTAGCAAGAGAATGAAATTGCTTTCTGGTAAGTGCTCACCTACAGCTACAGTTAAGTGCATGAATCCCGCTGGTTTGGCTAATATTAACCAAAGTGAAAATGCAGCACGGGAGTGAGGCCTGCCAGGAACCAGATTGACATTCCAACAAATAAAAGGAGAAATTGAAGGTTTGCTCCGAAGCATATGCACACACACACACACACACATGCATGCGCACGGAGAGCCGACATTGGGAAAAAGGCACAACAAGGGCATGAGAGGGTGGCGGGGAATGATGTGGTGAAATGTATTCCGGAGTCGCAGGAGGAAGGGGCTTTTTTCCCAGAGGGCAAAGCCATAGCGGAACTAGCACTCTCTGGTAGGCAGGAAGACAGCGAGGTTGGACTCTCCCTAGCAATCAACAGGGTATCTCTCCAGTTCTTGTAGTTGGGTGTAGTGCTTAAGGTGCTGGACTACAAACCAGGAGACTGAGGGTTCTAGTCCCACCTTAGGTTTGAAAGCCAGCAGGGTGACCTTGGGCCAATCACCAGTAGAGTGGGAGTTCTAGACCTGCCTCAGGCATGAATGCCAGCTGGAGGACCTTGGGCCAATCACCAGGAGACTGGGAGTTCTAGACCTGCCTCAGACATGAATGCCAGCTGGATGACCTTGGGCCAATCACCAGGAGACTGGAAGTTCTAGACCTGCCTCAGACATGAATGCCAGCTGGATGACCTTGGGCCAATCACCAGGAGACTGGAAGTTCTAGACCTGCCTCAGACATGAATGCCAGCTGGATGACCTTGGGCCAATCACCAGGAGACTGGAAGTTATAGCCCTGTCTCAGGCATGAATGCCAGCTGGAGGACCTTGAGCCAATCACCAGGAGACTGGGAGTTCTAGACCTGCCTCAGGCATGAATGCCAGCTGGAGGACCTTGAGCCAATCACCAAGAGACTGGGAGTTCTAGACCTGCCTCAGGCATGAATGCCAGCTGGAGGACCTTGAGCCAATCACTAGGAGACTGGGAGTTCTAGACCTGCCTCAGGCATGAATGCCAGCTGGAGGACCTTGAGCCAATCACCAGGAGACTGGGAGTTCTAGACCTGCCTCAGGCATGAATGCCAGCTGGATGACCTTGGGCTGATTACCAGGACGCTGGGCGTTGGAATGTGTCTACTCAAACAAGACCGACACAGACTTCAATGGATAATTAGAACTTCAGGGGAAAAAAAACAGTTGCTACCAACCTGCCTTCCATTGAGGACCTGTATTTTGCACGAGTCAAAAAGAGGGCTGTGAAAATATCTACAGACTCCTCACATCCTGGACACAAATTGTTTCAACTCCTACCCTCAAAGCAATGCTATAGGGCACTGCACACCAGAACAAATATACACAAGGATGGTATTTTCCTGAACGCCATCACTCTGACAAACAAATAATCCCCATAACACTGTCAAATTATTGACTAAGACTGTGTTACTATCATTCTTCTCATCCTTCCTAGTACCAAGCTCTTCCCACTTATGACTGTAGCAATGTTGCTCGTATCTTTAAAATGTATATTGTTTTATCTGTTTCCTACAGTGGTGGGATTCAAGTAATTTAACAACCGGTTTTCTGCCCTAATAATTTCTTCCAACAACCAGTTCACCAAACTGCTCAGAAAGTTAACAACCGGTTTTCCTGAAGTGGTCTGAACTGGCTGAATCCCACCACTGGTTTCCTAGTACAATTTGATTGCTATTAGTAATCTATGACAATCACTAAATGTTGTATCTTACGATTCTCGATGAAAGTATTTTTAATGTACACTGAGAGCATATGCACCAAAGACAAATTCCTTGTGTATCCAATCACACTTGGCCAATAAAGAGTACTGCCCTGCCCTGCCCTGCCCTGCCCTGCCCTGCCCTATCCTATCCTATCCTATCCTATCAATTCTATCCTCTCCTCTCCTCTATTTTATTCTATTCAATTCTTTCTATTCCACTCCGTTCCGTTCCATTCTACTATACCCAGATCAGTTTAGCCCCTGGTGTGTATTACTTCCAGTGAACAAGGTGAGCATTTCATGGTCCCATCTATCTCCAAAGAGACCTCTGAGAATAGATAGAATCTTGTTACCTTGTAATGAGTTTTATGTTTTCTTTCAGCCTATTTCAACCACGGTGTTCCAGTGATTAGAAGCTATTATCAGCCAGCTCATTGCAAGATTATGAATTATGGAGCTCCCAAGTTCTTTTTAGGAGAATACATCTATTATACACACTCCTTCGCGCACACAGAATTATGTAAGAAAGAAAGCTTCCATCTTTGCAAATACCCAAGGTTGATGATGCCTGTTCTTATTATGGGAATATTGTTTAGGCACAGGCCCTGCGAGCAAAGCAAAAAAACAAAAAACAAAACCAACGTATCAGGAGGAGGAGAGGTTTATCATCGGAGATAATGTGGAAGGCAAATAATTGTCTTTAGCAGTTGGCATCCATGAACTACAAAGTGATTTTTCAAAGTGTGGTTGAGTTTGCTATCCGCCAATGTAACAATTATTAAAAGAGAAAGCTCTACACTAAAGTCTGCATTTGGTTTTTTGTTTTGCATTAGCTGCATGGGGGGAAATGATCAATGCCTCTCTACCTCTACATCTATCTATCTATCTATCTATCTATCTATCTATCTATCTATCTATCTATCTATCATCTATCTATCTATCTATCTATCTATCTATCTATCTATCTATCTATCTATCTATCATCTATCTATCTATCATCTATCTATCTATCTATCTATCATCTATCTATCTATCTATCTATCTATCTATCTATCTATCTATCTATCTATCTATCTATCTATCTATCAATATATTGCCTTCCAACCTGCCTTCCATGGAGGACTAGTATATTGCACGAGTCAAAAAGGGCTGTGAAGGGTTGCTCCTCCTCTTGTCAGCCACCTGTGAGAATGTCCTTGGTTCCCACAGGAAAACTTTATTGTTCAGGCTACAAAACCCCATCTAACTATTTCCTGCCTCCCACTGTCGTGTGGCAACCCCGAAGCCTCAAGCTGGCTTCAGCCAGGTTCACTTCAGGGTTGACACTCAGCATCTTTAACCACTGAGCCATCACACCCCCTAACTTGAGTAACTATATAAAACTAGTACACAAAACTGTGTGTGTTTGTGTGTGTTCACTTTGGCTCAAAAGCAAGTTTCCAAACTTCCTTTCCAGCTAGGAAGAGTAAGGCATCAGTGCCAATGTGTGCATTTTTCCCCCTCTTCAAAATGTCCTTTGCTTCGGCGTTCTTCTCTGAAAGCTACGGCTTTCTTCAGCTTGGTGACAAAATGTCAGGTATTCTTAGAAGGAAGACAGACAAATGGCAACCCTGTTCGCTGGTAGAAGAATTGGTTTTTGAGTTAGCCACTTAATTTACGAGCAGCGGCGGAATCTGTTTGCTGACAAGCAATTTTTTTCCCCCTTTCTTTCTTTAAGAGAGAACCTCATTATCCTCCCTCGGGACCTTTTCATCTGATTTAATCCGCGACATGATTGTTATCAAGGGATGAAAGGAAAGGGGGAAAAGAAAGAGCAGCTCTAATTCCCTGATGGATTCACGTGCATTTGACAAGGCACCTAATGAGGATGTCTATGAGGAGTCAGTCAAATATATTTAAAAGCAGGTGTGGAGAATTGATCTGGCAAGGCCAGAAACAAAGTGCCCGAGACGATTTTGCTAGAGTAACAATTCCCACATGCAAACCTCTCCTTCTGCCCATAAAGATGAGGCTCTTGGTGCATTATGCC
The DNA here is from genome assembly GCF_964273705.1 of Natrix helvetica. Lineage (NCBI taxonomy): Eukaryota > Metazoa > Chordata > Lepidosauria > Squamata > Natricidae > Natrix > Natrix helvetica. The sequence goes on along the minus strand of NC_138559.1, from coordinate 21,789,433 downwards.
AAGCTAGAGAGAAAGAGGCAGGAAATTGAGCCTTGTTTCTACAACACGGGAGGTCTATGGAGATTCTCAGGGGATGCGTTGGCTCAGTGGCTAGGATGCTGAGCTTGTCACTCAGAAAGGTCGGCAGTTCCCTAGCACCGCGTAACGGAGTGAGCTCCCGTTACTTGTCCAAGCTTCTGCCAACCTAGCAATTCGAAAGCATGTAAAAAATGCAAGTAGAAAAATAGGAGCCACCTTTGGTGGGAAGGCAACAGCGCTCCGTGCACCTTTAGCATTTAGTCATGCTGGCCACGTGACCACGAAGATGTCTTCGGACAGCGCTGGCTCTCTGGCTTTGACATGGAGATGAGCACCGTCCCATAGAGTCAGGAACGACTAGCACATATGTGCAAGGGGAACCTTTATCTTTACCTTATGGAGATTCTCAGTCAATCCAGGTCAGGATTGTCCCAAAGGTGCTTTTTTTCAAAAGACAACAGGTCTTTCTGGTTTTTCCTTGAAGACATTTTGCTTCTCATCCAAGAAGCTTCTTCAGCTCTGACTGGATGGTGGGGACTGGAAGGATTTAAACTCCTTGCAGACTGCTGGTCCTTTGCATCCTTTTAGAGAGCCCTTGAGGTCACTTGGAGGGGTTTAACTCCATCTTCAGAGTCTCCTCTAAAAGACTCTCAACTTCCTAACTCTCCATTGCAACTCAAAAGCCACAAGTGGTTTACTCCATGCTCTGTTCAAACGAGTACATTTGCATGCTGTAACCAGCAAATTCATTCCTGACATCAGAGACTCCTTGAGGTTTTAGTTTCCTTTTTGTCTTCATCTGTGAGCTGTTTACTTTGCTAGTCCAGCTTTGCTCCGCTCTCTCCTCTGCTCTCTGCACTGTTCACATTATATATCAGGGCTGTCAAATTCATCACCATTTCCCTGCTTCTCTAGGCCTATTTATGTACCCAGTGGTCATCCTTTAACAAAAGTCAGTGACATTGAGCAGGAAAATTATTTCAAGATTAATTAATCTATAATGCAAAAAAAAAAAAAGTGATGGGATGTATGTGTCCTGACACATCAGTTGGAAAAGAGTGTCTTCTGCTGACACAGTCATCTTCTCTTAATTTGCCCTGCACAGCCCTGTTTAATTATATTGATTCATGCTTTGTTTTCTGCAGAGCGAGCACTGGAAATTGAGTACCAATCGCTTCAAAGTACCAACAACAGCACCAGTGTTTTGTTAACGGGAGCAGAGATCCGACGCCGGTCCCATCCGTCTCTTTGTTGTCTGTTATTATTTCTAAGTGCGAAATATTAATTCTGGGTAGAAATAAAACCGAGCCCTGGAAATGGATTCCAGGAAATAAAACTGTCACTTGACTTAATTAAGATACCATTATGTTTCGAAAGCTCGCTGCATTAAGGACTTTCTAGGGGAGGAAGGCCAGCCTAATGGTTTCTCTGTCCTCAAATGCTTCAACAACAGCCGGGCACGGCGGCACGAGCTTTTAATCCAGCTTTTCTGGAGGCTGAGGCCAGTGGATCGCTTGAGCTCAGGAGTTCTGGGCTGCAGGGAGCTATGTCGATAGGGCAGGGGTATCAAACTCGATTTCATTGAGGGCCGCATCAGGATTGAGTTTGACTCTGGGGGGGCTAGGGGGGGCATGGCCAGCTTAACATCACTCGTGTCGGGGGAACCTGTGGTGGCCCGAGTACTCTGCCAGCGAAAATGGGATCCCGAGCTCCGTTTTCTTTATTTTTTTTAAAAAAAGTTTTTATTAAACATTTTTACCTTTAAAAACAGAAAAAAACCACACACACAAAGAAAAGAACAAGACAAACCTAACAATATAAAATAGTTATACAGCCATTCTCCATTGCCTTCCTATCAATTTTAACTTCTGCAATAGTGTAATAACAGTTGTACTAACCCTGGTAATAATATGAATTGTTCATATCACCATTATATTTATATTGTGGTCAATACTTTAAGTTTGCTAGCCATTAGCAAATGGAAGCTGAGCTCCGTTTCCACCTGCAACGGCCTCCTGCAAACCTCTGCCAGTGAAAACGGAGCTTGGGTGGGTCTCTCATGCCACCCAGGCCTGGTTTTCAGCCGTGATGGCCTTATGCAACCATGTGCCTCTGAAAACAGAGCTCGGGAGGACTGCCTGTGACCCTTACTAACTTCATTTTCACTGCCAGAGGCACCACAGATCGGTCCTTCGCTATTTCCAAGGCAGCCCCCGCGGGTCAGATCTAAGCACTCCATGGGCCGGATCTGGTCCCTGCGCCTTGAGTTCGACACCCCTGCGATAGGGTGTTCACGCTCCATTTGGCATCAAAATGGTGATCCCCAGGGAGCCGAGGGCCACCAGATTGCCCAAGAAGGGATGAAGTGGCCCAGGTTCAGAGGCGGAGCAGGTCAAAACAGGATTCTGGAGGTCAGCTGGAAAAAGGCGTGGAGATTTTCAGAACCTGCATTTTCTGGAGCAAGACAACCAAGCCTCAAACACTGAATGTATGATATACTGAAATCTCTGCCTTTCCTCCCTCCCCCACCCCCCCAAAAAAGCCAAGGCAACAAAAGCAATCACCACTGGCACCACCACAACACATCCACATTTCTCTCTTTTGATGCCACCTGCCAAAGTCAAGGGGATAAATTTAGAGGGGGAAATAATTGCAGTCACATCCTTCCTTCTCCAGCTTGGCTGTTTGCCTCGTGTGTTTTACCCCAGCTGAGTTAGTTGACACTGAAGTTAGTTGTTACCGTAGCACAGTTGACAGCTCATCGTTGAGAGGCTGACGTGAGTTGCTCTCCTCTTGATACCAAGCCTGCAATCTCAACCTGGGCCTGCAACGCCAGCTGTGTGCGTGGAACATTTCCCCGGTCCAACCAGAGCTGTGCTTGCTGCTGTAAACTTTTTTTTGAGATCTTTCTCCCCTCCCCACCACCACCACCACCACACACCATCTCCTCCTCTTGTTTTTCAACAGCCTCCCGCTCTCCTTAGCAACCTAATCTTGCCAAGAGACCCTCCTCTGTGCTAAGAGGCCCTTCATAGAGTGCCTGGATTTGCTCGACACCCTTTTGGCTTGAGGGTTCTGTGGCTTCACGTGGTTAGCTAGTTAATCTGACTGTTTTAAAAGAATGTGGCAAATGGCAGATTAGCCGTCTCTTGGGAAAACTGGGTCGGTGGTTTGCAAAATGAGTCTTAAAATGTACTCGTTCTCCAGTTGCAAGAGGAAGATAAGCTGAGGTGAGAGATTAAGAGAGCTGGAAGGAGGCTTGTAGGCAGTGGTGGGATTCAACTGGTGTAACCATCGGTTTGCTGAGCGTGTGCTTTGAGCGTGCTCCACACAAACATACAGTGCATTTGAAAATAGCTCTGAAACATACCTTCTACTGCAGCCCTGGTGAGTAACAAAAGCATAGGCATGGCACTCTGCTATGCCACGCCTATCAGCTGGGCTTCAAACAAAGAAAATATAGGACAGGCCAGCACAGGGGTGGGTGGTCGTGGATCACTGATTGCCAGAACTACCGGTTCATTCGAATCAGTCCGAACTGGCTGAACCCCACCCTTGCTTGTAGGTTATCTAGTCCAACTTCCCTGCCCAAGCAGGAGACCCTACATCAGGGGTGTCAAACTCGCATCATCACATCATCCTCACATGGCGTATTGAGACGGTTTCCCCCACTTTGCTAAACCAGGGGTGGACATGGCCAGTGCGTGATGCATCCAGCCTGTGGGCGTGAGTTTGAGACCCCTGCCCTTTCTGACCGATGGCAGTCCAGTCTCTTCTTGAAAGCCTCCACTGATGAAGCTCCTACAACCTCTGAAGGCAACTTCTCTTCTCACTGGGTTGTTCTCACTGTCAGAAATTTTCTCCCTGTTTCCAGGTTGAATCTCTCCTTGATCAGTTTCCATCCGTTTCTCCCGGTTCGTATAGTCTGCAATTTTTCCTCCTTTGGGACAACCATGATCTTGATGACTGAGAATCAGTCTGAGACTTTTAGATGTACAGTTTGGGATGAACGCCCTTCGATTGGCGTGGGAATATGGAAGGATTTCCAGAGAAAAACATTGGAGGCTACGGGAACCAGGAGCACCACTCCGGTGGCCCCGAGGACACAGATAAACCTCCAATAGCTTCAACGACCCTCTAAAAAGGATGCACATGTCCAGCTGTCTGCAAAGAATATTAACCCTTCCATTCCTCACCGTCCTTTGGGACTTCATCATCTTTACCTAGCGGTCCATCTTTTCATCAGTGAAGCAGGAAGGAACCCCTCCACTCCCAAATTCCACATCCCCCACTCTATCTAAATTACAACAGTGTGGCTGAAAGTTGGAACATTTCTTTTGCAATCCTCTCAGCACCTCGAATTGAAAGACTAGCATCACGTGGAAAAAGTGCAGCACTTTGGCCTTGGCCAGGGCTTTTCAAGCTTTTTCCTGCTGTGGAACGCATTAGTTTAAAGAAAGGAAATTCCCTGGTCCCCTAATCAAGAGGCAAAGCCGTGAGTTATCATGAAACAAATAGCTCCGGAGAGTGAATATTGAATCTATCGAATGTCAGCTGACAAACTCCTGTGCTTTATTCTTAGAAAAATTGTTATGGCTATCCCTGCCTAGTGAACCCATTCTTTCTTTTCTGAGCCTTAGTTAACTCCTGGAATCCTACTGAGTTCTGGTGGGACACAGTTGGAAAACTGCTGTAGTAAATCATTGCTCTTAGAAAAAAAACAACAGGTATAGTTTAGGACAGTGATGGCGAACCTATGGCACGGGTGCCCGAAGTGGCACGTGGAGTCATGTCGCCTGGCACGCGTGGCGTCGCCTGTTCCTCTTCTGGGTTTCTGCCCCGCATGTGGGCGCGACAATCACCTGGATGTCATGTATGCAACAGTGCCGGAAAGTGGCAGAGCTAGTCTTCCATTTTCCGGGCATGAGCATGGACGCTGGCCAGCTAATTGTCGTGCACATAACCGGAAGACCAGAAGTTCATTTTCCATCACACGCATGCCCCCTGGGCAGCTCCTCTACCATGTTGAGGCCCTGACGAGCGCAGGCGTGCATGTTCTCTCTTTTCGGCACTCAGTGCCGAAAAGGTTCACCATCACGAGTTTAGGACAAAGTTCTCAAGGGCATTTATGAATGGATCTATCTTTCTCCGTACAACCTTCTCTCCAAGTCCAGGTCGTCTTATTCTTCTGTTAAACTCCAGGAGAAGACCTTGTATAGCAGGGGTATCAAACTCAAGGCCCGGGGGCCAGATGCTGGGTGCTTAGATCTGGCCACGGGACCACTCTGGAAACAATGAAGAACTGGCCCGGGTTGTCTCTCCCAATGAAACTGGAGCTCACAGGGGCTGTGGGTGGCTCTCCCGAGCTCCATTTTCACTGGCAGAGAAATGCAGGAGACCGCTACAGGTGAAAACGGAGCTCGGGGCCCTGTTTTCACTCCCAGAGAGTTCGAGCCACCACAGGTGCTCCCGACACAAGTGACATTGAGCTGGCTATGCCCGTCCTGGCCATCCCCACCCCAGCCCCCCAAGATCAAACACAACCTTGATGCAGCCCTCAGTGAAATCGAGTTCAATACCCCTGTCATATAGGAATTTCTTCCCTTGAGAGGTAGAGGCAGACTAAAATACATAACAAGGAACTACCCCCATAATAACATGTTGTCACTACTTTCAGTGATAAAGTAGACCAGGAAACGCCAGTAGAGAATTTTGAAAGAATTCTGAAGCACCTTGCAAACATAGGTAGTCCTCAACTTACAATTATTTGTTCAAAGTTATAACGACACTGGGGGAAAAAGTGATTTATGACCGGTCCTGACATTCATGACAATGGAGGCATCCTCGTGGGCACACGATCAAAATTTGAAGGCTTGGCAATCTGACCAAGAGTTGACCAAGTTACAATTTTCATGCCACACTGCTGTAATTTAAAATTTGCTGATAGGCAGCTCCTGTTAATTATTCAGAAGTACCACCCCCTCCCCAAATTCTCAGGGACTTGCTTCATTGTAAATGAGGTCAATCACTTTAATCTACATCTGCACTGAAAAAGGTAGATAAATTCTGAAGTATGAGGATTTACATTTTATTAAGCGTATTTACATAACTCGGGCTTAAACCTTCAGAATTTTGACACGTGGGGGAGCTGTGTCATTTGTCTCTTTTGACTGAGGAGGGCCTCGTCATGGAGGGTGATAGACAGTGAATTAGAATGAAAGTGAACATATTTAATATCCTATTACTTCTGCACAGCAAATATTAATTATCCTCTGAAATTCGTAGCTTCACGGAATATAAGCAGATGTTACTGAAGTTAATAGCAGACTTCAATTGTCCTTCATTAGTTCCAGAAAACGTACCTAGTTTCATCACAATTCTGCATGTTACAGATTGACTACCTGGTGAATGTAAGGTTCAAATTTGGAGACTAGAATAGCAGTGATGTTGCAACTACAGTGGCGGACAATCTTCAACTTATTTTTTAAAAGAGTAAAGGTTTCTCTACCCTTTACCCTTCGCTCAAAGGGACGTGGTGGCTCAGTGGCTAAGATGCTGAGCTTGTGGATCAGAAGGTGCTGGAGAAGAGTCCTGCGAGTCCCTTGGACTGCAAGTCGATCAAACCGGTCAGTCCTAGAGGAGATCAATCCTGACTTCTCTTTAGAAGGCCAGATCCTGAAGATGAAACTCAAATACTTTGGCCACCTAATGAGAAGGAAGGACTCACCGGAGAAGAGCCTCATGCTGGGAACGATGGACGGCAAAAGAAGAAGGGGATGACAGAGAAGGAGGTGGCTGGATGGAGTCACTGAAGCAGTAGGCGTGAGCTTAAATGGATTCCAGATGATGGTACAGGACAGGAAATTTTGAAGGAATGTTCTACCCTCATGTGCTTTGGACAATAGCTTGACTTCCTCTTCTTTGTGACAGCCTCTGAGATATTGGAACACTGCTATCATGTCTCCCCCAGTCCTTCTTTTCATTAAACTAGCCATGCCCAGTTCCTGCAACCACCCATTGTATGTTTTAGCCTACAGTCCCCTAAGCATATTGATTGTTCTTCTCTGCACTCTTTCTAGAGTCTCAACATCTTTTTTATATCATGGCGACCAAAACTGAATGCATTTTTCCAAGTGTGGCCTTACCAAGGCATTATCATCTAACTTTAGTAATCTAACTACAGCTATCATTGAAAGCAAGGGAAATCATAATAGTCCATGCTGAAGTCCCGGTGATAGGAAAACATACTGAATAATGGATGCGTTATGGAAAGGAAAAGAAGATAAAATTCACATTACATTTCATTAACTTATTTACATTTTTAATCTGGTTTTTATAATTATTCTTCAGAAAGGCAATTTTCTAGCTTGGAATCTTAATAAATCATTAATAAAAGTTGAATATGGACTCTGCAAAGGAGGCCAGGAGGACAAGCATGTTAAAACGCAAGTATCTTTGCTGATGAAAAATAGAAGGGGAGAGACAATTATTTTCCTTTTGTTGGTAACACAAATATAAATATAAAGATGTATCCATCCATAATTGATTATAGCCTAAGACTAATCATAATCCAAAGTGGCCTTGTAAATGTGAATGATCCTTTTCTGCTGTAGTTTATACTGAAATCTGATTGCCTTCAACACCAGCATTCCACCTGCCAAGGGTAAATCTATGACTGCTGAGGCAGGAACGAACATTCAAATAAATTTTGCAATGCAAGCTTCTATGCAAGTATGCATGGGGAAATGATCTTATTGTAAGGCTTGTATTTTAATGTTGTATGACAGGCTGTCTGAAAGAAGAGGGGATCACGTTGTTCTCCAAAGTACCTGAAGGCAGGACAAGAAGCGATGGATGGAAACTAATCGAGGAGAGAAACAACCTGGAATGAAGGAGAAACTTCCTAGCAGTGAGGACAGTTAAACAGTGGAACAGCTTGCCACCAGAAGTTATGGATGCTCCATCACTGGAGATTTTTAAGAAGAGACTGGACGGCCACTTGTCTGAAATGATATAGTCTCCTGCTCAAGCAGGGGGATGGACTAGAAGACCTCCATGGTCTCTTCCAACTGTTATTAGGTTATTCTGTCCATTCATGTATGTATGTATGTATGTGTGTTTCAATATATATATTGAAAAAAGTAGAAAACCAACCTCAGAAAATTGAGAGAAGGGCGAAATTGACCAAACAATTGCATTTCAATTTTCAGTTTTCCTTCAGAAAACGTAAGTGACATCCTTGTACTGTCCTGAGGACATTCTCAACCAGTCTTAATCGTGAGGCCCAGCTTTAGAGCTGACATACAGTTTTACAATACGTACGCTTACTCTGGTATTTTGTTATCAGCAAGTGCCACCAGTTGGTGCTCAGGGAGATGGATTTTTAAAAACAGGGGTGTTTTTTAAAAAAATTGAATCAACATGTTGTCTTTGTAGGTTGTCTATCTCTTCGCTGATGAAAATCAGGAGAGAGAAAGGGCAATCTTTTGCTTAATGCTTGCTCAGCAATCTCCATTTGCTATATGAAGAATGGAATATAGCCCTTGACAAGCAACACCCAAATCTCTCTCTCTGTGTGTCTCTGTCTCTGTCTCTGTCTCTCTCTCTCTCTCTCTCTCTCTCTGTCACTCTCTCTCTCTGTTTCTCTCCACCCTCTCTCTTTCTGTGTGTGTGTCACTCTCTCTGTGTGTTTCTCTCTGTCTCTTTCTCTCTGTGCGTGTGTGTGTGTGTCTCTCTCTCTCTCTGTGTGTGTGTGTCACTCTCTCTGTGTTTCTCTCTCTCTCTTTCTCCTTCTCTCTCTCTCTCTCTCTCTGTGTCACTCTCTCTCTCTGTGTTTCTCTCTGTCTCTCTCTGTGTGTGTCACTCTCTCTGTTTCTCTTTCTCTTTCTCTCTCTCTCTCTCTCTCTCTGTGTCTCTGTGTCTCTGTGTCTCTCTCTCTCTCTCTCTCTCTGTGTGTGTGTGCGTGTATGTGTGTGTCTCTGTGTCTCTCTCCCTCTCTCTGCCTTCCTGTGAAAACAGTGCCAATAATTCTTTAGGATCTGGACATCTATCTTCTCTGCTTCCAGGGCTGCCTGCTGAGAGAGCTCCAAATCGGGAGGGTGTGTGTGTGTGTGTTAGTTTCAAACTAAAGTCAGCAGAGAAAAAGGAGAGCTGCAAGAAGCAACACATAAACTCTAATGATGACTAGGAAGTGCAAGGAGAACACATAAATTGCATACTTACAGCAAACACATTCCTGAAACTAAAAGAATTTGGAGCTGCAAAGACAAATGTGGCAAGGAAGGGTACGTTTTTATAGGGAGATAAAAGCTTACAAGACTGGGTTTTTTTTATGATCTCAGGATACGGTGACAATTAGTTGGTATCCCCAGAGTAGAATGGAGTGGCTCATTCGATTGTTGCCACCAGAATGTTGGGGAGTTATTGCTTTTCATTGTTTATATTGGGGTTTTATCAGAGGTGGTATTCAGTTCCGGAGAACCGGTAGCAGAAATTTTGAGTCATTTGGAGAATCGGCAAATAGGCTGGCCCCACCCCTACTGCCCTACAGCTGATATTTTGTTGCCCTGAACAGGAGAATGGAGCTGGAAAGAAGGTTAGTGGGATGGGGAGAGAATGAGGATTTTGCAGTAACCTTCCCCCAGGAGTGGGGAAGGAATGGGGATTTTGCATATCCTTCCCCTGCTACGGCCACGAAGCCACGCCCACAAAGCCACACCACGCCCACAAAACCATGCCCACAGAACCGGTAGTAAAAAAAAAAAAAAAAGAATCCCACCACTGGGTTTTATCATTGTAAGCCAACCGGAGTCACGGAGAGCAGGTTGGGTGGCCATAGAAATTTCATTAACTAAGAATATCTTCAGTGTTCTAACTGAACTTTCTGAGTTGTTAAGTTAAAAAGTTTCTGAGTTAAGTGACGTTAAAAAGTTAAGGCGTTAACTCAGAAAGTTCAGATTGCCCCAGGAGCTGTTGATACAGAGGAATTATTGAGTCTGTCATTTGTGTCTCTGTAACTGTCTAGTTTGATATAGCAACCGAACAAGAACAGACTTCAATGGATAGCTAGGAAGGACTGTAGGAAAAAAAAATATTGCAACCAGCCTCTTTTCCACTAAGAACCTGCATCCTGCATGGGTCAGAAAGACAGCTGAGAAAATATCTACAGACCCTGTCAAATCCTGGCATAAACTATTTCAGCTCCTCACCTCAGGACATCACTATAGGGCATTGCTTACCAAAACAGCTCACTGTGCAAAACAGCTCACTGTAACAACGTTGCCAAAAAGGCACTAAAAGTTATTAACCTAATTTTGTGAAGCTTCTTCTCCGGTAACATTGTACTTCTAACTACGGCATACAAAACCTTTGCCAGACCAATTCTCGAATACAGCTCATCTGCCTGGATTCCAAACTGTACATCGGACATTAATATGATTGAGGGAGTCCAGAGGTATTTCACTAGAAGAGTAATCTACTTCTCTTTGACAATAGAATCCCTTATGTCACCAGGCTCAAAATTTTGGGCTTTGGACAACCTGGAACTACGCTGCCTGCAGTCTGATCTAAGCATGCTATCTGCTACAACGTCCTACCTGTCAACCACTACTTCAGCTTCAACTTCAATAATACACAGGCAAACAATAGATACAAACTCAAGGTAAACCGCCCCAAACTCAATTGCAGAAAATACAACTTCAGCCACAGAGTGGTCAACGCCTGGAATGCTCTACCTGACTCTGTTGTTACATCCTCAAACCCCCACAGCTTCAACCTTAATCTGTCCACCGTGGACCTCACCCCATTCCTAAGAGGTCCGTAAAGGGGGCGTGCATAAGCACACCAGCTTGCCTACCGTCCCTGTCCTACTGTCCCCATTTATTTGTACTCATTTCCTTGTTCATGTCCAAGGTTAAACGTATACCTGTTATCTTGTACATGTTCAACAAACGTAAAAAATAAACAAATAAAACTAGACGCAGAGAGAACTTTTTCCCTCGTGCCATCACTCTGCTGAACACCTAATTCCCACAAATATCCCATAGGCATTAAGGCATACTGTCATATGTCTAAGGATATTTACCCATGCAATATGGCTATATTACTATCTTTTCCTTATCTTTTCTACTACCTTCTCTTATTGGTATGATTATTAAGAGAGGAGTGGTTAGAATGCACTATTGCAGGCTAACTCTGCCGACTGCCAGCAGTTTGATCCTGACGGGTTCATGGCTGACTCAACATTCCACCCATCTGACATTTGGTAAAATGAGGACTCAGATTGTTGGGGATGATATGCTAGTTCTATAAGCCACTCAGAAAGGGCTGTAAAGCACTATGAAGCGGTATATAAGTCTAAGTGCTATTGCTGTTATGTTACTTTGTTGTTTGTATGTACACTGAGAGCTTCTTTGACTGGAGACAAATTCCTTGTGTGTCTAATCACACTTGGCCAACAAAGTATTCTATTCTAACACCCAAAACAAATCTTCTGGTGCCATTGGCCAAGAGGAATTCATTCAAGGTCAAGCATGTTGTGGTGGAACCAGTGGTGGGATTCAAATAAAGTAACAACTGGTTCTCTGCCCTAATGACCAGCTGGGTAGGCATGGCTCAGTGGTCATGTGACCATCTGGGCCTGACCAACTCAATGCCACTCCCATCGATGGGTGTTTCACCTTAGTCGTTACAATGGAATAAGGGTTAACCAGAGAGGCAGTTTCTGTAAGTAGGGCAACAAAGATTAGGCTAGAAACAACACCAGGATGTTTCCTTCCCGCCTTCCTTACAGGATTAGCCCTGTAAAGTGGAAAAAAACAAAAGGAGATTTCTTCCAACAACCGGCTCTCCAAACTGCTTATAAAGTTAACAACTGATTCTCCCGAATAGGTGTGAACTGGCTGAATCCTACCACTGGTTGGAACATATGAGTTGATTGCAAGTGTAGTTATGCTTGACTGCCCCCAATGATAGCAAGCCTTTCCAATGGGTTTACTTTAAGCAGGGCTGTGTCTGAATTCCAGCCAATATGGTGTGTGACCTACTTCTGGAGCAAAAAACAATGCTGTCATAAAGATATGCTGTGGCTCTCCATGACCAATAGATTATAATCTGTAGCACATGACCTCCAGCAAGAGAAAACATCAGTTGGAGGTAGTTTTTCCTTTCTGCCTAGAAGCATTTCCGAATTATCTTTTGACAGCTAAGTGGCATTTATTTAAGGCAGCTTTGGAATCCATCAAGAAGATCTGCACAATATAAAAATGTAAATGCCAAGAATTGGCATCTTTAAAACAGCCATCAAAACACCTGAGAACATTTCCAGCAGCTAGCTACTGAACTCAACAAAACAGGAAATCCTATTATATCGTAATGGCAACATACTAAATAATGGAAATAACATGATATAAATTCAATCTTCAATGAAAAGCTCTAGGATACGGGGTGGGGGGGGAGGGGAATACATAAGAATGAACACGGAAGACAGTGTAAGCTAGATAAATGCAAAGGACCAAATCCAGAGAGCTAAATCAGGGTTGTTTTTTATTTTTATTTTAAAGAAGGAATAAAATCTCTCCTGCAACACTTTTAACAATCCATGCAGGATATGGTTTTACCCATGCTTTCCTAGAATTGTAGAAATAACCTTCCTAAACCAATCTGTTCAAAATATAGTGGGGCCTTGCTACTCATTGTTAATTGTTTCTGGACAGTGTGATGGGCACCAAAATTATCAGTACTAAACAATTCCCTCTCCCCATAAAGAATAATAAAGCAGAAACATCACCCTCCAACAAAAGTGTGCATAGTCAAGGCTATGGTTTTCTCAGTTGCAATGGATGGCTGCGAAAGTTGGACCATAAGAAAGGCTGAGCACCAAAGAATGGAGGCCTTTGGTGCTGGAGAAGACTCCTAAGAGTCCCTTGGACTGCAAGGCGATCAAACCGAACAGTCCTAGAGGAGATCTTTAGAAGGCCAGATCCTGAAGATGAAACTCAAATACTTTGGCCACCTAATGAGAAGGAAGGACTCACTGGAGAAGAGCCTAATGCTGGGAACAATTGAGGGCAAAAGAAAAGGGGGATGACAGAGAATGAGGTGGCTGGATGGAGTCACCAAAGCAGTTGGCGTCAGCTTAAATGGACTCCAGGGGATGGCAGAGGACAGGAAGGCATGGAGGAACCTTATCCATGGGGTCGCGATGGGTTGGATACAACTTGGCGACTAACAACAACAACAACAACAACAACAACAACAACAACAACAACATGAGTCATAGGCAAGCCAATACCAATAAGCTGTAGCTTGAGAGTGAGTACCAAACAAACAATGAGTACCAGGACAAAATTTTCACATCAAAATGTGCTGAGAACCAAATTTGATGAGCTTCAAAGCAGTTGAGTACCAAGGTGACACTGTATATCTAATTGTAACTTCTTTCATCGATATTTTCCTACTAGTAGTAACATCTCAAAAAGTCCACAGCAAGCTTACTTTTAGATATTTCAAACAGTTCTACACCTCTTCCCATTAAAAAAAAAAAAGGCAAAATTCAAAGTGGTTTTTACAGTTGAATTAGCAACGTCCTCCTGGCAGCTCTTTTTCAAGACGAGTTATTAGAATTTATTTTCACTTATACACCAGAATAAGCCGTCTGTAGTATAGTTAGCTTTCAATTTCCACCAATTTTCGATGCAATCGTAAGATGCTTCAGTGATTAAGAATCTGTGTTGCAAAACAATTCCCCCTTTGCAACAATGCAATCAAACAGATCTCAAACACACAACCTATTATCTAATGCTTTTGCCGCTCGCCTGGTAAAGAGGATTTGCCAAGTATCCCTCTTTCATGCTGAGTTCCCAGCCTCATTTGCAAACAAATCTGCAAATTAAAAAAATAAAATAAAATAAGCTCACGAGAGGATTTTGCCTTCCGTTTTGCTATTTCTTTGTTAAGCCATAAACTCGAGCACACATCCGTCAATGCCAGTTTTATATTACACATGACAACGAACAACTCTTTACTGTCTCCCTCTGCCCATGAAGACTAAATCTTCTACTCTCTCGTAGCAAGGATGGATTGGGATTTACGACAGGAATCCAGGAGAGCAGCTCAGTTTAATTGTCTGGAATATTTCATGCTTACTGATTTACAAACCTATAACTGAAAGTTTTTTTTTCCTTTAACCCACAGCAAGAATTGCACTGGAATGCCATTTGAGTAAAATACCACATGGATCTATTTGAGAGGAGAGCTTCTGTTCCCAAATCTCTTTCTCTTTCATGCTACAAATGACTGACACTGATCAGGGAACAACCAGAATAAGAAATATGATGACATCGCATTGCTTGGTTGAGAAGGTTTAAAAAGGTAAAGAATAGAATAGAATAAAATGGAATAGAATAGGAGTTGAAAGGGACCTTAGAGGTCTTCTAGTCCAACCCCCTGCTTAGGCAGGAAACCCTACACCACTTCAGACAAATGGCTATCCAACATCTTCTTAAAAAACTTCCAGTGTTGCGGTATTCACAACTTCTGGAGGCAAGCTGTTCCAATGATTAATTGTTCTCATGGTCAGGAAATTTCTCCTTAGTTCTAAATTGCTTCTCTCCTTGATTAGTTTCCACCCATTGCTTCTTGTTCTACCCTCAGGTGCTTTGGAGAATAGCTTGACTTCCTCGTCTTTGTGGCAACCCCTGAGATATTGGAAACTGCTCTCATGTCTCCCCTAGTCCTTCTTTTCATTAAACTAGCCATGCCCAGTTCCTGCAACCATCCATCATATGTTTTAGCCTACAGTCCCCTAAGCATATTGATTGCTCTTCTCTGCACTCTTTCTTTCTAGAGTCTCAACATATTTTTTATCACTGCGACCAAAACTGAATGCAGTCTTCCAAGTGTGGCCTTACCAAGGCATTATAAAGTGGTATTAACACTTCGCCTGATCTTGATTCTATCCCTCTATTTATGCAGCCTAGAACTGCCAAATACCCGTGCACATGACCTTGGTTCCCAGGGGAAAGAATGCTGTTTTGGTTATAGCACACCAGCTATCTTTACACACACACCCTCCCTATCCCTCAACTCCAGTCTGTGTGAGCGCTCACTGAAGCTTTGAAGAAAGGAAAAAACCAAGTAGAATAGCAAGCTAGCCTCGCATTTGTGTGCTTTCAAACTGCTAGGTTGGCAGGAGCTGAGGCAAGTAATGGGAGCTCACCCCATCACGTGGCACTCAGGTCTTTAACCCAGCATGCTGGCTTTCCAGCCGACAAGAGCATCGCCTTAACCCCTGAGCCACCGTGACGTCCCTTTGTTGAGAAGAGCTAAGTAAAATCACAGTGCTTCCCAGATCAGTCCTATGAGCAATCCTAGGGAGTATTTAAGGAAGGTATAATAGGGGTTGCAGAAACTGACGGAGTTGCCTGAAATGGCAAAACTGTCTACTTTGATTAAAGAAAAGAACATACATACTTTTGTTTCCACATGGAAACCACTTCTGAACTTTGTGCTTGATGTGGGAAAGAATGTAACACTGACTTTGGGTTTTACAGATTAGATTGATACGGGAGACCTTTATAGAAATGACTTCTTCCTACTAGTAAGGAAAAGCAAAATGCTGCGATTGGATGTTCATGCCTTATTTTGCTGTAACAGAGAGAGTTGTAAGTCAATGCTTCTTCTTTTTTCTTCTCTTCCCTCCAATCTTTCCTTACTTCCTTTCCCCCTTTCCCTTCCCTCTTCACTGCTCTTCTATTTATTTTTGTATTTTGTATTTTATAATACCGTATAACTTAATAATTTGTTTTTTTTTAAGAATGGTAAAATAGGATGGTATTACAGAAGCATGTACGGGCGGGGCCATGCAACTTCATCGAGATGATGAGACAGGTCTAATTCTGCAAGAGAGCAAGAGAAGGAGGGCAAGAGAAATTAAGAGAACAAATAGCAATCGCACCAACCATCCATCTAACAGCTAAAATTTAGCTCATTACTCTCCACAATTTAACGTCAGCAGACCGACAGGCAGCTACTCTCTTAAGTCTGCTGAAGAAACCCAAGGTGATGCTTTTGAGATGAAAACACATGCTTTATAACCACAGTCTTCTTACTTTGTAGGTCAAGGGTCTGGAATAATTGAAAGGCTTTGGCTTGTTGCATTCCTGCACATTTCAACTCCCACCCCATGCAAGTACTTTGAGCCCAGTGCAACAAATAGGAGCTAATAGAGTCCACAGGATGGGGATTAAGAACACTGCCCTGTTATTTCCAATAGGCAGAGAATATTACGCTCACAGCTCTGGCGATGTCTGGAGCAGATAACGCTTCATTTCGCTGCCGATGGCTCTGTGGTTGATTTTATTACATTTTTGGGTAAGGTCCCATCAGCTCAGCGTCTCCCTAGCTAAGGTGGCCTTGTGCTCCCCAAATACAGCTGCCCTGAAGCATCTTCCTCCTCCTCTTCAAAGCGACGAGAAGGCCAGGAACATAATGAAGCTTTCTTTATGCACTGTGAGGATCAAACTCGCCGAATACAAACAGGGCCGCTGTATTGTAGACAAGCTGCTGGGGCCACTCTACAGGGGCAGCGGCTCAGAAGATGAGCCACTTCCTCCCTGAAGCTTCTGCTAGCGCAAGAGCAAATTTGAAAAGATAAATATGATTTAAGGCATGTCCTTCGGGAGAGGGTGCGGCTAAGAAATAAATATATTATTATTATTATTATTATTATTATTATTATTATTATTATTATTATTATTATTATTATTATTATTATTATTATTATTATTATTATTATTATGTGAGATGCTCACCCACAATTCCCCATTGAGAGGGGAAAGGCAATTATTTATGCAATGTCAAGATGCCTCCGTCTGCATCTTCTATTCATCACACATCTCCCCAGCATGATTACCCAGGTAGAGAGAGAGAGAGAGAGAGAGAGAGAGAGAGAGAGAGAGAGAGAGAGAGAGAGAGAGAGAGAGAGAGAGAGAGAGAGAGAGAGGGAGAGAGAGAGAGAAGATTTTATGGGCTACCTGCTAGAAGGATAGCTCTCCTCCGGAGAGGCCCCGGTTAACACTTTCACTCTGGATTTAAGGCATTCAGAGCGCCGCAAATGGCATAAATTGGCACAAACTGCATCACTTTCTCTGCTTTTCTTTTTACTGTTCTGCAGAGGTATAGTTGAAAAGTGTCTTAAAGTGAGTTTAAGCTTACCCAGTGAGGTGGGCTGCCAGTGGAGCTAGTGGCAGGCGCAGGTAGTGAGGAGGTTGGGGAGGAACATGGGCAACTCCTGGAGCCCGGGGAAGGCTCGGAGGAGGGCTCTGCGTCGGAGGCAGAGATGGGGCCAGGGCCATCTGACAGTTATCAGCTGCTTTTGGAGTCGGATATCAGTGGGGCAGAAGAACAGCTGAAGCCTGTTCCCAGTGTGCGCATGCACAGAGCTGCTAGAAGAAGGGAACAGATAAGGAACTAGGGTCAACTCGAGAGTAAAGGCACAGGTGGACAGTGAATGGCCCCTCCCATAGGGAATAAAGAAGAGCAATCTTTCCTTCCTCTTTCTTTCTTTCTTTCTTTCTTTCTTTCTTTCTTTCTTTCTTTCTCTTTTCTCCTTTCCATCTTTTTCTTTCTTTCTTTCCATCTTTCAACTCTTCCTTCCTTCCCTCATTCCTTTTTTCTTTCTTCCTTTCCATCTTTCAATCCTTCCTTCCTTCCTTTCTTTCTATCTTTCAATCCTTCCTTCCTTTTTCTTTCTTTCTTTTCATCTTTCAACTCTTCCTTCCTTCCCTCATTCCTTTCCTTCCTTCCTTCCTTCCTTCCTTCCTTCCTTCCTTCCTTCCTTCCTTCCTTCCTTCCTTCCTTCCTTTCTATTTGTCAATCCTTCCTTCCTCCTTTCCATGATCCTAACATGCAACTTAACAACTCAAAATGCCTACCCAAAAAAGCGCCTGCCCCTACAATAACCCAGTTTGCAAAGATGGTTATTACTCTCTCTCTCTCTCTACACACACACACACACACACACACACACACACACACACACACATTTATTCTTTCCCTTTCATATCTCAGCCTTGAAACGAAACTACAGTCTATTCAGTGTCTAAATCTACTTGCATATCCTTTCTCGAAGTATAGAAAGTACAGGTATACTTGAGTCTCTGAGACACTCAATATCCCAGACAAAAACTCTCATGGCAGAAGAGTGCAGCAGAAATGTTTGGACAAGGCTGGAAGCCAAGAGATGGAGCCACTTTTGGGCACCAAGAGGCGAAAAGCACCAAGTTTGCAGCAAAGCCCAAAGAAATGATTTTTAAAGTGAAAAGCGTTTAGTACGAACAGCACATAGTGCTTTCTCCATTTCTCTTCCAAACAGGATAAATAATACCAAGGAAAATATGGATTTAGGAACTCAAGTTTATTAAAGGCAGATAAAGAGTTTGAGGAGCAGGCAATAAAAGGTCATAAACCGTGTCTGCAAGATCTGACCTTTGTTTAGCCAGAGAACTCTATATATTGGATTTTCAATAAGGAGCCGGATTGCATGTCTCTTATTTAACAAGAAAAAGGAGGAAGGAAAAATATTTTTCAACTGAAAATGCGAAACTGATGCACAAGTGTTAACTGTATTGGGTGCAATCTAAAAAATAAAAAATAAAATAAAATATCAGGCTTGAAATTCATAATTGGACCATCTCACCTACAATTTCCAAAACACCTGTTGCGGCCTGCCAGTGAGTGAGGACAGTGAGGAGGTTGGACCGAACATGGGCCAGGCCTGGTAAGGAAAGAGCTTCCTGGATTGCAACAAAAGGGAATTAACAAAGGCTCCTGCCTGCAGAGTTGGACAGTGAGGAAATTGGGGAGGAACATGGGGGAAGTCTTGGACAAAGGTTCTGTGTTGGAGGTAGAGAGGGGGCCAAGGCCATCTGATAGTTGTTTGCTGCCTCTGGAGTCTGACATCAGTGAGGCAGAAGAACAGCGGGAGCCTGTCCCCAGTGTGCCCATGCACAGAGCTGCCAGAAGGCAAGAACAATTAAGAAAACAGAGTCAACTTGGGAGAAAGGCTTGGAGATGATTGGCCCCTCCCATAAGACATAAAAGAGGAGCAAATGGGACATGAGCTTTTGCCGGAAGCAATTAGTTCATCTGGTCGGTTCAAGCTTTGAAAAGTTCTGTTTGACTCTGTGCTAAGTTTGGCCTTGCTCTGCATTTGGCAATTTGGTCTCTGGCAGCATTCCAAGGGAGATAAAGTGGGTGTTTATCAACATTCCCCTGAAAGACTCTGGCAAGTCGAGCAGACATCTGTCGGAATCTTCACAGACTTTTTGCAAAGCCTTGCGGACTGTTAATGACCATCATTTACAGCCGTATAAACAAAAGAGGGTTTTGGGGACTAAGATTATGGTTTATGTTTTCTCGGGAAGCTTAGGTCAGAACACCACCGGTGACAGAATGCCGGTGGGCATCTTTCACAGCCAAGCAGCGTTGTTCGGATTAATCCACAGCGGAGTTGAGTTTTCAACATCTCTTCTAATACCAGTTGTCTTTTTAAATGGGGGGGGGGGGAGAATAACAATTGTTGCCGAAACTGCTTTTCAACATCAATTGTTCAGGCTTCTTTTTCTTCATAAAAAGAGGACACAAGAGGACCACCACTTTGGGTGGGCTTCAGAACAATGCAAACTCATGTTGAAGCCAAAGCTCAGGGGACTTCGCTCTACGTTCTGTTCTGACCTTGGCTTCCCCAGCAGCACGAAGCCAAGTCCTCATCCCGATAAACCCCTTTTATTTAATTCACAGTGAATTCCTCTCCAGCAAAGTCCCGGCCCACAGTCTTTCAAGATAGTTCACAATTACCAACCTTTATCAGGCTTGGAGAGTGCCAGGCCGATATCTTTCAGACGCCGCAATACTTGGCAAGAATGCAGGAACGAAGTAATTGTCTCCTGCAAACTCCACTCCCCTTTCGCTCCTCTTTCTTACCTATTGGGGGGGCATTCACCGTCCACCTGTTGCCTTAATCCCAAGTTGACCAGCCCATGTTATTCCCCAACTTCTTCACTGTCCGAATTTGTGGCCAGCTCCCTTGGCCACTAGCGGGTGACAACACATTCTGGTCGAGACCCAAGGTGCTTTTTCAGAAATACCTTTGTTATTTGGGGTTTAGGATTCAGTGCGTTGTGTTCACTCAACCCCTGGAGTCTCTTAACCCAAACTGCATCTTCATGGAATTTCCCCCCCCCCCATTCAAATGTAGCGAAAGATTTCAAAATTCAGATCATTGGGGCCTTACCTTTTATTAGGGGGAAAAGTAGGGGAAAAAGTAAGCGCAGTTGAAAGACACCTGAAAATGACAAGGTGCTTGTGCTACAACATGATTAGAGATGGTCCTAATTGCAATGGCATTGCCATGTCAAGCCCTATCTTTTAGCATTAATTAATCTCCATTCCCTGCCTTAGAGAAACGCGGGGACTTCTCTCCTGCTCTTGAGCCTGTCAACACAGCAGACATTCACATCTCATTATCTGATCAAAGGGAGGAAAAAGCAGGAATTAAGAAAAGACAAATAGGCAGGAGTCAACTTTTCAAAGCAGTGATGATGGGAAGCCAGGTAACGGTGTCCTTAACTGAGCCATTTACAATCTTAGGTATGCAGACAGGCAGTTCAGTGGTGAGGAATAAGATGTTCTGCTTTCAGGTGACATCTCTGAGCAATTTGTCCACAAAGATATTGCAACATCTGCTGTGTGCAGGCTCAGTTTTGGGTGTGCGCAAAGGACATGTGAGAGAAAGAGAGACAGAGAGACAGAGAGACAGAGAGAAACAGAGACAGAGAGGGAGAAACAGAGAGAGAGAGACAGAGATGCACAGAGAGAGAGGGAGAGGGGGAGGGAGAAACAGAGAGAGGGGGGAGACAGAGAGAGACAGAGAGACACACAGAGAGAGGGAGAGTGGGAGGGAGAAACACACAGAGAGAGAGAGAGAGAGAGAGAGAGAGAGAGAGACAGAGACAGAGACAGAGAGACAGAGACAGAGAGACAGAGACAGAGAGACAGAGACAGAGAGAGACAGAGATACAGTTACATAGCTGGGTAATGAAACGCCTGCAAGAAAATGACCAAGCTCAGAAACCACCAAGGACCTCAAAGTCCTATTACTACTACTACTACTCCCATACCTCACTCCCTTCTAGCACTGATGAGGTTACCTTGTTCGGCTAATGAAACCTCTGCAAGAAAACAAGCAAGCTCAGGGAGCACCAAGGACCCCTCCGATCAACCCTGAGCTATAAATATTCTCCTTTATTAGTGTCAGGAAGGCCCCCTTGGCTCATTGGCAATTTTGGCAAGTCCCTTCCCTGAAACCGCTCTTGGTACAGGTGACCTTCCACCGCAGCGAATACAAGAGAGGCGGAACGTATGAATAGTTCCATCTCTCTCTCACAATATCCTTTAAAGACCGACGTCTTAGCAGGAGGCACAAAAGCGTTGAAGCAGCAACCGTCTTGGTAGGAAATGCAAAATTACCATTTTAATGGATGGTGTGTTGATTTCCCACTAGTCCCTGGAGGAGTCTGTTTGATTTTGTTTGCTTGTTAGCGCAAGGATTTGACACAGGCGATTAATGCAGAGTTCATTAGGGTGATGCCTGTTCCCCGCTCCCCCCCCACCTTTCTGCATTTTACTGGATTTTATAAAAAGAAAAACAACATTATCTGAACAAAGAGACGGAGTTTTAGCGTGACCTCCATTATAACATCTAGGACTAATAATAAGGCACAGAGGCGCTTCTTGTAAGAACATCAAAGCTTTTCTAAGATGGGAGAATATACTATTAACTTTATATGCAAAAACTAAACCACTAATTAGAGATGACCGCTTCTGCCCTCGCAAAAAGTGGGATAATTTACAGCAAGGAAGATCTCTTTCTAGAAATCTCAAGGCTGCCAGCACCCAACAATCTGTCTGTCTGTCTGTCTGTCTGTCTGTCTGTCTAGCTACAGTATGTATGTACTGTATGTATGAGTTTATGTATGTATCCATGTATGAATATCTCTCTCTCTCTCTCTCTCTCTCTCTCTCTCTGTCCATCATCATCATCATCATCATCGTCATCATCATCATCATCATCATCATCATCATCTATCTATATCTATCTATTTCTTCATCATCTTCATCTGTCTATCATCTATCTAACTGTCTTTCTCTCTGTCTGTCTAACTACTTCATCATCACCATCTGTCTGTCTGTCTGTCTGTCTCTGTCTGTCTAATTCATCATCATCATCATCATCATCATCATCATCATCATCATCATCATCATCATCTGTCTATTATCTATCTACCTGTTTATTATCTATCTATCTATCTATCTATCTATCTATCTATCTATCATCTATCTATCATCTATCTATCTATCATCTATCAATCTATCTATCTATCTATCTATCTATCTATCTATCTATCTATCTATCTATCTATCATTATCTATCTATCTATCTATCTATCTATCTATCATCTATTTTCTATCATGTCTATTTAGACTATCATCTAGACTAGAGTATCTATCTGAAATGTCCATCTATATAATATCCATCAATCCAGTAATCTGTCTGTCCGTCCATCCATCCATCTATCCATCCATCGAAGTCCTTGATCATGTGAACAATCTTGGCCTTGATCTGATTTGCATTTTGTAGCCGGTTCAAAGAGCTGAATCAATTTGATTTAGACTTTCAGATCAATCCCACAATGAGAATGGATCCAATTTATGAAAAAATGCATTTAACAAAAAAAAAAAGAACAAATCTCTGAACAGAATCTGAAACTTCCAAATCAATTCCGAGGAGTCCCATTTGATTTTTGGGAAAATCTGAATCAAATAATTGAATGGACTGAACTGCCTTCACAGCAAATCTCCTAGTCAAATATTTATTCTGCTTCACAATGAATTATACAAGGACCGGTATTCACAGAGAACAATATGAAGTGATGTAGATTTAAACTAACGCAGTATATGCCATATCAAAAACACAAACATCTCCTTCTAATTACACTAGAACATTAAGCATGACTAATAATTGTTCCTCCTATGTTGATTATTTCTCCTTTGAGTCACATTTACCAATCCGGTGCAGGAAAAGCTGTACATCCCATACTAGAGAAACAATTATGGGCTTGTTTCAGATCTGAAATGGGACCGTTCCTTCCAACAGCTATCTATCATCTGCCAGACAGACAGACAGACATACAGACAGAGAAAGAAAGAAAGAAGAAAGGAAGAAAAAAGGAAGAAAGAAAGAGAAAGAAAGAAGAGATAGATGATAGACAGACAGACAGACAGACAGACAGACATAGACAGACGGACAGACAGACAGATAGAAGTCAGACACTACAGGTAGACCTCGACTTATAACTACAATTGAGGCTAAAATTTCTGACAGTTGTTAAACGAGTTTTGCCCCATGTTATGAACCTTCCTTGCTGCCGCTGTTAAGTGAATCACTGCAATTCTCCAGTTAATAATACAGTTGTTGAGTGGATCTAGCTTCCCCCATTGACTTCGCTTTTTCAGAAGGTTGCAAAAGGCGATCACATGATCACCCCGTCACAACTGCAACTGTCATAAATACAAGCGTCCCAATTTGGATCACGTGACTCTGGGATGCTGCAGTCCTCATAAGTGTGAAAAAGAGACTTAAGTCTTTTTTTTTCCAGGGCTGTTGTAAGGACACTAAATGAATGGTTGTAAGCAGGGGTGGGCTGCTACATGCTCGCCCAGGTTTGGGAGAACCCACAACTAGCATTATGGCCAGTTCGGAGGACCTCCAAATCCCAACTCTGGCTGGGCATGATAAGAATATATTGTTGTGGCCTGCCAGCAGCCAGTGGATCTGGCAACAGATTCGGACAGTGAGGAGGTTGGGGAGGAACATGGGCCAGTCCTGGAGTCTGGGGGAGGCTCTTATGAGGGCTCTGTGTCAGAGGCACAGAGGGGGCCAGGGCTGTCCAACAGTTATCAGCTGCCTTTGGAGTCAGAGATCAGTGGGTCAGAAAAACAGCTGGAGCCTGTTCTCGATGTGCGCATGCTCAGAGCTGCCAGGAGAAGGGAACAAGGGCTAAGGAGCAAGGGCTGACTTAGGACTAAAGGCACGGGTGGATGGTGAATGGCCCCTCCCATAAGGAAGAAAGAGGAGCGAAAGGGGAGTGGAGTTTGCAGGAGACAATTAGTTCAATTCATTAGGGGGAAGTTATGTTCCTGGCTTCTTGCCAAGTAATTGCTGCTACAGCGTGGAGTTTAGAAGATATCGGTCCCGCAGCTCTCCAAACCTGATAAAGGTCTGTAGCGGTGAAATCTCTTTAAAGATTGTTTGGCCGGGACTTTGCTGGAGAGGAATTCACTTTAAACTAAATAAAAGGGGTTTTATCAGGACGAGGAGTTGGCTTCGTGCTTTTGGGAAGCCTAGGTCAGAACGTTTATTTGCTGGAAAAAAAAACACTGCATTGGTGACAGGAAGGGCATCTGGCCACTAAACACTCACCTCCATTCAGTTGACCAAACTCCAACCCGCAAGGGATTATGGGGCCATTAAAAGGCAATGATCACCACTGTCATCACCGTGGTTGCCCAGTTGGGGACTCCTTTCATGTTCCCAGCAGCAGCTGGAGTGAAGGATGGGAGCTCACCCTGCCCCACACCAGCGTTCAGGTCTCGAACGAGGGTTTGCTAATCTCCAACACTTAAGGCACTTTGTGTCAGGCCTGTAGTTATGTTCCTTTTAGGATCTTTGGCCTGCCACACTTTCTTATAATTCCCTATGTGTTTCATTAGTGTAGTAGTTGGGAGGGGGGATAGAAAGGAGTAGGATTATGGAATGTATTGTTATAGTTCTTCTTAGAAGCTCAAGGTCGTCTTTTGTCTCCGCACCTCGACACCTGACCGGAAGCAGAGGGGTGTACATGCCAGCGTGGAAGATGAAGATTGGACCATGTGATGAATTATGGGGTGTGGGGATATATAATGAACTTTCAACTGGGTGAACCCACAGGATGTACATTAGAGTTGAAATTTCACAGCATAATGCCAACATGTCTGTCTTATTAAATTGGAGTTTTAAGGATAACTTTGCCTTGGACAATGATTTAATTCTGCATGATATTTGGAACGCTGACACTTTGATTGCTTTGGGGTTACTATCTGGAACCCTGACACCACCAGGCTGCTGCTCACATATAGTAATCACACAACAATTCTCTTTAGGGAGTCTAAAAACTCTCGTTCTTTTGGAATCTCTTGAGCTCAGTCAGGTTTCTCAGCAGACGCCCCAGGATATGAACTTTCTCTTTTCTTCCTTTTCATTCCCCCCAAGTTGCCAGCGCTAAATTGGCACTAAGATCTTTTCTCTGAAATTCTTGGTTTCATCTAAATGAGGTTTAAATGATATCGATGTATACGTATATAATTTCCCCTTCCCTTTTCTTTCCTTTTTTCGCAAACATATGATTGGTTCTCTCCTAGCCAGGCTTCCGGGCTTCCTGCTCGGTAAGGTCATTTTTTCTGTGATTCACGCCTGTGATCTTATTTTGCTAGATAAGCAGCGAGCATTTGAAATCTAGAATGAAAAGAAGAGTGGGGAGAACTAGAGGAGAAAGCAGTGCTTGGAGCTTATTTCAAGGTCAGTTTGCTTCAGAATCAAAGCCATTTGCTGTAAAGTTCTGAGGGATTGGGGGAGAGGATGAAAAAAGACAAAAAAAGTTTTATAGGGAAAATAGTAGTAACACACACACACACGTGTGTGTATGTATATATATATATATATATATACACATACATATATCAGAAAAAAAAACACAATGCAATCCTAAAAGGCATTAGCAGAGGGATACAATCAAGATGGGAAGGAAGAAGCAAGGAGAATGAAGAGGGAAGGGAAAGGAAGGAAGGAAGGAAGGAAGGAAGGAAGGAAGGAAGGAAGGAAGGAAGGAAGGAAGGAAGGATATAATGAGAGTGAGTGAGAATTGCATTAATAGAGGGATACAATCAAGATTAAGTGAGGGAGTAATACTACTCT
This sequence comes from Natrix helvetica, assembly GCF_964273705.1. NCBI lineage: Eukaryota > Metazoa > Chordata > Lepidosauria > Squamata > Natricidae > Natrix > Natrix helvetica. The sequence continues at coordinate 21,763,344 of NC_138559.1, read as the reverse complement.
ACAAAGCCCTAGTAAAACCACAGCTAGAATATTGCATCCAGTTTTGGTCAGTACACTATAAAAAAGATGTTGAGACTCTAAAAAGAGTGCAGAGAAGAGCAACCAGGATGATTAGGGGACTGGAGGCTCAAACATACGATGAACCGATGCAGGAACTGGGCATGGCTAGTCTAGTGAAGTGAAGGACCAGGGGAGACCTCATAGCAGTCTTCCAGTATTTGAGGGGCTGCCACAGAGAGGAGGGGGTCAAGCTGTTTTCCAAAGCACTTGAAGGTCAGACAAGGTAATAGATCGAAACTGAACAAGGAGAGATTCAACCTGGAAATAAGGAAAAATTTTCTGACAGTGAGAACAATCAGCCAATGGAACAGGAGTCGCCTTCAGACGTTGTGGGAGCTTCATCACTGGAGGCTTTCAAGAAGAGACTGGACTGCCATCTGTCAGAAATGGTGTAGGGTCTCCTGCTTGGGGGAGGAGGGGGTCGGACTAGATGACCTTCAAGGTCCCTTCCAACTCTGTTAATCTGTTAACATATACAGTAAAATCTCCTCTGCCTTGGCTCTTCAACGCTTACATTATCTTCTTTTGTCATCTGCACAAAGTTCCAAGATATATCTTGGATACAGATGTGCCACAGCTGCTTCATTTCAAAATGTTGCTCAGGTACTAAACTCGCGGAAACTCTATTTGAAAAAAACTGCCCACCGCTTCCATAGACAACAATCAGGTTTTTTTTGGGATTCCCAAAGACAGAAACGTTATTGATAACCGCAATTATCATTACCTCTTTCAATACTTGCTTCCTCAATGCATATCGTTTGATTAGAGATCAGCTTTAAAGAGCACAATTAGCATTTATATTGCTTGTATGTTCTACGTGGGTCTGTAGGCTTCAAAATAGGAGCCTACAAAGTACAGAGCGATGGGAAATTATGAATTGACATCCCTGAAAGAAATTGAAAAACCCCATGCGAGGTATGAAATTGCTGCTAAAATGGCCACAATGCTAAAATTCCCCCTAATTTTTTTATATTATTGCAAGTGTAACATAATCCACATTCTTAAGATTATCCAGAAGAATTTAATAAACGTGTAACTTCATGTTATGTATAGTGCTTGCAATTTATGCAAATTCCTATTCATTTTTCCTAATCTATATATATATATAAAAGCCAAATACCACTCACTCATGACAAAATCTTCAGAACCATAAAGCCTACAAACTTGAAATTTGGCACGTATGTTCCTCTTGGCTTCTAGGTGCTTGCTAAGAAAGGATTTTTCGAAATGACCATCAGATCATCAGTATTTCTTACACAGTAATTAACACGCTCTGAGGCTAAGGAGTTCTACTCCCCCTCCCCACATGAAAAGAACTCTGTTCCAACTTCCAGTTGCCTCACGTTCCATTACCTCAGTTCAAACTGGCAAATGTTCCACTCCTTCACTCAGGAGCGATCTGGGGCTCCTTACAGTACTAAATGTTGGTACCTCAACAAAATGTCTGCACCTTCCATCTATGGAACTGCTTCAGGACTCAAGGTGGAGGGAGTGATATTCCCTTATGGGTTTCAATCACCAACCACCACTGAGCCAACGGATTGAACCAGAATGAACCGACTTTCTCCTGCATTGTCCGATCACAGTTTTGTCATGAGGTACAGTTATCCAGCTTGTGTATGCATATTATACACAATTTAGTTAAGAGAAACAACAGTTGTTTTGAATATGCATAGTACTTGTAAAACATGTTTGTGTACTTTTGAAAAAAAAAAGTATTTCGATTTAAGCCAAAAATGAAGAAGGAACATTCAATAGCTTAAAACATTATGAATAACTACTATCTGACATTCACATTAGTCTCCAGCTGAAGAGCATATTTCTTTGGGATGTGTCTTCTTTTCCAGGCAGATGCAAAGCTGCTAGTTCTCCATGCATACAATTTTAAACCATCTTAAATATGTCGCATAAATGCTCTTCTGCAATGCATTTGTGAAAATGACTTGAAGTCAACATCTGCAATTATATTCAACATTGTTGTTGTTATTGATCATCACACAGTCAGCCAGATATTCAGACTGGGTTTGGCATTTTTGTCTACCTATTGAGTCCTTACCAAGGACCTGGGATAGGCAAATCTGGTTGCTTGATGTTGTTACAGATATTGTCGGGATGGGATGGAAGCTGTTCCAAGAAAAGCTGCCTTCTGCAATTGATTGATGGCAAATTTGTCAATGCCTATTGTTCTGTTGTTGTTGTTGTTGTTGTTGTTGTTATATTAACACTTTTATTCATTAAACATGAAACTCAGTCAACTGAACATTTAAAAATGTGGCACAAATACCATTGACTGGCACTGATGGTTGATATGGATTGCTGCCAGCATCCTAAGTATTAATAATTTTAATTTTAATACTTTAAATACTTTTAATAATTTTAATTTTAATAATTTTAATTTTAATAATTTTAATTTTAATAATTTTAATTTTAATAATTATTTTAATAATTTTAATAATTTTAATTTTAATAATTTTAATTTTAATTATTTTAATTATTTTAATTTTAATTTTAATTTTAATTATTTTAATTTTAATTTTAATTTTAATTATTTTAATTTTAATTTTAATAATTTTAATAATTTTAATAATTTTAATTTTAATTTTAATTTTAATTTTAATTTTAATTTTAATTTTAATTTTAATTTTAATTTTAATTTTAATTTTAATTATTTTAATTTTAATTTTAATTTTAATTTTAATTTTAATTTTAATTTTAATTTTAATTTTAATTTTAATTTTAATTTTAATTTTAATTTTAATTTTAATTTTAATTTTAATTTTAATTTTAATTTTAATTTTAATTTTAATTTTAATTTTAAAACAATCAGGCCAAGTGCCCCGATGACAATGGGTGTCACTGTTACATGTTTCATCCATAATTGTGTAGTTTCGATGGCCAGGTCATGGTATTTCATGATTTTTTCCAGTTCTTTTTCTTCGAATCAGGTATCTCCTGGTACCCCAATATCAATCAATTCTATGTTTTGTTTTTTGACAACTGTGATATCTGGTGTGTTGTGTTCCAAATGACAATCTGTCTTTATTCAAATTATTATATACTTTGGATGAAGCATGTAACAGTGATACCCATTGTCATCAGGGCATTTGGCACCATGTCAAAGAATTTTACAAGATACATCAACAAATTGCAGCTTCCTGCAATAACACCAATGGGTGGTTGTTGTTGTTGTTATTGTTGTTGTTGTTGTTATCATCATCATCATCAACAACAACAGCAACAACAACATCATTATTTGGAACAAATTGTCTGAAGAAGGCAAAAGAGGAAAACTGGTAACTAGGTGGCCATGAAATCAAACTAATATCTCTACAATAGAAGAATTCATCTACTTTCCTTTTGATCTTTCCAAAGTGTTTACATTTTAACTCCACTGATAGAATATTGGGTCACCTCTATAAGGTATTAACAAATCTCCATTCATTTAAAAAGCACGGAAGACCATTTTATTGTAGCAGGAACTTTAAAAGTATTTAACACTAGCTGGATTGTGCTCTTAATCTTTATCGTAATAAAAATTTCAGTAAAAGCAAGTTATTAACAAGAAAAATGGAAATGACAATGATTAATCATAGGTAATGCTGCTTCCTGCCAACATAATGAGACTTAAGAGTAGTGTATGTGTGTGGGTATGTATATATTAATTTGTTAAGACTGTATAATACTTATTTCAATGCAATATGTTATACTTTCTGTTACATTGCAAAGACAAGTCATACCTACAATACGATGAAACAAAAGCAAATGAAAACGAAACCAGCCCCCAAACCCTGCAAGTATATAAAAAAAAAACATCCTTAAAAATACATTAAAACAGTGGAGTTCTACTAAAATTCAACAGTAAATTGTGCCAACAAATTCTAGCCGTGTAAGTATACGGCCTCTCTCGGGATTACGAGATACTGAGTTCAGGATTGTGTCTACGGTTGTGCATGAATGGCCAAGTTACGTAAATAAATAAAGGCAACAATAGCAGCACAATATAACACCAATGCCTAGGAAAAGCACTGATTTTAATTCCCAAACCAATCCCAAATTAATTATATTCAAGCTCTTCGAAATTAATGGGAGCATCAAACATATTTGGATGTCGGTAGGACTGGAGTAGAAAGACGGAGAGCTGCTCTAATTAACACATCACTTCCTACAGTGTGGCAGGCAGCAAGGTGTTCCATAAGGTGTGTAGTACAAAAGCAAGCTAAAAAAGGTTCTTCGTAACAGTTGGGAAAGGACTATTATGGGACCAGAATCCTCCATAAAACAGAAACAATTATAAGCATTCCAACATATTACTGGCAGCCACAAAAAAAACCATCAACGGGACTTGCCAAGTGTACCCAAAAGATATGACAATCATTAGGCACACAAAGCAAGAGAACACAATGCGATGTTTCCCCTCTTGGAAACAAGACGCCCAGGGAATACGTCCCGGTCTACAAGGCCATCTTAAGTGGCTCTTGAGAATAATTCCACTTGGAATCACATAAAACTTCCTTAGACAGTTGTGCTTTGCATAGTGGTTGGAACGACTATGGTTTCTAAGAGGGACGTAGAGGCACTTATGCTATTCAAATGCTATTGCTCTGACTTAGGCCTCCCAAGAGCATGAAGCAAACTCCTGGTTCAGACAAAAACCCCTTTTATTAATTGACTGTGAATTCTGCACATTCACATCCAGCAAAGTCTTTCAAGGGAGGATTTACACTCACAGACCTTATCTGGCTTGGAGAGCTGACAGGCCAATATCTGGTTAGAATCCTCTAACTAGGTTTCTCGCCAGGAGAAACCAGATTACCTTAAACAAGTTTTCTGGATGGCTATCTCCAGAAGAAAGGGACAGGGTGGCTCAGTGACACTGAGCTTGTCGATCAGAAAGGTCAGCAGTTCGAATCCCTAGCCCTGCGTAACAGAGTGAGCTCTTGTTACTTGTCCCAGCTTCTGCCAACCTAGCAGTTCAAAAAATGCAAGTAGAAATATAGGAAATGCAAGTAGAAAAATAGGAACCACCTTTGGTGGGAAGGTAATAACATTCTGTGTGACTTCGGCATTTAGTCATGCTGGCCACATGACCACAGAGACAACAGGTATGTTTTGTCATTCTTATTGCCACAAGGCCAATATTAAGAATTATCCCTGCTCAATCAGATTTAGCTTTTATCTTCCCTTAGTGGAGCTCTGTCTTTTGTCTCTCAATTTCTCACAAAACCATGGCTATCTCTAGGATTGAAGGATTAAGAGTGTCTACACAGATGCAATTGCCTTCCTTCCAAACAATGACTAATGACTCAGTCAAATCATGTACAGTATCAGAGCTCCAGGAATAACCATAAACTCTGCTTGAAACCTAAACCAGTTCCATCAGGCCCCTTGGGATGAATATGTCCTTCCTCCAGCTGTCTGGTCAATTAGAATTGTATGTGGTACACCAAACAAACATGATTCTTTGGAAACTTGGTTCTCACATGGTCAAAAGTAGAACATCTGATACGACATTAAGTTGTCATCGAACTGTTCTGACCCAGGCTTCCCAAGAGCATGAAGCAAACTCCTCGTCCCAACAAAAAAACCAACCTTTTATTAATTTACTGTGAATTCTGCTCGAAAATATTGGGCAAAGAAAATCATAGCTAGGGAGGCATGGATAAAATGAGGCATGCATCAGAATAAGTGGCATGCAAAAATACTTCCTTTTTTTTTCTCAACTTTTATCTAAAGAGCAAATCGCACAAGCCACCTCTAAGCCCTACCTAGGCAGCTGCATTCAGAATAGTCTTGAAAGACTCATTTAATTAATTGGCACTACTCATTGATTAATTCATCAAGGCCAGATGTTAATGATTCGGATCTTTACATGGATTTTAATAAAGAGGCAACCTCCTTTCAAACACTGATGAATGCTGATGGCAGCCTTACTTCTCCTTCTTCTTAAGTCCTCTTAATTTGTCCAGGGATCCATAAAAATTGGGACCTGGCCCAAACCAAAATAGCTACTCCTTGACCATTCTAAGTAGCAGACAGATCAGTCTCTTTATCTCATCATGGTTTTTGTGTTGCTATTATGTGTCACTAAGGGACACAGTGGCTCAGTAGGTAAGACACTGAGCTTGCCGATCAGAAAGGTCGGCAATTTGACGTTTCAAATCCCTAGTGCCACATAATGGAGTGAGCTCCCATTACTTGTCCCAGCTTCTGCCAACATAGCAGTTCGAAAGCACGTAAAAAATGCAAGTAGAAAAATAGGAACCACCTTTGGTTGGAAGGTAACAGTGTTCTGTGTGCCTTTAGCATTTAGTCATGCTGGCCACATGAACACGGAGACGTCTTTGGACAGCGCTGGCTCTTCGGCTTTGAAACGGGGATGAGCACCGTCCCTAGAGTCTGGAACAACTTGCACATACATGCGAGGGGAACCTTTACCTTATACACCATGGTATCCAAACAATCCTTCTCTCCCAACTCATTCTGCCAGTGTCCTTACCCTCCAGAACAGTGTCTCTCAACCCGGGTGTCTTTAAAATGTGTTGACTTTAACTCCTAAAATTCCCCTGCCAGCCATGTTGGCTGGAGAATTCTGGGAGTTGAAGTCCACACATCTTAAAGATGCCCATGTTGACAAACACTGTTCTAGAATATTGGTTTTATTGCAATTGTCCCAGCAATTGCCATAGAAACGTAGATCCAAGAAATGTACGAAGAGTGCAGTTTGCTACATAGGGGAGTCTTATTAATATTCATTGTTTGTTTTCTAAATGGCCAGTTAAAATGTTCTGGAATTGTCCAACAGAAAAGGACATCCTCCCTACAGATTTGGGAACCTCTGCAAGGAGTGAAATGGATTCTTGCCCACTCTATTCCCAAATAGCACTTCTGTAACCACTTAATAATACATGGCCTCTAGACAGGACAAATAATATATATTTTAATCACTTTTCCAAGGCAAATATAGACTGTATGGGAGCTACCCTTTGCTGGAGCCCAGAAATTATGAATTTTTCAACAGCCCTCTTCTATTATTCATCTTGTGTTATTCCGTTAACATTTTGTGCATGAAGGATGTGTTTGCCAGACATTTTATGAAGCTTTTTATAATTTATTAAACAGCAAGGTGTCTTCCGGTACCATCCTGACACATATATGAATCCCTTCTCTTTTTTCTATACTTTTCTATTCCAGAAAAGCATCCAGAAGCCACAATGCCCCAAAGGGAAGTGAGGAAAGAATAGAAGAGTCACGGAGAAGGTGATGAATAATTTCTGAACCAGTTAAAAAAACAACAACAACAACAACAACCAGATGCTGAGTCATTTGTGTGATTCAGTGTGTAAAATAGCCCAGAAACTGAGAAGAACAGCTGGAATACAGTTTCTTGGTTTATGACCTCTCACTTGATCAACTCTCATTTTTGTTTGTATTATGGGCCACCGGTTGCTATCCTACAACCTCATTATTGAGTTGTATACTATAGATCAGGAGTGTCAAACTCAAGGCCCACGGATCGGATCCAGACCATGGGGGTGCTTACATCTGGCCTGTAGGGACCAGTGAAGGACTGGCCCGCAGTGTGTCATTGCCAATGAAAATGGAGTTAGGAAGGGTCGTCCCTGGCTCTTAGGAGCTCCATTTTCAATGGCAGAGGATCGCAAGAGGCTGTCACAGCCAAAAACGGAGCTCGTAAGGGCCAGGGGTGGCCCTCCTTAACTCTGTTTTCACTGGCAGAGGATTGCAGGAGGCCATTGGAGCCAAAAACAGAGCTCGTAAGTGCTAAGGGAGGCCCTCCTTAGCTCCGTTTTTGCTGGCAGAGGATTGCAGGAGGCCATCACAGCCAAAATCGGAGCTCGAGAGCCTGTTTTCTCTGGCAGAGTGCTCGGGCCACCACAGGTGCCCTCGACATGAGTGACATTGAGCTGGCCATGCCCATCCTGCCTCTCTCCCGCCTCTGAGCTCAAACACAATCCTGATGCCGTCCTCAATGAAATCGAGTTTGACACCCCTGCTCCAGATACATTTTGATCGATGGCAGTCTTTCGCTAAAGCTACCAGATACGGGCTGCAAAAATTCTGCATGATTATTTGTTTGTAAAAATTGTTAGTTACCGCAAGGTAACTCTTGAGTGGCTGAACAATATTGAAATACAAAAGTGTACAAAGCCTAACGATATCTATGCAAGGCTATAAAAATTCCAGATACTCAACCTAGCAAAAAGATGAAGAGGGAAGGAAGTGGATGAGAAGGGGAGGTGGTGGGATCTTCTGTTAATCTATCATACCCAGGGTGAAATTTTCATCTAGCAATGTGGATGATTGCTAGGTGGTAACAAAGAAGGAAGTGTAAACCCTTGCAGCTAGTAGTAGTAGTAGTAGTAGTAGTAGTAGTAGTAGTAGTCGTCGTCAAGCAGATTGTTTTTGCAGTCCAAATTTGATCTTTTACTTTTAGTTTGGTCCTCTCCAGGTGCATTAAGGCCATGATAGCTGAAATTCCTAACCAATTCTACCCCTGAGTGGAGTTTCTAGGATTAAATCAGGCAGCTGTCACTGCGTGTCTTGTAAGGCGCTTTGCCAGCCATCTCTGAACAATATTGGATAGCAGGCACACATCAGTAATCATATTGTTCTCTTTCAGATGGCTGACATAAAATGGCCAAAATTGTTTTCATAGCAGAGGGAAGAATCGTCTAGAAATTACAGTCAGTTAATCTAATGAGTTCTACTCAATTGATCAATTAAATCTGTATAAATGGCCATACGAGGAAAACAAACACAGAGGCCATCTTGAAGTTTAAATGACATGCATGTCTGCATCAAGCTGAAAACAGACTCTATTGTTCTCTCTCACCCACAAATGCGATCGCCTCCAGCTCTTGTAAATCCTTTGGTCAAAAGAAAGGAAGCCAAGAAAAAAGAATGAAATCTATTGTATTCTGTAATTGCAGACTCTCTATAAAGTTGGATTAGAAGATTGGCCGAAGACAGATTGCAAAAGGGTACCCAGTACTGAAGCCGGCCAAATTATTTTGAAATGAGAGACAGACAACCCCACGAGTGTCTTTCTACACTCTTGGCAATAAATTGTGTTAAGAACGACAACAATAACCACAACCGTTTCTCCACATTAAGACTATACATTTGAGTCAGGAGAGCAGGCTGTGGGTTGTGCCCCTCATAGGGCCAAAGCAATGGTGGGATTCAATTTATTTTACTACCGGTTCTGTGGGTGTGGCTTGATGGGCCTGGCTTAGTGGGCGTGGCAGGGCAATGATACTGTAAAATCCCCATTCCCTCCCCACTCCAGGGGAAGGATACTGCAAAATCCCCATTCCAGGGGAAGGATACTGCAAAATCCCCATTCCTACCCCACTCCAGGGGAAGGATACTGCAAAATCCCCACTCCAGGGGAAGGATACTGCAAAATCTCCATTCCTACCCCACTCCAGGGGAAGGATACTGCAAAATCCCCATTCCAGGGGAAGGATACTGCAAAATCTCCATTCCTACCCCACTCCAGGGGAAGGATACTGCAAAATCCCCATTTCCCCACTCCAGGGGAAGGATACTGCAAAATCCCCATTTCCCCACTCCAGGGGAAGGATACTGTAAAATCTCCATTCCCTCCCCACTCCAGGGGAAGGATACTGCAAAATCCCCATTCCCTCCCCACTCCAGGGGAAGGATACTGCAAAATCCCCATTCCCTCCCCACTCCAGGGGAAGGATACTGCAAAATCCCCATTCCCTCTCCACTCCAGGGGAAGGATACTGCAAAATCCCCATTCCCTCCCCACTCCAGGGGAAGGATACTGCAAAATCCCCATTCCCACCCCACTCCAGGGGAAGGATACTGCAAAATCTCCATTCCCATCCCACTCCAGGGGAAGGATACTGCAAAATCCCCATTCCCTCTCCACCCCATAACCTGCTTTCCAGCTCCGTTCTCCTGTGCAGGGCAAAGAAGACCCCACCGATCAGCTGGGATGCCGATCAGCTGGGACTCGGAAGGCAGCAAATAGATGGGGGCGGGGTCAGCCAGAGGTGGTATTTGCCGGTTCTCTGACTACTCAAAATTTCCACTACTGGTTCACCAGAACCAGTCAGAACCGGCTGAATACCATCTCTGGGCCAAAGGGAATGACTAGGAATTCATAGTTATTCCAGCATTATAGGATAGCTTATTCCTCCCGTGATTAGGAAGTTTTCCTCTTTGTAGACTTTTTAGGAGAGAGAAGAAAATTGCATTATTTCATTGTACTTTGGATTGCAGTACACTTAGAAAAGATGCTGTTGTATTATTTGAGTGGTTGTGTTTATTTATTGCACTTTCTTATTATTTTCTTTCATGTTTTCATTCCCGCAAGCTCCCCAGGGCCTTACAATTGCATCACTGAGAACTGATATAAAATAAATAGCAACGGCTGAGTTTATGCAATCTGCTAAACTTTAAACCAAGTTAACAAAACATGACTGTGCTGATGTTTTGACATTCATGCAGATGATTTCTTTCAGCAACATGCTAATGTGATTCAAAAGCCTAGCACTTCAATCGTGGCTTCCCTAGACCACTGGAGGAAATTGTCTTCCTGTCCCTAAAGGTAATTCCAAATAAACAATAAAATGAGAGAATCCTTTCCCCAAGATATCAGTAAAATTTGTTTGGTGTGGGTTTGACAACCTCGGTCGATGATGGATTTTTAAAAAAGCAAGTGGTTGAGTAATTGGGGACATTGCTTTTAAGGATCTCAACTACTGATTACAAAGGAAGGAAGGAAGGAAGGAAGGAAGGAAGGAAGGAAGGAAGGAAGGAAGGAAGGAAGGAAGGAAGGAAATATAGTGAGGGTGGGAGTGAGGAAGGAAGGAAATATAGGAGGAAGGAAGGAAGGAAGGAAGGAAGGAAGGAAGGAAGGAAGGAAGGAAATATAGTGAGGGAGGGAGGGAGGAATGAAGGAAATAAAGGAGGAAGGAAGGAAGAAATGAAGGACATCATTTAAAGATTACAAATTTAGGAAGGAAGGAAGGAAAGAAGAAAGGAAGGAAATATAGGGAGGGAGGAAATATAGGGAGGGAGGGAGGAAGGAAGGAAAGAAGGAAAGAAAAATAGGAAGGAAGGAAGGAAATATAGGGAGGAAGGAAGGAAATATAGTGAGGGAGGGAGTGAGGAATGAAGGAAATATAGGAGGAAGGAAGGAAGGAAGAAATTAAGGACATCATTTAAGGATTACAAATTTAGGAAGGAAGGAAGTAAAGAAGAAAGGAAGGAAATATAGGGAGGGAGGGAGGAAGGAAGGAAGGAAAGAAGGAAGGAAAAATAGGAAGGAAGGAAATATAGGGAGGGAGGAAATATAGGGAGGGAGGAATGAATGAAGGAAATATAGGGAGGAAGGAAGGAAATATAGGGAGGGAGGAAAGAAGGAAGAAAGGAAATATAGGGAGGAAGGAATGAAGGAAATGGAGGGAGGGAGGGAGGAAATATAGGGGGGAGGAATGGAAGGAAATATAGGGAGGGAGGGAAGGAGGAAGGGAGGGAGGAAGGAATGCCATCATTTAAGGATGTCATATGATTATTAACAACTCTTATCAACCATCTCAGTTCCGTTGGTTTTCACTTCCTTGCACAGTCTTGAGAAATCTGGAATTCTTTCTACCAAGTACTGTAGGCACCTTTGCAAGATGCTTGCAATTTAGACTAGTGAAGAAAAAAGACATTAGTTTTATTCAAGTTGCCATTTCCTCTGGCTCCAAAGCCAATTTCCCTCGCTGCCAATTTTTGCTGAAAGCAGACATTACGTGGTCTGCTCCTGCCCCACTCCCTTCTTGGAGTCAGTGAGTTTGGGCTTTATAAAGTAATTACAAGCTATTTGCAGCTACTTTGTCCTGCATTCCAGGGTGCCCCGAGATGAGTAGTAGTGGGGGGGGAAAAACACCATGGCAGCGAAAATTTGCAATATTGGGATTTAATGAAAAGAAAGGAGGAAATTAAATAAGTTTTAATCTCATTGGAATGATCAGGAGGAAGATAAAGAAGAATTGCTTTATGCCAGGCCTAAGCTAAAAGCACTGAGAGACAAATATCGGAAACTCATCTAGTGCTGGAAGAATTTCCTTACACAAACCATAAATAACATGCTAACCAAAACCATTCATGTTATACCTTACTTGTGTCTAATAGCCTTCCTGCTGTCCTGAGGAATCTAATAATATAGATCACGTGAAGTGTTAATACCACTTTATAATGCCTTGGTAAGGTCACACTTGGAACACTGCATCCATTTTTGGTCTCCACGGTGTAAAAAAGATGCGGAGACTCTAGAAAGAGTGCAGAGAAGAGCAACAAAGATGATGAGGGGACTGGAGACTAAAACATATGAGGAACGGTTGCAGGAACTGGGTAGGTCTAGTCTGATGAAAAGAAGGACGAGGGGAGTCATGATAGCAGTGTTCCAGTATCTCAGGAGCTGCCCCAAAGAAGAGGAAGTCAAGCTATTCTCCAAAGCACTTGAGGACAGGACAAGAAGCAATGGGTGGAAACTGGGCAGCGAACCCATTGCTGTGATTTTTGAAGCCCACCTAGAGGTGGGTACCTCCCGGTTTGGACTAATTCAGCTGAGTAGTATAACTCGGCTGGCCACACCCCCGAACCAGTTCTATCGGCAGTGCCATAGGTGCCGCCATCTTGCTTTTTCTTCTGTGCATGCGCAGAAGCAATTGTTTTGCAACTGCGCATGTGCGCGCAAAGTGCATCCCTGAGCAAACTGGCAGGAAAAGAAGCTGGAACCCACCCACATCTCCAACTGTTTGCAGGATCCTGTTCGCAAGCTACGGAGAAGTTCCCTGAAGATGGGCTATAGGATTAGATTAGATTAGATTTATTATATTTATAGACCGCCCCCTCTCCCCGAAGGGTCCAAAAGCCCAGCAGGCTAAACCTCTGGTCCCGGTGACCGACCCAGATTGGATCCTGCAACATTGTCCTGAGACACAAATATATCTGCCGTCACTCTGCCTCTTTGCTGGGTGATTTTTGATAGATGGGTATAAGCTACCAACCCATTGAAAGCTTGCTGTGTTCTCCCACATTTTATCAGGTCTGTTGTCAATTAATCTTTGTAAAATTAATCACAGGCATTTTAGTCATTAACCAGTTAACCTCGCAATTTGATGCATGCTTATTGGACGCGAGCCTTGCTGAGCTGCGAGGCATATTCCCAGGTACAAGACTGTGGCCAAAACCTGTATAATGTTGCATATTGGATAAAATAATCATTCTGGATAATTTAAAAATACACCCTTCTCTCTCTCTTTTTTAAGCTAGTACACAGATGGTTTTGCAATAGATGAAGGTTGCACTTCTTATGTACTTTTAAAATAACTACACAAATTACAACTTGATGGTTTATTAAGGGGAAGCTGCTTTAGAGCCGATTTGTTTAATTGGTAAATCAACTGAGTGATTGAATGGTTAAGGTGAGAATGAAGGATTGAAGTGATTGTGTGTGTGTGTGTGTGTGTGTGTGTGTGGTGTTGCATTTGTGCTGATAAATAAATAAAGGGAGACTAGTATAGATCTATTTCCAGCTATTTAGCTCTCATCAGCTAGCCATACCCTTACTGGGAATCGAACCAATTATATATATAGTGTCAGGTCACAGTACTTTTGACAATGATAGTGTGCATTTTGAATTCAAGTTCTGTTAAGACACAGCCTGTTGTGCCTTAAAATGGATTCTACTGTACAGCACAGTGGAGTTGCCATGGTAACGGCTTTGCAGTACTCCACAAGGGAGCTCCCTCTAATACAGGATTGAGATAAATACATACCACAGCTATGCCAGGTTATCAACTACTGTATATATAGCGGGAGCTGGGCTATAGAGCCGTGGTGGCACAGTGGTTAGTATATAGCATTGCAGGCAAACTCTGCCCACATTCTGGAGTTTGATCCTGATGGGGCTCAAGGTTGACTCAGCCGTCCATCCTACTGAGGTCAGTAAAATGTAGAACCCTGTTAGATGGGGGCCAGAGGATGACTTTGTAAACTGCCCAGAGAATGTTGTAAGCACTGTGGAGTGGTATTTAAGTCTAAGTTGTTGATATTGTTCTTGCTACTACAATGAAGTAGCAGTTTCCCAGGAAAGAGGGAATGCATGCCAAGGAGGAGGGAGGAGGTGAGACAAGAAAGAGCCCAGCCCATAGATGGATAGTAAACAGAGGAAGACAGTAAAAGAGCCACTTCTTGGAATTTCCCAAGGTATATCTTGTTAGGTGAGAGCAGGTTTAGTCTGGCAAGATTCTATGTATGTCGTATATGCAAATAAAAAACTGAACTTTAGCTGGATTGGTTTATGTCATTTATGAGGTAGGTCTGACATCATAGACCATAGCTACCTGAAAGATTTTCCAAATCTCCAAATGTTATAAGTTTGGTGTAGTGGTTAAGACACAAAGATAGAAAGCAGAAGACTCTTAAGTTCTACTCCCACTTTAGGCATAAAGCCAGCTGGGCCAGTCATTCTTTTCCAGCCCTGGGAAGGAGGCAATGATCCATCACTTCCAAAATCTTGCCAAAAAATCCTGAAGGGATTTATCCAGGAGTCAAAAATTGATTCAAAGTCACATGCACACAGAGTGTTCTGACCCAGGCTTCCCGAGAGCATGAAGCAAACTCCTTGTCCGGACAAAAAACCCTTTTATTAACTGACTGTAAATTCTGCTCATTCACATCCAGCAAAGTCTTTCAAGGGAGGATTTACAGTCACAGACCTTATCTGGCATAGAAAGCTGACAGGCTGATATCTGCAAAACTTGGCAAGGAGTCTTGGAGAGACACGAACCAATTAAGCGAACTAATTGTTTCCTGCAAACTCCACTCCTTTTTTGCTCCTCTTTTATTTTCTCTGGGAGGGGCCATTCATCGTCCACCTGTGGCCTTACTCCCAAGTCAACCCCTGTTCCTTAGCTGTTCCCTTCATCTCGCAACTCTGCAGATGCACACACTGGGAACAGGCTCCAGCTGTTTGTCTGCCTCGCTGATGTCTGCCTCTGAAGGCAGCTGATAACTGTCAGACAGCTCTGGCCCCCTCTCTGCCTCCGACACAGAGCCCTCATCAGAGCCCCAGACTCCAAAACTGAGCAGAAGCCCCAGTCTGGTTCTGCTCTAGAACATCTCAAAAATATCTGTCTATTTTAAGTTACATTGTCTTCCAGAGGAGACACTCCAATCCCCAGGGAGAAACCAGCTGCTCCGTTCAATTGCTATTTAATCTTCTTAAGAAAAAGATGCCCCACAAATTAAATCTGGACATACTAAGACAAAAAGTCCTTTCCTTTAAATAGGAGTTAATCAGTCCCTGAAAAGTTGTCATTCTATTTAATAAGTATTCATCTACCGTCATGGATAAAGGGGAATATCCTTTAAAAGGCTATACTAACTGAGTAACCACAACTCGATTGATAAGAGTTAATTGAAAAAAAAAATGTAACGAGCCAGATTCCTAATACAAGGTCAGAGGCATACATGCCTGATATCGCTTGATTGCTTTGATACCGGGGAAAAGGCACAGATAATATAATTTGGCTTTTACTTCAAATTTAGTTGATTAACTGAGTACGAGTAGGGTGATAGGATAGAGTCCAGATAATTGAAGCGATAAAGCTTAATTGTTATCAATTGGCTGACGACTACATAAGACCTTGTCAAACCTTATATTCAGGATTTGGGAGCTATCAGTGATAACGCTGATCATCAATAATGGTGGCAAATTAAATAGGCAGTCAGTGATGAAAGAAAAGCAATATTAAAAAGGGACTTAAGGAAGAATCTGGCATGTGATATTATTGAGGGAGCTGAAAAGATGACGGATGCAGAATTTGAAAACAAAAACTAACAGGATGGAATCTAGAAGAATGGGAGAGAAAGCTGAACGAGATTGGACTTGACTGTGTTTCATCTGTTATGATTAAAAGTCTTCTGCTAAGATAAGGACAACAATTTTTCTATCAGGGTGAAACATTTGGGAGTTTCAACCTTGGGAACACCAAAGGAAGAGTGGAATCTGTTATGTTTTAACAGACACGTAGATGAAGACACAGTGAAGTGATTGTTTCCTAATAGAAAATATGGATTTACTCTAATCCAGGGATGTACAATCTTGGCAACTTTAAGACCTGTGGACTTCAACTCCTAGAATTCAAGGGAGGTGACCTGAGATAGAGTGATTGGCCGAAGTCCCCCAGCTGGCATTTATGCCCAAGGTAGGATTAGAATTCACAAATTCCAGGTGATTGGTTGAAAGTTACCCAAAGGCTTTCATGGCTAAAGTGGGATCAGATTCGGGTTTTCCCAGATGTGCCAAAATAGCTCTCTTAATAAATTGGAACTTTGAATAATATTTTGCCATGGACTATGATTTAATTTTGGATGCTATTTGGAATCCTGACAGCGGCTTTCCTGTCCAAGGTGGGACTAGAACTCACAGTTTCTGATGATTGTCTCAAAGTCACCCAGTTGGTTTTCATGCCTAAAGTGGGACTAGAACTCACATTTTCCTGGTTTTTCGTCTGGTGCCTTAACCATTAGACAAAACTGGTACCATTGTACCTATGAAACTCTGATGCAAAGTGGCAGAAAGAGGCCTTGAGGCTGGCTCTCCCCCCCCCCCCCATCTTCCACCTAAGAAAATAGAAGAAGGCAATTTGAGAAGGGTTGCCGTTTTGGAGGGAGGCTCCACAGAAGGGTACTCTGCTCACTAAAGGTGCTGCTCACAAGGGCAGATGTCTGACACCTGGGGAGAGGGAACAGCAGCAAAGCAGGACAAGATAAAATCGCAAGTGACAGCCGAGCCTCGGTCTGCAATTACAATGCATTGTAAACAAGGGCACTTGCCGTGCCAGCTGCCAGCCGTAGCCCGAGATTGACAGAGTGAGCAGCGGAATATGGCGAAAGATTGAGAGACCACGTCTCAGCGGTTCTCAACTGCAAAAGGTGGCAAAAATGTAGACAAGGGAGAAAGGGTGACTGCATGAACCCCGACGAGAGTGGAGAAGAAAAGCTATATATTACTGTGTTTTTGTGGCACCACTCAGAGATAGTATTCAGTTCGCTGGAACTGGTAGTGGAAATTGCAGGTGGGCCTGACCCGGCTCTATGCCATCTTACTTAGACATGTTTTTGTGACTGGGCGCATGTGTGGAAGGCATGTGGATGAGCGGGCATGCGCGGGGTGAACCGGTGGTAACAAAATATGAAACCCATCACTGGCACCATTGATTGAAGTCTGTTTGTTTGTTTGTTTGTTTGTGTGTCTTTGAGTCCGTGTTGTCTCCTGATGACTGTGTGGACAAGTCCCTGCAGTTTTCCTGGCCAGATTTTGTGAAGTGGTTTGCCATTGCCTCCTTCCTAGGGTTGAGAGAGAATAACTGGCTCAAAGATCTAGTTTCAAAAGGGTGGGACTAAATCTCACCACCTCCTGGGGTTCTAGACTGCTACCTTAACCTCTACACCCAAACTGACTTTCTGCCTGAAATTACCTTTCACTCTACCTGGCCTCCTCCAGAAAGGAACATAGTATTGAATGTCCCAGGATCCTTCAGCCAGGACTATAGAATGGGAATGCTATGTTCAAGGACAGTGTGTAACTCAACAAGCTAAATTTGCTAGGCCATCCAAGTGCCTTTGTAGATAGGCATTGGACAACTTAGTTTGCTATAGAAATCTAGATCATTTGGTAATGTTATGGCTCAGTGTATTATTATGAAAGCCTGAATTTGGGTTACTTTGATGCAGTGGTTATAATGCAGTGTTACAGGATAACTCTGCCCACTGCTAGCAGTTCAATAATAACCAGCCTAATGTTGACTCAGCCTTCCATCATTCTGAGTTTGGTAAAATGAGGACCCAGATTGTTGGGTCCTCATTAGGCTGACTCTATAAACGGCTTAAAGACAGCTATAGGGCATTGTGAAGCAATATATAAGTCTAAGTTTATTGTCATTTCCCTCCCTCCCTTCATAGTGGTTACAACGCAGTATTGCAGGCTAAATCTGCCTGCTGTCAGCAATTCAAGCCTAATGTTGACTCAGCCTTCCATCCTTCTGAGGTCAGTAAAATGAAAACCCAGATTGTTGAGGGAAATATGCTGACTCTATAAACTGCTTAAAGACAGCTATAAAGCACTGTGAAACAAATATAAATCTAAGTTTATTGCCAGTGGTCCCTATTGTTCTACTTGTAGTTTTACATGCTTTCGAACTGCTAGGTTGGCAGAAGCTGGGACAAGTAACGAGAGCTCACTCAGTTACGTGGCGCTAAGGATTCGATCCGCCGAACTCCCGACCTTCTGATTGCCGAGCTCAGCGTCTTAGCCACTGAGCCTCCACGTCCCTCCTTTTCTTTAAACTCACTAGTAAACTCAACCAAACCCACCTTAAAGGAATTATTGAGGGATGAATGGAAAAGCGCTATGATGGCCTTTAAGTTCTTAAAGGAGAGGAAGGAAATCTAACGGATTTCTAATAAATAAAAAATAAAGTGCTTTCTTTCTTGCTTTTAGGCGCGCTTGTCACATCCTTCCTAGACAGAGAAAAAGAAATTATGTACAACATGTAGCCATTTTAGCCAGGATTAACACCTGTCATTAAAATATATGGGCAGCTGCATCCCTTTGCCAACCTATTCCTGAGGACACTGCAGACATTGTAGATCTTGGAAAAATCTGTCTCTTGCATGTCTCGCCATCAACAACGCAGAAAGCTAAACAACAACCGGGGTATTGTTTTAGAATGCAAAAAGAGGGAAAATGGAAACAGACTAAGCTAATCTTAACCAGCTTGGGGGATGACTTAAGCAGTGATAAAATCATGCATTTACACAACATAATTACAGCAGCTTAATTTTCTCTGCGAAAAAGAGAGAGAGAGAGAGAAATCACCGAGATAGGAGTGAAAAAGTACAAATAGGTCGTTAATTCACAACAGCGTTATCAGATGAGCTGCAAATATTTTTTAAAAAAAGAACAAACATCTGGGCAGATTTATAAATCTTGCTTTTAAAGGAGATAAGTAAAACCCTGTCATAGCAAAGCGAAACACGTGCTTGTGGAAAGAACCCGACTGCTAATTTCGACAGGATTAGAAAAATAGGAGCTGAATCAATAATGCAGACTGATTTTTTTTTAATGAGGCTTTGAAAGGCAACCTGTAGGAGAAGGGATGGCAGAATCGGGGGGGGGGGTGTGTGTGAAAAGGGGGATCAGCCTCATCGTAATTCAGAAAGATTGATTGTTCAAGACCCTTCTCAAGAATCCAGTCAACTGAAGTTCAGATCTAAATCGGCACCAGATAAGGGTCCATGGAATTCAAGTTGGATAGTTGGACCGCTTGTGGCAACGTAACAATTCCAAACTGATGACATGCTTAACTCCATCTCCTAGCTCTGTCTGCTCTTCTCTTAGACCATGGGTGTCAAACTGGTGGCCCCTGGGCTGGATATGTCACATTCAGACCATGCCCACCTCAGCTCTGTGAATGGGAAAAACAGAATAGAATAGAATAGAATAGAATAGAATAGAATAGAATAGAATAGAATAGAAAACAGAGGTGGAAGAGATCTTGGAGGTTTTCTAGTCTATCCCCCTACTAAGGCTGGAAACACTACTCCACTTCAGACAAATAGTTATCCAATATCTTCTTAAAAACTTCCAGTGTTGGAGCATTCACAATTTCTGGAGGCAAGTTGTTCCACTGATTAATTGTTCTAACTATCAGGAAATTTCTCCTTAGTTCTAAGTTGCTTCTCCCCTTGATTAGTTTCCACCCATTGCTTCTTGTCCTGCCCTCAGGTGCTTTGGAGAATAGCTTGACTCCCTCGTCTTTGTGGCAAACCCTGAGATATTGGAAGACAGCTATCATGTCTCCCCTGGTCCTTCTTAACATTGCGAAACATCACATGACGGCAACTTGATGCAGCGAGTTTGACAGCCATGTCTTAGTCAGAGCCATTGTCTCTCTGTATAGGGGATCTTCTTGTAATGGCCTTCAAGCTCAGCTGAGGGGATGGTGCCCTGTTGGCAGATTATTTATGGAAATAGAAGACCCACATCTGGGGATGACCATCAAGGGAAGACCCTTTAAGATACACTGCCCAAGATATAAATAAGAACCATTCTTAGTTCTATTGCTTCTGTTGTCCCGTCGTTCTTGTTCCTGCTGCACTTGGAGGTAATACAGATGAAAGAACGGGGTTTATACATAATCCATAGCATCACTTGAAAAGGATGGAACATCTGCTTGTGGACAGAAGATCCCAAGATGAATCTCCTTGCATTTCCAGTCCCTGTGTGCCCGAACCTCTAGTGAACTACAACAGTTGTCAGCAGCTCCATGTGACTCTACATCGTAAGATCTTTCAGGAAACCTCCCCAAAATCTCATAAAATTATACTGAAGTCTTCTGAATTTCTGGCCTCCTGAGTGAGATTTTTTGTGAGAATTCTTGTGAGAATTCTTGTGAGAATTAGGAACCGTTGAAGGATTTCAGCACTCTTTAAAATTGCTTTACTGTGGGGAGAAGAGATACACTTGGGAAAGGATCTGGAGGCGTCCCCGGTGTCTCTGAGCGATGTAAACAAGAATACTCAAACTGGAACAGTGGTCTAACTTCAAAGCAACCTTTACATTCCTAACATGGTGCATTTTTTCCCCAATGCAATCCATTTTGCTACATTCCAGCTCTGGGTTATCTCCTTCTTTCCTGAAACTTGAACATTAAACAGTTGAATTAAGAGAGGGATGCAATCAAGATCAAGGGAGGTACTAATACCACTCTGTAAAGCCCTAGTAGGACCACACCTAGAATACTGAATCCAGTTTCGGTCACCACACTATAAAAAAGATGTTGAATCTCTAGAGAAAGTGCAGAGGACAGCAACCAGGATGAGGGACTGAAGACTAAAACATACAGTGAATGCTTGCAGGAACTGGGCATGGCTAGTCTAGTGAAGAGAAGGACCAGGGGAGACATGATAGTAGTCTTCCAATATTTGAGGGGCTGCCACAGAGAGGAGGGGGTCAAGCTATTTTCCAAAGCACCTGAAGGCCAGACAAGGAATCATGGATGGAAACTGATCAAGGAGAGATTCAACCTAGAAATAAGGAGGAACTTTCTGACAGTGAGAATAATCCATCAATGGTTCAGAAGTTGCCTTCAGAAGTTGTGGGAGCTTCATCACCGGAAGCTTGAAAGAAGAGACTGGACTGCCATTAGTCAGAAAGGGTGTAGGGTCTCCTGCTTGGGTGGGGGGGTTGGACTAGATGACCTACAAGGTCCCTCCCAACTCTGTTCATCTAAACCACAGCAACAAAGCATCTAACTATCAGAGAGCATGATCCAAAGAATAGCTACAAGCAAAGCAGTAATTACATCGAAGCAGGGAAGCAGCCAAATCCGCTAAAAAAAAACTCCAAGAGAGGGAGAGGGAAAAAACAAGATACTTACAGAAATAAAACCACATCAAAATACAAATTAGCAACCAAACGCTTATATATCACATAATTGAAATTGATTGGGGATAAAAGAAGGTTTTAAGGTTCTCAACGCTAGGCCAAGAATAGTGGGAAAGAAAGTTTATTTCACTTCCCCATCATGTCTTCCCTTGATTTGGCTTCTAATTATGAAACTCGACGGGGACGGCTGAAAAAGTCTTATTATAAACAATCAGAACCTGGCAGAATGCTAATCCCTTTTTTTTCATTTCACATTTTTAATATACCTGTATAAGGCTGATAAAGACATTGGTCCTTTAATCGAGTATCTTTAAGAAATAAGCACAGTTTCTTTTCACAGAAAGGGGGGGAAAGAAAACAAATTTTGATCAAGATCTGATACTTTTGTACTGCCAAACAGACCCTGTAAGGCGCGGGGAGGGGGTTGGGGGGAACCTCAAGTGCTAATGCAGGACTTATCTAAGACCCTCCTTCACTCTCATTATAATCTCCTCCTTCCTTCCTTCCTTCCTTCCTTCCTTCCTTCCTTCCTTCCTTCCTTCCTTCCTTCCTTCCTTCCTTCCTTCCTTCCTTCTTCTTCTTCCTACCCTCTTCCTTCTCCTTCCTTCTTCCTTCCCCTCTTTCCTTATTTTTCCTTCCTTGCTCTCTTCCAGTGGTGGGTTCCGGATCCCATCGCAACCGGTATGCTGCCTCCTCCTCCTCCTCCTGAGAATATTGGTGCAGTGTATGATTAAAGGAACCCTGGGTTATCCACGATTTTATGGTGCAGCACGGGGAGAGTTTTGATGAATTCTTTTTTCTCGCCTATGTCACCAGACGGTAATTCACTGACAAAGGCTGATTGTCATTCTTTGCATGTCCACACCCAGCCCTTCTTCATCAACTGAAGAGTTCTGATTGATCTGTCTCGCCATCACCCCTGAAAGAAAGAAGAGACCTTCCCTCTCCAAATGATAATTGGACTCTACTTTTGCTTCCGAGAGCACCTTCTTGATCATAGGAACTATGTCCGGGTCTGCTCTATCAAACGAGAAGGAGCTTGAGGGTGTCGGGTAGGGCTACTTCAAGCCTTAAAGGATCCACTTTACAATCTGAAAATAAATCTCTTTTTTTCCCTCCTTCCCTTCCTCTCTCTCTCTCTCTTCTCCCTCTCTTTCTCCTTTCTCTCCCTATCTTCTTCTCTCCTTCTCCCTCCTTCCCTCTCTTTGTCTCTCCTTCCCTCCTTCTCTCTCATCACCCTCTCTCCCTCTCTCTCCCTTTCTCTCCCTCTCTCCTTCTCCCTCCCTCTCTTTCTCTCTCCTTCCCCCTGCTCCCTTTTTCCTCCCTCTCCCTCCTTCCTCCCTCTCTCTCCTCTCTCTCCTCTCTCTCCTTTTCTCTTTCTCCTCTTTCTCCCTCTCTTTCTCTCTCTCTCCCTTCTCCCTCCCTCCCTTTTTCTCTCTTTCCCTCCTTCCCCCCCTCTCCGTTTGTTCTCTCTCTCCATTCTTTCCTTCCTATCTCCTCTCCCCCTTTCTCTCCCTCCCACTCTTTTTCTCTTCTCTCTCCTTCCCTCTCCCTTTTTCTCTCCCTCCCACCCACCCTCTCTATCTCTTTCTCTCTCTTCCTCTTTCTTGCCCTTCTTCTTCTCGCTCCTCCTCTCTCCTTCTTCCCCTCCCTCCCTCTCTTCTCTTTTTCTCCCTCTCCCTCTTTCTCTCTCCCTCTCCCTCTCTCTTCTCTCCCTCCCTCTCTTTCTCTTGTTAAAACCAATGACTGGAAATCTAGCCAGCCTGTAAAAGGGCACAAGGATACAGGGGCTACTCTACATTGGAAGGTTTCTTTTCCAGATTAAACATTCATGATTGAAAGCTGAATATGTCAAATAACCAACCTGAGAATATAGTGACTGATGCATATCATGGGATATGTCCTGAGATGGACATATAATAAAGAAAAGCCAGATAATCTCAGGGAATTCCACTATTTTCTGCTTCATTTCTTCGCAAACACTGGCTTTAATAAAGTCAACCTCAGTGGCTTTCACTCCAACTTTCTCTCGCAGGCATCCAATAACATCATCATGCAGCAAATCCCAATCTGCAAACACGACTTTTCAATATTCACGGTGCCCTTTTAATAATTTTTTGGGGAAGATAATTCTACCTTCGGCTGCCTTTCCGTTCTTTCTCTTCTGCCCAATTTACCAACAATTCCAATATTATTAAAGTATTACAGGGGGCAACCTCTCCCAGCCCTCTCTGGCCATGGAGCCAAGCTGCTTCACTCAATCCAAGATCTCTGAACTTCGCCAATTAGGGGAGCATTTAGAAACACAGAGGTCCTGAATGGGAGTCGGGCAAGTGGCAGGAAAAAAAAAAGCAAATTAAAAGGTTTTGCAAAAGGGAGAGAGATGCACTCTTGGCTCCAGTCCCCTCTATTCAAATGCAGTACCTGGTGAAACGTCTAATCACAAGAAATTGATATTCTGGGGAGCATCTTTAGAAAATAATCCACAAGACAAGGAGCTGCAGGCTACGAACGTCTCTCCTTCGCCTTGCCTTTAGATTGGGGCTTTCAAATAACGCAGGGGATTAGGGAACAAGCTGGAGCATTTCTCCCTTGCCATTTCATTCCCAACAGGACGCATGAATAAATGTTTTAAAATCATTGGGTAATTTTAATAGGAAGAAGGGGGAGGGGGTCCTCCCGCAAACCCTTGAGAGTCATAGCGGTAGCGTTTCTCAATTTGGCATCGTGAAGATGGGTGGGCTTCAGCTCCGCAAATCCTCCCAACTTCAATCCTCCAACTCACTTGGAGGTATTCCAAACTACGTTGGACCATCGGCATAAGGCAGGGGTGTCAAACTTGATTTTGTGGAGGGCCGGATCAGGGTTGTGTTGGGAGGGGAGTTGGGGGGGTCAGTCTTTATCTTGCTTGCTTGCTATCAGCTGCCACAGTAACGGGGAGGGAGGGGGCGCGTGGTATTTGGGAGGGGAAGCGTGCTGGTGGAGACATCTCGAAAAATGGAGTTTTGTTCTCGCCATCTCCTGCGCATGCTGAAGGTCTGTGCTTAGGTTTGGTCAAGGCCAACCATCTCTGCATACCAGCTGAATGGGGCCACCTGAAGATGCACCCCACAGGATACCCTTGGGGATTGGAGAGTGGACATTGAGCCTGGGGTATTGGGTGGGGGAAGGGATTTGCGAAAGTTTTGATATGTACAAGTTTGCCCCTTTTTGCCTCAGATCTTGCTTTTCTTTCACTGTTTCCATTTCATATTCAGTAAAAGTACCTTTTCTCTAACTAATTGGGGTTGGGGGTTTCTTTCCTTGAATGTTGAATGAGGCATGCCTGACAAAAATTACAGAAATGGGTTATCTGCCCGGTTGATGGTTGGGCATGGCCTAGTTGGCCTTAACTTGCATCCAAAATGGGCCGCATGGAGACTCCTGGGAGGGGAGGGGCAGGGTGGGGTGGGCAGGGCCAGCCAGTGGTGGGATATGGAGGTTCTTGGGCCATAACATTAGCTATGGGTTCTCACGAACTTGGGCGAACCTGTAGCATCCCACCCTGGTTGTGTTTGATTTGGGGGGGGCACAGTGGGCATGGCTAGCTCAACATCACTCATGTGATGTTATAAGGACCCCGGTTTGCAAAGCTAACCAAGGGTCAAGGTTAGAACCTTACAGGAGTTTTTATAGTCAAGGGATGGCCGCATTCAACCTTTTGACTTTCCCCTAATAATGCATGCATAACAGATAATGTTGATTGGTTATTTGGATTTCAGCCCCCCTCCCCTAAACCCTTATGCTTGTTATGCTAAATAGCTAACTGTCACGTCACATGTTTTTCATCCCAAGTCACGGGTATCTTGCAAAGTGTGCCGCCTCTATGTGGTTTTGGGTTTTGTTTTTGTTTTTTTCTTATAAGCAAGCTATTCTTGTTCCTAATATCCTGGCTAGCGGTTTTAAGGTGCTAACTTCTGTCTCACTGCTAATGTGCAGCCCCCCTCCTTCCTATTGCAGAGCAGAATAAAAGAACAAACTGTTTTTTCCTGAGGCAGCCTCCCCCCCCCCAGTAACCCCCCCTCTCCTTCCTCAATGAGAAAGAACAGGAAAGGAGCAAAGCACTTAACTGCCAAGGCAAAGAAATGAAGACAAGAGAAAATGTTTGATCAGAATTCATATTCCTCACTCTCATGTCCATTCCAGCCACACCTGAGACCTATCACCACCTATCACCCTTCCTCTGATCCCACAGGGCCTCGTCTGTGCATACATTCCATCATCGGATCCTTCCCGTACATGGAAATACCAGGGATTGTACCTGGATCTTTTTTTGAAAACCGTCAAATAGGCGTCTTTGCAACCCCTGAAGTTTTCAAACAGCCTTCACACTTTGGGTTGCCTGTTATTCACATTTCCTTTAATGGCATTCATTCTTTAAAAAAAAAATGCCATCTGTTGCCATCTCCAGGCCAGATCTGGCTCTCTCAAAAGTTCCCTGCCATTCAACATTCTTTCTCGCAGGACGAATGGCACCGGTCACATGTATATATCGCTTGAAGTTAGGAGCCCTTGCAAATCACAGCTCAATCATTCCTAAACACCACTGCTATTTACTGTTCTCACGTGACCGAGAAGGTCCCTGAAGCCAAGCTATTTTCAATTTAGAGGAAGAAAACAAGGTTAAGGGTGGGGCTATTTCCCCCGCTCTTTAAGGGAGGCGTAATGGAATAGCTCTTAATCCTGATTTCCAGCTGAATGACAATTTGTAACACCTACCCTCCTACTTAGGTAGCCAGCAGCAAACAGGCCACAGAGTATACGGGCTCTCTGCAGCTCACACCGTCCCTTATTAGAGTGCATAAACCAGCAACTACAATCATAGTAATCCAGTTAATGAAATACACCTGTAATGTATCTGTTTCCTGGTCTTTTACTAATCTGAGATTCTGAATAGTCAGAATGGAATAGAATGGTATGGAACGGACTAGAATAGAGTAGAATTGGAGTAGAATAGAATAAGGAAAGAATAAGGAAAGAATGAAAAGGAATAATGGAATAGAAAAGAATGGAAGGGAAAGGAACAGAACGAAAGGGGGCAGAACAGAACAGAATAATGAAAAGGAATAATGGAGTGGAATGGAATGGAATAGAATAGAGAAAGAATAGGGAAAGAATAAGGAAAGAATGAAAAGGAATAATGGAATGGAATAGAATAGAATAGGGAAAGAATAAGGAATGAATGAAAAGGAATAATGGAATGGAATGGAATAGAATAGAATAAGGAAAGAATGAAAAGGAATAATGGAATGGAATAGAATAGAATAGAATAGGGAAAGAATGAAAAGGAATAATGGAATGGAATGGAATGAGATCTGATTTCTTATGAAATGAACTTTGTTACCATCGAATAAGGCCACCAGAGGAAAAAGCAGACAAATGCAGTGTGTTTCATTGGCAGATCATATGCCAATCCTTACGTGTGCCTGGTAAGTACATACACAGAGGCTTTGTTCACACATGCTAAACCCTGATTTAATGGAATAAACTCATATTGGCTGCATTCATACAAAACAATAAGAGGAAAAAAATGTGGTTTACAAATCACCGTATAATGCTTGAACCTAGGCCAATCGTCCCAATAATGCAGTGCTTCTCAATTATTTTCTGTCATGCCCCCCCTAGGAAGAAGAAAACATTTCGCGCGCCCCGCGTAACTGTAAATAGTATCATTTGTCTATAAAATTGTTATAAGTACACCTCTGCATAACACTGTATCCTTATTAACGTATAAGAGAATAAAAAAAGAAAGAAATGTGGATCAATTTACAACAAAGAATAGCTTTATTAACTGTAGCAGAAAAGATTTAAAGGAGCACAGGATTTAAAGGAACACAATATTAAAAAAAACTTTAACCTGCAAAACAAAAATATATAAAATAATTTGAGCTGAGCCCCCCTTTACGGAGCCTCGCGCCTCCCCTGGGGGCCCCGCCCCACTATTTGAGAAGCACTGCCCTAATCCTAAGTGGAATTTTCCCCAATGGGATTTTCCCATTGATTTTGCCAGGAAATGTACATAAGGCAGGCTCAAAAGGCGTCCCCCTTCCTAACCATACCGATGGCCTCTGAATCCAATGGCAGTGTCGGTTTTGCTCTACGAATTCATGGGGAGCTAACCCTAACCCTAAGTGGAATTTTCCCCAATGGGATTTTCCCATGTATTTTGCCAGGAAATGTACATAAGGCAGGCTCAAAAGGCGTCCCCCCTCCTAACCATACCGATGGCCTCTGAATCCAATGGCAGTGTCGGTTTTGCTCTACGAATTCATGTGGAGCTAACCCTAACCCTAAGAGGAATTTTCCCCAATGGGATTTTCCCATGTATTTTGCCAGGAAATGTACATAAGGCAGGCTCAAAAGGCGTCCCCCCTCCTAACCATACCGATGGGCTCTGAATCCAATGGCAATGTCGGTTTTGCTCTACGAATTCATGTGGAGCTAACCCTAACCCTAAGTGGAATTTTCCCCAATGGGATTTTCCCATGTATTTTGCCAGGAAATGTACATAAGGCAGGCTCAAAAGGCGTCCCCCCTCCTAACCATACCGATGGCCTCTGAATCCAATGGCAATGTCGGTTTTGCTCTACGAATTCATGTGGAGCTAACCCTAACCCTTAGTGGAATTTTCCCCAATGGGATTTTCCCATGTATTTTGCCAGGAAATGTACATAAGGCAGGCTCAAAAGCCATCCCCCCTCCTAACCATACCGATGGGCTCTGAATCCAATGGCAGTGTCGGTTTTGCTCTACGAATTCATGTAGAGCTAACCCTAACCCTAAGTGGAATTTTCCCCAATGGGATTTTCCCATGTATTTTGCCAGGAAATGTACATAAGGCAGGCTCAAAAGGCGTCCCCCCTCCTAACCATACCGATGGCCTCTGAATCCAATGGCAATGTCGGTTTTGCTCTACGAATTCATGTGGAGCTAACCCTAACCCTAAGTGGAATTTTCCCCAATGGGATTTTCCCATGTATTTTGCCAGGAAATGTACATAAGGCAGGCTCAAAAGCCATCCCCCCTCCTAACCATACCGATGGCCTCTGAATCCAATGGCAGTGTCGGTTTTGCTCTACGAATTCATGGGGAGCTAACCCTAACCCTAAGTGGAATTTTCCCCAATGGGATTTTCCCATGTATTTTGCCAGGAAATGTACATAAGGCAGGCTCAAAAGGCGTCCACCCTCCTAACAATACCGATGGGCTCTGAATCCAATGGCAGTGTCGGTTTTGCTCTGTGAATTCATGTGGAGCTAACCCTAACCCTAAGTGGAATTTTCCCCAATGGGATTTTCCCATGTATTTTGCCAGGAAATGTACATAAGGCAGGCTCAAAAGGCGTCCCCCCTCCTAACCATACCGATGGCCTCTGAATCCAATGGCAATGTCGGTTTTGCTCTATGAATTCATGTGGATCTAACCCTAACCCTAAGTGGAATTTTCCCCAATGGGATTTTCCCATGTATTTTGCCAGGCAATGTACATAAGGCAGGCTCAAAAGCCATCCCCCCTCCTAACCATACCGATGGGCTATGAATCC
This sequence comes from Natrix helvetica, assembly GCF_964273705.1. NCBI lineage: Eukaryota > Metazoa > Chordata > Lepidosauria > Squamata > Natricidae > Natrix > Natrix helvetica. The sequence continues at coordinate 21,734,200 of NC_138559.1, read as the reverse complement.
AATGGCAGTGTCGGTTTTGCTCTACGAATTCATGTGGAGCTAACCCTAACCCTAAGTGGAATTTTCCCCAATGGGATTTTCCCATGTATTTTGCCAGGAAATGTACATAAGGCAGGCTCAAAAGGCGTCCCCCCTCCTAACCATACCGATGGGCTCTGAATCCAATGGCAGTGTCGGTTTTGCTCTGTGAATTCATGTGGAGCTAACCCTAACCCTAAGTGGAATTTTCCCCAATGGGATTTTCCCATGTATTTTGCCAGGAAATGTACATAAGGCAGGCTCAAAAGGCGTCCCCCTTCCTAACCATACCGATGGGCTCTGAATCCAATGGCAGTGTCGGTTTTGCTCTATGAATTCATGTGGAGCTAACCCTAATCCTAAGTGGAATTTTCCCCAAAGGGATTTTCCCATGTATTTTGCCAGGAAATGTACATAAGGCAGGCTCAAAAGGTGTCCCCCCTCCTAACCATACCGATGGCCTCTGAATCCAATGGCAGTGTCGGTTTTGCTCTACGAATTCATGGGGAGCTAACCCTAACCCTTAGTGGAATTTTCCCCAATGGGATTTTCCCATTTATTTTACCAGGAAATGTACATAAGGACGGCTCAAAAGGCGTCCCCCCTGCTAACCATACCGATGGGCTCTGAATCCAATGGCAGTGTCGGTTTTGCTCTACGAATTCATGGGGAGCTAACCCTAACCCTAAGTGGAATTTTCCCCAATGGGATTTTCCCATGTATTTTGCCAGGAAATGTACATAAGGCAGGCTCAAAAGGCGTCCCCCCTCCTAACCATACCGATGGGCTCTGAATCCAATGGCAGTGTCGGTTTTGCTCTACGAATTCATGGGGAGCTAACCCTAACCCTTAGTGGAATTTTCCCCAATGGGATTTTCCCATGTATTTTGCCAGGAAATGTACATAAGGCAGGCTCAAAAGGCGTCAGCCTTCCTAACCATACCGATGGGCTCTGAATCCAATGGCAGTGTCGGTTTTGCTCTACGAATTCATGGGGAGCTAACCCTAACCCTAAGTGGAATTTTCCCCAATGGGATTTTCCCATGTATTTTGCCAGGAAATGTACATAAGGCAGGCTCAAAAGGCGTCCCCCCTCCTAACCATACCGATGGCCTCTGAATCCAATGGCAGTGTCGGTTTTGCTCTATGAATTCATGGGGAGCTAACCCTTACCCTTAGTGGAATTTTCCCCAATGGGATTTTCCCATGTATTTTGCCAGTAAATGTACATAAGGCAGGCTCAAAAGGCGTCCCCCCTCCTAACCATACCGATGGGCTCTGAATCCAATGGCAGTGTCAGTTTTGCTCTACGAATTCATGTGGAGCTAACCCTAATCCTAAGTGGAATTTTCCCCAATGGGATTTTCCCATGTATTTTGCCAGGAAATGTACATAAGGCAGGCTCAAAAGGTATCCCCCCTCCTAACCATACCGATGGCCTCTGAATCCAATGGCAGTGTCGGTTTTGCTCTACGAATTCATGGGGAGCTAACCCTAACCATAAGTGGAATTTTCCCCAATGGGATTTTCCCATGTATTTTGCCAGGAAATGTACATAAGGCAGGCTCAAAAGGCATCCCCCCTCCTAACCATACCGATGGGTTCTGAATCCAATGGCAGTGTCGGTTTTGCTCTGTGAATTCATGTGGAGCTAACCCAACCCTAAGGGGAATTTTCCCCAATGGGATTTTCCCATGTATTTTGCCAGTAAATGTACATAAGGCAGGCTCAAAAGGCGTCCCCCCTCCTAACCATACCGATGGGCTCTGAATCCAATGGCAGTGTCGGTTTTGCTCTACGAATTCATGTGGAGCTAACCCTAATCCTAAGTGGAATTTTCCCCAATGGGATTTTCCCATGTATTTTGCCAGGAAATGTACATAAGGCAGGCTCAAAAGGTGTCCCCCCTCCTAACCATACCGATGGCCTCTGAATCCAATGGCAGTGTCGGTTTTGCTCTACAAATTCATGGGGAGCTAACCCTAACCATAAGTGGAATTTTCCCCAATGGGATTTTCCCATGTATTTTGCCAGGAAATGTACATAAGGCAGGCTCAAAAGGCATCCCCCTTCCTAACCATACCGATGGGCTCTGAATCCAATGGCAGTGTCGGTTTTGCTCTGTGAATTCATGTGGAGCTAACCCAACCCTAAGGGGAATTTTCCCCAATGGGATTTTCCCATGTATTTTGCCAGTAAATGTACATAAGGCAGGCTCAAAAGGCGTCCCCCCTCCTAACCATACCGATGGGCTCTGAATCCAATGGCAGTGTCGGTTTTGCTCTACGAATTCATGTGGAGCTAACCCTAATCCTAAGTGGAATTTTCCCCAATGGGATTTTCCCATGTATTTTGCCAGGAAATGTACATAAGGTAGGCTCAAAAGGTGTCCCCCCTCCTAACCATACCGATGGGCTCTGAATCCAATGGCAGTGTCGGTTTTGCTCTACGAATTCATGTGGAGCTAACCCTAACCCTAAGTGGAATTTTCCCCAATGGGATTTTCCCATGTATTTTGCCAGGAAATGTACATAAGGCAGGCTCAAAAGGCGTCCCCCCTCCTAACCATACCGATGGCCTCTGAATCCAATGGCAGTGTCGGTTTTGCTCTACGAATTCATGGGGAGCTAACCCTAACCCTAAGTGGAATTTTCCCCAATGGGATTTTCCCATGTATTTTGCCAGGAAATGTACATAAGGCAGGCTCAAAAGGCGTCCCCCCTCCTAACCATACCGATGGCCTCTGAATCCAATGGCAGTGTCGGTTTTGCTCTACGAATTCATGGGGAGCTAACCCTAACCCTTAGTGGAATTTTCCCCAATGGGATTTTCCCATGTATTTTGCCAGTAAATGTACATAAGGCAGGCTCAAAAGGCGTCCCCCCTCCTAACCATACCGATGGGCTCTGAATCCAATGGCAGTGTCGGTTTTGCTCTACGAATTCATGTGGAGCTAACCCTAATCCTAAGTGGAATTTTCCCCAATGGGATTTTCCCATGTATTTTGCCAGGAAATGTACATAAGGCAGGCTCAAAAGGTGTCCCCCCTCCTAACCATACCGATGGCCTCTGAATCCAATGGCAGTGTCGGTTTTGCTCTACGAATTCATGGGGAGCTAACCCTAACCATAAGTGGAATTTTCCCCAATGGGATTTTCCCATGTATTTTGCCAGGAAATGTACATAAGGCAGGCTCAAAAGGCATCCCCCCTCCTAACCATACCGATGGGCTCTGAATCCAATGGCAGTGTCGGTTTTGCTCTGTGAATTCATGTGGAGCTAACCCAACCCTAAGGGGAATTTTCCCCAATGGGATTTTCCCATGTATTTTGCCAGTAAATGTACATAAGGCAGGCTCAAAAGGCGTCCCCCCTCCTAACCATACCGATGGGCTCTGAATCCAATGGCAGTGTCGGTTTTGCTCTACGAATTCATGTGGAGCTAACCCTAATCCTAAGTGGAATTTTCCCCAATGGGATTTTCCCATGTATTTTGCCAGGAAATGTACATAAGGCAGGCTCAAAAGGTGTCCCCCCTCCTAACCATACCGATGGGCTCTGAATCCAATGGCAGTGTCGGTTTTGCTCTACGAATTCATGTGGAGCTAACCCTAACCCTAAGTGGAATTTTCCCCAATGGGATTTTCCCATGTATTTTGCCAGGAAATGTACATAAGGCAGGCTCAAAAGGCGTCCCCCTTCCTAACCATACCGATGGGCTCTGAATCCAATGGCAGTGTCGGTTTTGCTCTACGAATTCATGTGGAGCTAACCCTAACCCTAAGTGGAATTTTCCCCAATGGGATTTTCCCATGTATTTTGCCAGGAAATGTACATAAGGCAGGCTCAAAAGGCGTCCCCCCTCCTAACCATACCGATGGGCTCTGAATCCAATGGCAGTGTCGGTTTTGCTCTACGAATTCATGTGGAGCTAACCCTAACCCTAAGTGGAATTTTCCCCAATGGGATTTTCCCATGTATTTTGCCAGGAAATGTACATAAGGCAGGCTCAAAAGGCGTCCCCCCTCCTAACCATACCGATGGCCTCTGAATCCAATGGCAGTGTCGGTTTTGCTCTACGAATTCATGGGGAGCTAACCCTAACCCTTAGTGGAATTTTCCCCAATGGGATTTTCCCATGTATTTTGCCAGGAAATGTACATAAGGCAGGCTCAAAAGGCGTCCCCCTTCCTAACCATACTGATGGGCTCTGAATCCAATGGCAGTGTCGGTTTTGCTCTACGAATTCATGGGGAGCTAACCCTAACCCTAAGTGGAATTTTCCCCAATGGGATTTTCCCATGTATTTTGCCAGGAAATGTACATAAGGCAGGCTCAAAAGGCGTCCCCCTTCCTAACCATACCGATGGGCTCTGAATCCAATGGCAGTGTCGGTTTTGCTCTACGAATTCATGTGGAGCTAACCCTAACCCTAAGTGGAATTTTCCCCAATGGGATTTTCCCATGTATTTTGCCAGGAAATGTACATAAGGCAGGCTCAAAAGGCGGCCCCCCTCCTAACCATACCGATGGCCTCTGAATCCAATGGCAATGTCGGTTTTGCTCTACGAATTCATGGGGAGCTAACCCTAACCCTTAGTGGAATTTTCCCCAATGGGATTTTCCCATGTATTTTTCCAGGAAATATACATAAGGCAGGCTCAAAAGGCGTCCCCCCTCCTAACCATACCGATGGGCTCTGAATCCAATGGCAGTGTCGGTTTTGCTCTGTGAATTCATGTGGAGCTAACCCTAACCCTAAGTGGAATTTTCCCCAATGGGATTTTCCCATGTATTTTGCCAGGAAATGTACATAAGGCAGGCTCAAAAGGCGTCCCCCCTCCTAACCATACCAATGGGCTCTGAATCCAATGGCAGTGTCGGTTTTGCTCTACGAATTCATGTGGAGCTAACCCTAACCCTAAGTGGAATTTTCCCCAATGGGATTTTCCCATGTATTTTGCCAGGAAATGTACATAAGGCAGGCTCAAAAGGCGTCCCCCCTCCTAACCATACCGATGGCCTCTGAATCCAATGGCAGTGTCGGTTTTGCTCTACGAATTCATGGGGAGCTAACCCTAACCCTTAGTGGAATTTTCCCCAATGGGATTTTCCCATTTATTTTGCCAGGAAATGTACATAAGGCAGGCTCAAAAGGCGTCCCCCCTCCTAACCATACCGATGGGCTCTGAATCCAATGGCAGTGTCGGTTTTACTCTGTGAATTCATGGGGAGCTAACCCTTACCCTAAGTCAGTGCTTCTCAATTATTTTCTGTCATGCCCCCCCCCCCAGGAAGAAGAAAACATTTCGCGCGCCCCGCGCAACTGTAAATAGTATCATTTGTCTATAAAATTGTTATAAGTACACCTCTGCATAACACTGTATCCTTATTAACGTATAAGAGAATAAAAAAAGAAAGAAATGTGGATCAATTTACAACAAAGAATAGCTTTATTAACTGTAGCAGAAAAGATTTAAAGGAGCACAGGATTTAAAGGAACACAATACTAAAAAAAACTTTAACCTGCAAAACAAAAATATATAAAATAATTTGAGCTGAGCCCCCCTTTACGGAGCCTCGCGCCCCCCCTGGGGGCCCCGCCCCACTATTTGAGAAGCACTTCCCTAATCCTAAGTGGAATTTTCCCCAATGGGATTTTCCCATGTATTTTGCCAGGAAATGTACATAAGGCAGGCTCAAAAGGTGTCCCCCCTCCTAACCATACCGATGGCCTCTGAATCCAATGGCAGTGTTGGTTTTGCTCTACGAATTCATGTGGAGCTAACGCTAACCCTAAGTGGAATTTTCCCCAATGGGATTTTCCCATGTATTTTTCCAGGAAATATACATAAGGCAGGCTCAAAAGGCGTCCCCCCTCCTAACCATACCGATGGGCTCTGAATCCAATGGCAGTGTCGGTTTTGCTCTGTGAATTCATGTGGAGCTAACCCTAACCCTAAGTGGAATTTTCCCCAATGGGATTTTCCCATGTATTTTGCCAGGAAATGTACATAAGGCAGGCTCAAAAGGCGTCCCCCCTCCTAACCATACCAATGGGCTCTGAATCCAATGGCAGTGTCGGTTTTGCTCCACGAATTCATGTGGAGCTAACCCTAACCCTAAGTGGAATTTTCCCCAATGGGATTTTCCCATGTATTTTGCCAGGAAATGTACATAAGGCAGGCTCAAAAGGCGTCCCCCCTCCTAACCATACCGATGGCCTCTGAATCCAATGGCAGTGTCGGTTTTGCTCTACGAATTCATGGGGAGCTAACCCTAACCCTAAGTGGAATTTTCCCCAATGGGATTTTCCCATGTATTTTGCCAGGAAATGTACATAAGGCAGGCTCAAAAGGCGTCCCCCCTCCTAACCATACCGATGGGCTCTGAATCCAATGGCAGTGTCGGTTTTACTCTGTGAATTCATGGTGAGCTAACCCTAACCCAGTGCTTCTCAATTATTTTCTGTCATGCCCCCCCTAGGAAGAAGAAAACATTTTGCGCGCCCCGCGCAACTGTAAATAGTATCATTTGTCTATAAAATTGTTATAAGTACACCTCTGCATAACACTGTGTCCTTATTAACGTATAAGAGAATAAAAAAAGAAGAAATGTGGATCAATTTACAACAAAGAATAGCTTTATTAACTGTAGCAGAAAAGATTTAAAGGAGCACAGGATTTAAAGGAACACAATATTAAAAAAAACTTTAACCTGCAAAACAAAAATATATAAAATAATTTGAGCTGAGCCCCCCTTTACGGAGCCTCGCGCCCCCCCTGGGGGCCCCGCCCCACTATTTGAGAAGCACTGCAATAATGGAATGGAGTTGAAAGTGGTCTCAGCTACAAAGTAAGTTTGCATACAGCATTCAAGCCATTGATTGGTTGGTTGGATTCACACCTAATAGCAATAGTGTTTAGGCCCATATTCTGCTTCAGAGTGCTTTCAAGTACTCTCTAAGCAGTTTAAAGTATCAACATAAAAGGTCAAGGTCAAAGTTCCCCTCGGACATATGTGCTAGTCATTCCCGACTCGAGGGAGCGGTGCTCATCTCTGTTTCAAAGCCAAAGAGCCAGCGCTGTCCGAAGGTGTCTCTGTGGTCATGTGGCTGGGATGACTCAATGCTGAAGGCGCACGGAACGCTGTTACCTTCCCACCAAAGGTGGTCCCTATTTTTCTACTTGTATTTTTTACATGCTTTCAAACTGGTAGGTTGGCAGAAGCTGGGACGAGTAACGGGGGCTCTCTCTGTTACCCGGTGCTAGGGATTCAAATTGCCAAACTGCCAACCTTTCTGATTGACAAGCTTAGCGACTTAGCCACTGAGCCACCACGTCTCTTTGAGTATCAGCATAACCCCCTCCCCCAATAATCTGGGTCCTCATTTTACCAACTTCAGAAGGATGGAAGGCTGAGTCAACCTTGAGCCGGTCAGAATCGAACTCCTGGCAGTGACTAGAGGTAGCCTGCAGTACTGCATGGCCAACTCTCACTACTGAACCACCATAGCTCTTGCTAAAATACAACACCGGTTTGAAAGTCAGAAAGGCTATGTTCAACTTACTGAGCCCAAACCATGCAAGTCACATTATGGCTTATTAGCAATTATGAACCAAATATTTGCTGACTTTTTATGCACTTAGTCTATCTTGGCTTTGGATGCTCCCTTAAGTTGGTGGCATTCCACTTTACGTAAAGTCAGTTTGTTACTTCATCCAAATCAAGCAACTTATATCTCCATATCAACATTTTCCAACTAGGTCCAACTAAGGTCTACCAGCATGTTCAAGCTGAAACGGAAGTGTAAATTTATCGCCGCAATGTTGAGCTTCAGGAAAAACGTGCTGGATGTTTCTTTTCACGAATACACTTTCAAATCTTAAAAGGAAAAGAAACACAGCAAGCTTACCTCTCATAAATCCAAACCTATCCCTTGTTTTAACCTCAGCTTTATTTTCCACATTATAAAACAGCCAGGCCAGACTTTGGGCAGCTATCATTTATAGATTTTTGCAAAGGCTCCTTGGTCTTAGTCACATATCATAAAGAACATCATAAGAAACACTTCAAATTTGTCCCTCTTGCTATATCCTCCCAGCTGTGTCTGTTTCCAAAGCCAGGAAGCACATTTGTAGCACCAGATTTTACAACAAAATATACATTCACGTTCTCGGTGAAAAACTGCCCTTCTGATGTGATGATTTATCCGAGGAGGCCCCTCGCCTTGAATCCATTTTCATGGAGTCTTATCTCATTCAACCCTGGCCTTCTCTTCAGTAGCAGTGAACAGATCTGATAAATTCGATCCATGATATCAAGCCCATCATAATGGCTCCACAATAAGAGATTGGGTGATAATGTCTATTTATCACAAGGAAAAAAACTGTTCCACTTTATCACATTAACTAATTTGTGGTGGGTGCAGAAAGTGTAGAGATAATATTTCCAAGCTTTGCTAGATCATTGCCCAAACCAAAGATTAAAACAGAATTCCTTGTCTCCTATAATTTAGCAGACATGAAATGTAGATAGATAGATAGATAGATAGATGATAGATAGATAGATAGATAGATAGATAGGTGATAGATAGATAGATGATAGATAGATAGATAGATAGATAGATAGATAGATAGATATAGTAATACCACTTAGACTTATATACTGCTTCTCAGTGCTTTTACAGCCCTCTCTAAGCAGTTTACAGAGTCAGCATATTGCCCCCAAAAATCTGGATCCTTATTTTACCAACCTCGGAAGGATGGAAGGCTGAGTCAATTTTCAGCCGGTGAGATTTGAACTGCTGAACTGCAGCTAGCAGTCAGCTGAAGTAGCCTGCAGTACGGCATTCTAACCGCTACTCCACCATAGATAGATAGATAGATAGATAGATAGATAGATAGATAGATAGATAGATAGATAGATAGATAGATAGATAGATAGATAGATAGATAGATAGAAGAGAGAGAGAGAAAGAGAGAGAGACAGACACATAGATGGATGGATGGATGGATGGATGGATGGATGGAGATGGGTGGGTGGATGGGTGGGTGGATGGGCAGACAGACAGACATAGATGGGAAGGGAGGAAGGGAGAGACTGGAAAAATTGACTATGGACACATTTTCAACCCATTTTTCCAAAGAACTATGTTTTTTTTTAATAATGTTCCCATGCCCTGCAGTTCTTTTGAGCCTCCACATAGACACATTCACAAGTGTGTGCACGCATGCATGTGTGCATATTGGGGCTATGCAATGTTTTGAAAAGGCACATCAATTTTGTTCCTCTGTCTCCTTCCATAAAGGGATTTAAGGATTTTTTTCCCCCTCTGAAATGTTTTTCTTTGCAATTGCTGGATGGATTCAGCTTCAAACTCAATCTTTCTTTTGCTGGCTTTTCTATACACACACACACACACACACACACACACACTCTCTCTCTCTCTCTCTCTCTCTCTCTCTCTCTCCCTAAATATGGTTTCATTTGGTTCATCTATCACAGAGTTGTCCTGCTGACAGAGAAATAAACAGACAAATGGATGGACAGAGAGCGGCCTAAGGGCCTTTACATAATTCTTTTCTAACATTTGTGGGGATAATAATAACAAAAAAAAGAACGGAGAGGGAAAAATATCTTTCCATCTTCTTGAAAATAGGCTGACAGGTGTTTTCACTTGTATCTAAGCTTAGAGAGGAGGATTAACTATAAGGTTCTCATTTGTTACTACAGGTATTAGGCAAGTTTGCTCATTTGGTTCACTAGCCTCTTGACAGTCTCCCTCCTTTGTGGTTCCATGGGAGAAAAAGGCTTATGGAGACGAAATGAAGCCTAGATTTTGTCTATTCTCTGCTAACTTCATGACTTCTTTCACAGCTGACTGATGTGAGCCATCCGTCTGCTGCAGTTGCCAAAAATCCCAAATGCAATCCTAGGCTGCATTAACAGAGGGAACAGATTCAACATCATGGGAAGTGTTAGTACCACTTTATAAGGCCATAGAAAGGCTTCACTTGTGTAGGAGGTTAGCACCCACCCCTCTTCTAGAAGAATAATTTCTGCCAGCAAAAACAGGGTTCCTGAGTTCCGTTTTTGGCTGGAATGGCCTCCTGCAACCCTCTGCCAGCGAAAGCGGATCTGGCCAGGGCTGGGATTCAAATAATTTAACAACCGGTTCTCTGTCCTAATGATTTCTTCAAACAACCAAGCTCACCAAACTGCTCAGAAAGTTTACAAACGGTTCTCCCGGAGTGGTGCGAACGGGCTGAATCCCACCACTGGATCCGGCCCACAGGCCATGAGTTTGACACCTCTGCCTTAGCTAATGAATTTCCACCTTTCCTCTGCCCATTCAGTCCCTCTTTCTCTGCACCCCATCCTCTCTCAGAGTGAGCCCAACGCAAGAGGAATTGTCTTGAGCTACCCGGTGCATTTCTTCTTTACACTTCGCTTCCCTCAACAGGGATGAGAAATAGGCCTTTCACTCATCCATCATAAGTCAGCATGACAAGGCTGTTGTTCTCCCGTGCAACAACACCGCATCGTTCTCTCCTGAGGTCCCGCTTCAGTGAATGGCCTCATTTTCTGGGAAGTGTCAAAAGTCCCTTCATAAGGGGGGGGGGGGAGATGGAGAGGGGATGGAGGATGACGGCCTATATCAAGATAATCATACCCACAGATTCTTCCTTCCCCAGGTTCTCATGCACTCCATATTAATGCCATCTCTCTTGGGCCCAGGCTTCCATGACAGTTGAGGAGTTGCCTCCTCAAACTTTTGAAAGGTTGTCTAACCATTTTTTTTCCTTTCTTCTTTCAGCCCTCCTGTATTCTCAGAATGCGTGAACAAGGTCTACATTGTTCTTAGATTCTTCTATAGATAAAATCCGCCTTTGGTTTGATAGTTCCATTTCTCTAAGCCCTTCTTCATTCACGATGAATGTTCATATGGGGAAAAAACAAAATTTGGGGGAGGGGACAAAGCCATGTGGGTTCATATATGTGGATTCATAATAGATGTCACCATTCCTCAACATGGAAGGCTTCAATCAATTCATTATAGCTGCATTTCCATGCGTCTGCATTTCCTGCATCGGATGAGGAGAGCACATCTTTCGCCTTCAGTCCTGGCCACTTTTTACAGAGGCATGCTTGAGAGCATTTTAACAAACGGCATCCCTGTTTGGTTTGGTGGCAGCAGTGCCTGAGATAGAAAGACCATACAGAGAGTGATGAGGACAGCCGAGATGATTACAGGAAGCTTGCTTCTCGTTATTCAGGATGTTCCTTATAAGCGGTATGTGCTTAGAGCTCAAAGCATTGTTAGAGTCCCCACACATCCACTTCATTGCCTGTTTTTGTTGCTCTCCTCTCAGCTGTATGCAAAATAATTTCATTTTAATGTATGCCAATTAGTGTACATTCAAAGTGGCAATAAAGCTATTCTATTCTATTCCCTATTCTATTCTATTCTCTATTTTATTCTCTATTCTGTTCTAATCTACTCTATTCTCCTCCACTCCACTCCACTCTATATTTAATTTTATTTCTATTTCTATAGCTGCTTCCCAAATGGTTGTTTCGGGAGTGTGAAGATCTTTCTCTGAATATCAGAGACTCTGTGCCCAGTCCTTCCTTGCACAGCACCTCATTTAGAAAATATTTACATGGCAGCTTTCCAAGATAGATAAGGTCTGTAGTCATAAATATTCCTTTGAAAGACTGTTTGCAGGGCCTTTGCTGAATGTAAATGAGAGAAATTCACATTCATTTAATAAAAAGGGTTTTGTCGGGACCGGGACTCTGCTTCGTGCTTTTTGGGGAAGCCTAGGTCTAAACACTCTGGTCTTCATTTAGACCAACATTTCTCAGCACCGTAATTTACAAAGGAAGCCCCAGCTTTAAAAAAAAACTCTGAATCCATGCAATTCAGAAGGGTATCTTCCAATTGTTTTTCTTCGACACAGCCCGCCAGAGAGAGAGTCGAAGTTTTTCAAACGTTGCATTCAGGCAATACTCAGCAAAAGGAAAGGTTTTAAGAGCCAATCCTTTTAGCGAGAAAGCAAAAGATTTCGCCTTCCATAAGCTCTACCTTTCATTCCCAAGATAAGTAGCTCAGCCCAGGAAGATAAGATTGAACTACGTTTGCTTCAAAACTCACAAAAATGAGCATCTGCCTGCCTGCTAAGACAGATCGATTTCCTAAATAAGTTATAAATTGCTTGGGATTTTCCGTTGGCATAAATGAGGGGGGGGGGGAAATAAAGGGGTAGGGTTTGGGGGGGAGGGTAGAGAGAGTGACAATTTGATTGAGAAGGGAATTGGTAGACCTGAAGAAGTAATGGGGTATCTCGGCGTATTTACAAGAGTTCATTTAGCGACAGAACACAGGAAAAAGAGTGAGAATTAGTGAACAGAGGAAATCAGCAGCAGTTGATAAAGAAAACTATTCAGCATCATGAACTATACTCCTACTAAATTACAGGTAGTCCCCGACTTACAACAGTTCAGTCAGTGACTGTTAGAAGTTACAACGGCACTGAAAAAAGTGACTTATGACCATTTTTCACCCTTATGACCAGTGCGGCATTCCTACGGTCAGGCAACTTACATTCTGTTGTGGCCCGTCAGTGGCCAGCGGACCTGATGGCAGGCTCAGACAATGAGGAGCTTGGGGAGGAACAGGGGCCAGTCCCTGAGTCTGGGGAAGGCTCTGATGAGGGTTGGAGGCAGAGACGGAGCCAAGGCCATCTGACAGTTCTCAGCTGCCTTCGGAGTAGGATATCCGTGGGGCTGAAGAACAGCTGGAGCCTGTTCCCAATATAGGCATGCACACAGCTGCCAGACGAAGGGAACAGCTAAGGAAGGAGGATCAAGTTGGGAGTAAAGGCACAGGTGGACGCTGAATGGCCCCTCCCATAGGGAATAAAGAGGAGTGAAAGGGGAAGGGAGCAGTGGTGAAATTCATGTTTTTTACTACTGGTTCTGTGGGCGTGGCTTGGTGGGCGTGGCAGGGGGAGGATACTGCAAAATCTCCATTCCCACTCCACTCTGGGGTCAGACAGAGGAGTCCCCACGCGGCCTGTTTTGGATGCAGGTAAGTGTGGGACACGCATGGAAATTTGGAGGCGGCAAAAAATGGGCCTACCAGAAGTTCAGGCAGGCTGGAAACAGGCTCATTTCCAGCCTCCCGAGGGCTTTCGGAGCCTTGGGAGGCTGTTTTCACCCTCTCGGAGGCTCAAGGAAAGCTTCCGGAGCCTGGGGAGGACAAAAACACTCCAACTCCCTACCGTGGTGCCAGAGGCCGACTAGGCCATGCCCACTATGGCCCCACCCACCCAGCAACCAGGCAGAGAACCCTTTACTAAAAATTTTGAAGCCCACCCATGGATTATGGGGTCGTTAAAAGAAGATGACGATGTTGTAACTTTGAACAGTCTCTAAATGAACAGTTGTAAATCAGGACTACCTATATGTGCTTATCTTCAGAGGATTTCCTGCTGTATTCTTTCTTACCTGTGGCTGAAGGGCGATAGTAGGTCTGTTCCGCCCAGTAAGCTATATTTATGAATGCTCTATAGTAGGATCCTCGATCATCCCCGATGCATTAATCACAGCCAGCCAGCCAGCCTCCAAGTCACTTCATATTTCTGCAGTTCGTTAGCAGCAGCAACTCAGAAGGAAATTGCATTTATTATAATTGCCTCTAATTGCACCAGATTAGTGATTACAATTATTGATGGCAGCTGATTATTCATTAAGCTTCAAATCAATCCTGCCGTATCCTCATTATCTGAAAGAGTCATTTTGATGAAGTGATCGGCTTGCAGATGTCCACGTCTCGAGTTCTTTCATAAACTCCTGAACAGTGGTATAAAATTGGCCCTCGGAAAACAAGCTTAATTGGAGAAGAAAACCGGTCGGTTGTCAAGAGTGCAAGAAGGATAAGTTTAGCATCTCGGAACTTACTCCTTTTCAGTGTCTCACGGATGGTTTGGTAGCAATTCCCTATTTCTGACTTCATCAGAAATCTGCACGGGATTTGGGGAAGTTTCTATGGAAATCAAAACTTCCAAATCAGGACAGTAACCTAATTCCGAGGCCCAACTGAGATTAATCCTTACACGTCTGTACAATCTCACCCTCCCCTCCCTCCCAATTAAGGTATAGTTATACATTTGTGTTCTGACCCAGGCTTCCTTAAAAAGCAAGAAACAGAGTCTTGGTCCAGGCAAAACCCTTTTTATTTACACGACTGTGAATTCCTTTCATTCATAGTCCACAAGGTTTAGCAAGCAGTCTTTCAGAGGAATGTTTATCAACACAAACCTTATCTCATTTGGCGCACTGCCAGATAACTGGTTTCCAAACGCAGGGCAAGGCAAAATTTGGCAGAGAGTCTCTTTGTCCTAGGATGGTGTGAGGCTGTTCTGAGCCAGGCTTCCTTAGAAAGCAAGAAGCAAAATCTTGGTCCCTACAAAACCTCTTTTATTTACACGACTGTGAATTCCTTTCATTCACAGACAGCAAGTCTTTAGCAAACAGTCTTTCAGAGGAATGTTTATCCACACGCACCTTATCTCGTTTGGAGAGCTGCCAGATAAACTAGTTTCCAACCGCAGGGCAAAGCAACACTTGGCACAGAGTCTCTTATAGTCACAAACAGAACTTTTCACTCTTGAAACAACCGAAGGAACAAATTGTTTCCTGCAAAAGCCCACTCCCCCATTTGCTCCTCTTTTGTTTCCTGTGGGAGTGGCCAATCACCTCCAAGGTATGGCTTTATTCCTGAGTTGGCCCTCTTTTCTTAGTTGTTCTTGTCTTCTGGTAGCTCTGCGCGTGCACACACTGGGAACAGGCTCCAGCTGTTCTTCTGCCTCACTGCTGTCAAGTTCCTCTCTGTCTCCAACAAAGAGTCCTCGTCTGAGCCCCCAGGACTGACTTTTTTTAAAGATGCTCCCATCCTTCACTTTACACTGTTTTTCTCCTGAGTAGGTGAGCACATGTCCAAGCAAGAGAAATTTTGGGCTCAACTGTGATCATACGTCAAGGACTATCTGTAATATTCATGATCACTATTACGTCTCTTTTCTTTTTTCCATTCCTTTCTTCTTTCTTTTCCTTTCTCCTTTCCTTTCCTTTCCTTTCTCCTTTCCTTGCCTTCTTCTCAGAATGGTTGAGTTCTGAAGTTTTCTCAGCGAGAACAGGGAACAGCTGACGTGAGGATTGTATTTGCCACTTTTGATACCTAAGCATTCTTCCAAGATGAACGAATCAAATCCTTGCCATGCCCCAGTATTCCTCTTGATCCCTTTCTAAGGATTTCAAAACAGAGAAGAACATTGGCGGCACAAATGAGAGAAAGAGAGATGGTGCCAATTACATGAGAACAAATGACAGCAGAAGCCTCCCGAAAATGCACACTTCACTTATTATGGATCTCTTTAAAAATCCCATCCGTTATACTCAGGCTTTCATAACTGCAAAATGATTTTACTCCTGGTGGCACAAAGTGAGTGATAAATATGGAAATCCAGAGAGCCAGGTATAGTGCTGTTGGGGGAAGAAACAGAAACTCTGCTATTTTATTTTTATTTTTTCAGCTACATTGTATATTGAGTAGGTTTGCTTCCTTGGCTACATTTTCATGAATACCTTATGTCCTTGAATTTATTGCTGGGCTATCAAAACAACAGGTGTCTTTCTTCGCTGACAGAATCGCCTGTTCTTTACACACTATCAAGCGGTGGTTTTCCCAGCGCCTGCTCCCCTGCCAGCAGTCCAACTGAGGTGCTACCACTCTTCTTTTCAAAAGTTGCTTACAAAAATTCCCAATGTACATTCGTCCCGAGGAGTTTATCTAGGGAGGCAACAGCAAAAAGAAACCACATTTTGAGGCCAATTTGAGACTGTGATGTTTCTACAGCTGGTTGGCCCAAATCAACCACTACCAGTCTGTTGCCTATTAAAAACCGGATCCTATTAAAGATCAACTCCAGCTGTGTGACCCGGTTCTTAATAGGAGACAGACTGGTACTGGTTGATTTGGGCCAACCAGCTGTAGAAACATCGCATCTCAACAAGTCTTGTGGCCCACCAGTGGCCAGCACAGCTGGTTGCAGACTCAGACAGTAAGGAGTTGGGAAGGAACAGGGGCCAGTCCTGGAGTCTGGGGAAGGCTCTGATGAGAGCTCTGTATTGGAGGCAGAGAGGGGGCCAGGGCCGTCCGCCAGTTATCAGCTGCCTTCGGAGTCAGACATCAGTGGGGCAGAAGAACAGCTGGAGCCTGTTCCTGATGTGCGCATGTGCAGAGCTTCCAGGAGAAGGGAACAGCTAAAGAATAAGGGCCAACTCAGGAGTAAAGGCACATGTGGATGGTGAATGGCCCCTCCCAGAGGGAATAAAAGAGGAGTGAAAGGGGAGTGGAGTTTGCAGGAGACAATTAATTTGCTTCATTGGTTCATGATTCTCTGAGACTCCTTGCCAAGTTCTGCAGAGATCGGCCTGGCAGCTCTCCAAGCCAGAGAAGGTCTGTGACTGTAATTCACCCTTGAAAGACTTTGCTGGATGTGAATGAGAGGAATTCACAATAACTTAATAACAAGGAGGTTTTGTCGGGACCAGAAGTCTGCTTCGTGGTTTGGTGAAGCCTAGGTGTCAAAAGATTTGGGCCAACCAGTTGTAAAAACATTGCAGTCTCAACGAGTGGCAGGAACGATTTGGGCCAACCAGCTGTAGAAACATTGCAGTCTCAGTGAGTCCATGTGTAGGATATAGTTTGTGTGCCCCTTCCCCCCCTTCCCTCTCCTGGTCTGTGGAAAAATCGTCTTCCTCAAAATTGGTCCCTGGTGCCCCCAAAAAGTTGGGGACCATGGAGAAAGAGAAGCAATTTCTTTTCTTTTTCTTTGAATAAACACAAACAAACAAGACACAACAAACACCATAAAAACATATTCCATTACAAATGATAAAAAGTGTGCCAATTGGTTGCAAAGAACTTTTGTGCATCCCTTCCACAGTCATCACCTACAATCCAAATCAAATTATATATTTTACATCAAATATATTTATATATATTACTATCATCATACCTCATCCTTCATATGTAGGTAGGTAACTCTGCCGGCCATACACCTGAACAGGTTTTACAGGCAGCACCTTAGGCACCACCATCTTGGGTTTTTTTTTTTTTTTTGCTTCTGCGCATGCACAAAAGCAATTTCTTTACTTCTGCACATGCTCACATAGTGTGCATCAAGCGTGTGTAAAGCGCACGTGTGACCGAAGCGCGTCCCAGAGCAAACCAGCAGTAAAAGAAGCCTGAACCCACCCCTGACTTCAACCAAATTCTTTCTCAATCATCACTAGGGGTAGTGATGGAGATTTTGAACCTCGTAATGAAATTAGGAAGTAGCAGATGAATGTCAGTTAAATTTGTAGGGACTGAAGTTGAATTTGGGGACCTGCATCGTAATTTAATATTGGAGGATAGATTCAGGGACCTACCTTCAAACTTCATTTTTTTTTAAAAAAAATCATCTTTGGATTCTTTACTCTGGACTCTTTTTATCTTCAAATGTTAAGACCCTAATGACTTCAGGGGGAGGGCATGGTAAACTGAAGATGTTTTTACAAAAGCAGAGATGATGATTACAGCAACGGTTGTTAAGTAAGTAAGCTCCCCGTTAGGAGAGCAAGTGTGCAGAGAAGCGTAATGAGAGTGGTATGGAAGAACACGCACAAACCAGCATACAGGGACACCGAATAGTATAAAATATAGTAGTTTACTATGTGGAAATATAGAGGTATTCAGAGTCCAATTTACAGTCCAAGTCATACACGGTTCAGTCAGTCAGTTATCAACATTCTCAGTTTAACACACAAAGTAGCTAACAGTAGCAAGACTCAGTACCTCACAATACACCGATCAGCGTCTAACAAAACAGAGAGCTAACAGTCATTCCGGCTCCCTCTTATGGCTGCTTGAGGTAACAAACCAATTACATCTCTCTAGCATTTAAAGTAACAGATACATTTGTTACAATCATAGCTTATATACATTGCCAAGCCAAGCCTAGGGTTACATCCCTAACAACGGTGAAAGAAAGAACGAGTTCACTTGTTCTTTCGAACCTCTCTGGATAAGGAGAGGATCAGAGATTGCCCACATGTGCTCCGGATGGCTGGTTCACATGAGGACACCACAGGGCAGTGCTCTTCCAAGAGTTTCAGCACTGGGAGATGGAGAGATTGCCTATTTTGCTTGCAACTTAAGAATCTAGTTTTCATGTGTCCCCAAATCCCGACTGTAGCCCCCAGAAACCTTCAAATGTCTGATCCACCAATTTGTCATTTTTGACACAAAACAAGAGAGAAATGATTAACTAGATGGAAAGTAATTGTGTTAATAGCATTTGGCACATGTTAATGCAGATTTAATTAATACCGCAGTTCATTTATTTTGTCCTAATTCTGCCCATAAAATCCAGCTCCCAGAATGCTGTCAAAATTCTTCTTATTGCTTGAAAAAGATGACATAAAAAGAAGAGATGGATTGAAAACTTTCAGGATGGTCTGTTGTAACTGAGGTAAAATAAAAGAAGAGAACTATGGCTATATGCCAAAGCTGCATGAAATGTTACCACCCTACCGAAGTGGTACCTATTGATCTACACACATTTGCATGCTTTTGAACTGTTAGGTGGGGAGGAGCTGAGGCAAGGACCAGGAACTCACCTCATTCTGTGGCACTTGGGTCTAAAGCCAGATGACAAACTCAGCATCTTTAACCACTGAGCCATCATGCCCCTTCTTATGGTGAAGTAGATGGAATGAAATCAAGGGAAGGAGACCCTTCATTTCAAAGCATTACTTTTTTTCTCATTTAGGTTAATAAGGGTTCCATCATGTCAGGTAAGTAGGTAGGTAGGTAGGTAGGTAGGTAGGTAGGTAGGTAGGTAGGTAGATAGATAGATAGATAGATAGATAGATAGATAGATAGATAGATAGATAGATAGATAGATAGATAGATAGATATGGAGATGATAGAGATGATGGAGATGAAGATGGTGGAAGAGAGAGATAAGATACATAGATAGATAGACAGACAGATGGACGAACAAACGGACAGACAGATGATAGACAGACAGGATAGATAGATAGATAGATAGATAGATAGATAGATAGATAGATAGATGGATGGATGGATGGATGGATGATAGGTAGGCAGGCAGGCAGGCAGGCAGGCAGACAATAGATAGATATGACAGGTAGGTGGGTGGGTAGGTAGGCAAGCAGGCAGGCAGGCAGGCAGATAGATAGATAGATAGATGATAGATAGATAGATAGATAGATAGATAGATAGATAGATAGATAGATAGATATGATAGATAGATATGTAGGTAGATAGATGAGAGAGAGAGAGAGAGAGAGAGATACCCTGCCAGTCTTCCTTAAAGCAGCAAGGAGGCAGCTATTTCACAGGATTTTTGGAGGGTTGACGTCGCCTGTGGCTATTGCAATGGTCATTTTTTAAAAAATTACCTGTTACTCCAATTCCTTGGCATTGTTACAAAGCTATTCAACAAATAAATAGAAGTTTAAAAATCGGTTTCCACGCCATACTAAGGATCGACTGGAGACACCTGCCTTTAAAAAGCCCATTAGGATTAGCAATTACAGCAAAGGATTTCACAGTTCGTGAAAGTGAGTGCTGTCTAGCAGAATGCACTTACGAGCTGTAGCAATTTCACTGTCTATGTTCTATCCTCATGCTATCAGCTGTCTGCTGCCAGATGTACCTAGTAGTTAGCATCAACGTTGAACGTTTCTCCCAAACCCAACAGCAAGCTCTAAAAAGAAACGCCATGCCCAGAGAAGGATTGTCTTCCCATTCTTCAGAAATACACAAAATACACCAAAACTGAAGCAATGGTGTTAATGCAGCTAGTTGCCAGAGGATTAATGTGTTCAGTTTTGCATCATTTTAGAAGTCTGTTTCTCCTTTCTCTCCCACACACAAACATACAGGCAACTGATCTTTTTTTATGTATTTTCCAGGACTGGCTGGCTGGCTGTCACTCTTGCAGATGAAGGGGGATTATTATTTTTTCTGCACAGAGTAGGTCTGATCTACTCTACATTATGCCTCAGTCTGTTTCTGCCCCTTCTGAGGTTCTCATGAAGGACTTTACACTTGGCAAGAAATCAGCAACAGATCTTCACCCTAATGAATTGAACTAATTGTCTCCTGCAAACTCCCCTCCCCTTTCACTCCCCCAAGTCTGCCACCAGCTCTGGTAGTGGGCCACAACACCCATTGAGAAGGACAGGGTCAGCCTATCTACCAAACAAAAGACCTCAACTCCAGGGTGATGGGATTAAGACATGGCCCTCTAGAACACTATAGGATTATCTAGCAGCAAGGGTCACCACATTGCAAAATCACCTGGGGACATTACATCAGCCCAAGGTTCAACCAAACTTGATTCAGACAAACATGACTCCACATGGGAATTTAACTACAACCAATAGAATGCATATTCTTGCACAGGAACAGGAAGCTCAAGTCCAAAGCCCAAGAGAGGGTATAAATACCGCTCACTCTCCATTCCATGCGTTCAGCTGCCCAGAACCTCAAATCCATATGGCCCTGTCCATCAGTAAACCATCCTTTCAACCAGCCTCCATGTTTCCAGTGCTTTCTCCCCACTTGGAACTGAACAAGATGGATATTTCTTCCCATCATGAGCAAGACATAATGTGAGATTAGTAAAACTACTTGGTGCAGGAACTCACAAGGGATAAAAATGGCCTCCCAGTTCAAGGGAACTTTCCTCTTCCAAAATAAACATCTCACTTCCATGTTGTTATTTTGTTTTCATTAACATGTCTTCAAACACTCATTAAGGGTGTATTTCCCTCACAAGGCAGGGTATAGAAAACCCAGTACTCAAAACATAATGTTGTATAATTACAGCATAACATAATTCGTAATCAAATATTGTGTCAAAGCAGACCTCTGAATTAAAAATCTATAAAATGAGTAATGCAATTTAATCACATCAAATGCAGACTGAAGTAAAATTGTCTTAACAGATTTTTGGAAGCCAACAATCATGAGGAAGAGATACGTCTTTGTATTGGTGGAAGAGAAGCATAATTCCACTAACAGGTAACAGATTAACAGAGTTGGAAGGGACCTTATAGGTCATCTAGTCCAACCCCCTGCTCAAGCAGGAGACCCTACACCATTTCTGACAAATAGCAGTCTAATCTCTTCTTGAAAATCTCAAGTGATGAAGCTCCCACAACTTTGGAAGGCAACTTCTGTTCCATGGGTTGATAGTTTTCACTGTAAGAATAGTTCATCCTTATTTCTAAGTTGAATGATATGAGGCCACCATGAAAAGCGCCTATTTTGATTTTTTTTGAATCTCTCCTCAGTAGGTAAAATTGTCAAATTTTAGAAGATTATCTGAAATCTGTGTTCTTCAATATTTTCCTATTCCTATAAATATCAATACCTGTCCATACAGATAGTCCTCGACTTACAACAGTCCATTCAGTGACTGCTTAAAATTACAACGGCACTGAAAAAGTGACTTATGACCATTTTCACACTTATGACCATTGCAGTAACCTCATGGTTACATTCGGATGCTTGACGACTGACTCACATTTATGAAAAAGAAAGAAAGAAAGAAAGAAAGGAAGAAAGGAAGGAAGGAAGGAAGGAAGAAAGAAAGAAAGAAAGAAAGAAAGAAAGAAAGAAAGAAAGAAAGTTCAGATGGGTCATAGACAACTGTTAAAAGGAGATGCTCAAGGCAGCTTTTCAACTGTCAGAGGTAGCAAACGTCCTTCAGGCAAACAGAATTCAAAGAGCAAGTTCCCATGCAATTATTTGTCAACTTATATTACACACATACTGACCTTCTAAGTTCAACTCTTCTGCATTGTATTAAGAGTCAACAGGTTGTTAATGGAAAAAAAATAGCTAGGAACCAATTCCTCTCATCTGTGCACACAAGGATTAAAACTCATCTCTACTTCAAGTCAATTAAAGATGAGGTGGATTATGGAAACGGAAGAAAGAAGGAAGAAGATTTGACAACCGTTACTGATTGTCTCGATTGTCAGCTTTGAGCAGGAGTTTGAATGCATCCATCACACCTGGAGTTCAGCTAGCCGAAAACAATTATTGCAAGAGCACATTGGCCGTCTTCCCTGCATCCTCACCATGCATGGATATAAAAACAGGGACTCCAAGTGCATCAAACCCAACAGCTGTCCTTATCCTCAAAGCCACAAAGGTATATTAAATCATAACTTATTTCTTTATTTGTGAGGCAGAAAGCTCCCCAAAGAGCTATAAAAGTATATGTATCCCCCTTCATCCAACTATGCCCCCTAACCCACAGCATCTGCTGCTTAAGAAGAAGACCTCACTCATCCTAATTGTCATGGTCCCATGAGGTAAGTCCACTTCTAGACAAAGCAGAAACTGGATCATAAGAAAGCATCTGGAAAAACAGGGCCCAAGGACTCTTAAGTTCCTAGCAGAATCCCCTACTTGATACTTCGGGACTCGAACTGAAAAGCAGGGCTGAGGCTCTGCAGGACACAAGGCCAATAATGCCACCTGGTTTTAACAATAGATTGCTTGAACTGGTAGCCCACTGAAGTATACACTGTTGATCTGAAAAGGCCTGCAACATTAATCGAATACAAATATTACCAACTGTTCTTAATGGAGGCCGGAGCCTCTGGGATAAGACTCTTTGTGTGGACTCATGAAAATACCGTAGTTTTCAGAGTATAAGATGCTCCGGACTATAAGGCGCACCTACCTTTTGGGGGGAGGAAAACAAGAAAAACCACCTCCCATTTGCCACCACTGCCCATTTGCCACCACTGCCCATTTGCCACCACTGCCCATTTGCCACCACTGCCCATTTGCCACCACTGCCCATTTGCCACCACTGCCCATTTGCCGTGGCTGCGACTCATTTTCCATCACCCATTTGCTGCCATGGCCTGCTTGATGCCACCACAGCCCGTTTACCGCGACCCATTTGCCACCAGTGCAGCCTATTCAGCGTGGCCCGTTTGCCACTGCCTGTTTGTTGCTACCTATTTGAGGCTGCCTGTTTGCCACGGCCCATTTGGCGCAGCCCATTTGCCGCCGCCGATTCCCACTGCCTGGAATCGGCCAAATGTGTGACACGCAGAGGCCAAAACGGGGAGTGCGGAGGCCAAAAATGTGACACACTGAGGCCGAAAACAGCCAAAGGGTGGGGGCTGGTAAGTGGGTGGGGCTTCAGCAACATTCAGTGTATAAGGCGCACTGCAATTTCCACCCACTTTTTTGGTGGGGGGAAGTGCGTCTTATACTCCAAAAAACTACAGTAGTTAAAGAAACAACAACTGTGATTGATTTCTGGAATTCCTGTGCTCTGAACTTGTCTCTTGCTTTGTCAATCTGAATGTTCTGAACTCTAGCGTCCCTTGATGCTTGGCCTTATGCACTTTTTTTATGAACCCTGAAATGTTTCACCTTGAACTGGACCTCTTTTGCTTCTTGACTTTATTGGTATTACATTTTGCTACTTTCTCAACCCCTGCGTTGCTGGCAGGTGGAGTACTCTTAATAGGGTCAGTCGCTTTGTTCAATCATTTCCAAAGTGCTCAGAATGTTAGCTACTTTCAAAGAGCCGACTTAATTTGGTTATTGAAATCACTCGTGTTCTCAATGTATGCAATATATTAAATGATAAATCTTTCCCCTGGTATATCTGACAAAGGGAGGAGAGCTCGTGGCTTAGAGGTTAAGACATCTACCTAATATGCAAGTAGCCCAGGTTCGAATCCCACAAAGGTATGGCTAGCTGATGAGAGCTAAATAGCTCGAAATAGATCTATACTAGCCTCTCTTTATTTCTTTGTTGGTAAAACATAAATTCAACACAAAAATAGTTTGTCGTGACAGCGACTATCTGCAAATGTTCAAAAACCCTCTGGAGAAAAATACTGTGGGGGGTAAGACACTCCTAACACCCCTCGGAGTGTGTGTTCTATTAAGATACAACCTGTTGTGCCTTAAAATGAATTCTACTGTACTGCCATAAAATGGCTTCCACTGTGCAGCGCAGTGGCTTCACAGTACTCCACAAAGGGGCTCCTTCTGGTAAGGGGGAAAATCCAACATTAGAAATTAAGTTTTGTCCGGACATTTTCCCCCTATAAATAAATACCTGGGTGATGCTGGATTATCAGCTAGTTAATAATAGATTGATAGTAATATAGTTAATGATGCTAGATAGTCATCTTCATCACTTGCTCCTGATTTCCTCTGTTCACTAATCCTCACTCTTCTCTTGCGCTTTGCCAATATATTGTCTATCCTCCCCAAAAAATAACATGTTGGGGAGACACACACACACACACACACACACACACTACATATGCACATAGATGCATTACATAAGAACAAAGAGGAAATTGCAGAAAAGAACAAAAATAATTAGGGGGGGGGGGTGAAAGTTAAAACACACGAAGAACAGTTGCAGGAATTGGTTATGTCTAGTTTAATGAAAGGAAAGGCTAGGGGTGATATGACAGCAGGGTTCCAATATTTGCGAAGCTGTCGCAAAAGAAAGTGGGTCAACCTGTTCTCCAAAGCACCAGAAGGCAAAACAGTGGATAAACATTTACCAAGGAGAGATCCAACCTAGAACTAAGGAGGCATGTCCTGACACTGAGAACAATTAACCAGTGGAATGCGTTGCCTTCAGAGGTTGTGAATGCTCCATCCCTGGAGGTTTTCAAGAAGATATTGGACAACCATTTGTCTGAAAGTGTTTCCTGCTTCAACGGGGGAGTTAGACTAGAAGCATACAAAACCTTTGCTAGACCAATTCTCGAATACAGCTCATCTGTCTGGAAGCCACACTGTATATTGGACATTAATACAGTTGAGTGAGTCCAGAGGTATTTCACGAGAAGAGTCCTCCGCTCCTCTGCTCACAACAGAATCCCTTATGCCACCGGGCTTGAAATTTTGGGCTTGGACAACTTAGAACTACACCGCCTATGGTCAGACTTAAGTGTAGTACACAAAAGTATTTGCTACAATGTCCTACCGGTCAATGACTACTTCAGCTTCAACCACACGAGCACACAACAGATACAAACTCAATGTAAACCGCTCCAAACTCAGTTGCAGAAAATACGACTTCAGCACCAAAGTGGTCAATGCCTAGAATGCATTACCTGACTCTGTTGTTACATCTTCAAATCCCCATCACTTTAACCTTAAGCTGTCTACTATTGACCTCACCCCATTCCTAAGAGGTCTGTAAGGGGGCGTGCATAAGCGCACCAGTGTGCCTACCGTCCCTCTCCTACTGTCCCCATTTATTCGTACCCATTTCATTCATACTCATGTTTATTCTTACACCTATTATCTTGTAAACAATTGACAAATCAAATAAATAAATACAAATAAATAAAATAAATAAAAATAGAAGAGTTCCAAGGTCACTTCCAACTCTGTTATTCCGTTATTGTTGTGGTCCTAAGTAGCAAAGAAGAGTCAAAGAAGTAGACGTGGTTATATAACACAGGCTGGGAATAATTGCCTCATTCTATTTCAACTCATGGAATCCTGGAGAGAATAGCTTTTAAGATGTGCTATCATCATTCAAATGGATGGCAGGCAATGCGCGGTGGAATGTGCATTGAATGCTCCATCTGCTTTTTAGTCAATCGGGTGCCGCTAAAAATGGTACATGAGCTGCTCCCCTGGTTGCCAACTCAAGCAGACACATCTGTGCATGAGTGGAAGGTCCGGATGAACACACAAACAGCTTAAAAGCCACAGCAGTATAAAAACGGCTGCGTCACTCTAGACAAAACGTTGAACACAGTGGCAGAAGTTGTTGCTCTTCTCAATCATATCTCAGCAATCCCCTGGAGTGTTGTGGTGGCCTAGAGGTGGAGCCCTCACCTCACAATCAGGAGGCTGTGAGTTCAATCCTAGGTAGAGGCAGATATTTCTCTCTCTGGGCACACTGAGGATATATCTGCTGAACAAAACTCCGCATTGGTGACAGGGAAGGGCATCTGGCCAATAAAAGACTCTGCTAGCTCCATTCAGTTGCCCAGATTCCACCACTCAAGGGATTATGGGGTTGTTAAAAGATGATGATGATCTCAGCATCCCCCTCCAAACCTCCTGAGAGCTTAATAAGACTCTTTTGGCATTCCTTGAAGCTCTTCAAATGTTTGTCCAAAGAGGACAGTCCAAAGTCACCTCAAAGTCCTACATGGACCACTCTGGTGTCGGAAGCCCATGATCGACACTTCTTCTGGCTGTACCGATTCTAGAGAGCCTCCGTAATTGGTGTCGTCCTTCTTAGCATTCTCCACTCTGCAGAAAATTTGGAGGAGGAGAACATTTCATTACGGAGTGTGTGATTTGTGAAGGTTGGCTGCTTTGTTTTTGTCAGGCGCGAAAGATCAGATCCACACCTGAAGATCCAATCGAACCGATGTATTGCTATTTATCCCTGTGCACAGGAATATTTCTAACTGACAATACCTGCTTGGAGTTAGATAAAAGTCAGCGGAATCCAAGGGAGGTTGGACTTAGTTCACTTGTGGCTACGTAGGGATACTAGGCTGATGCCTCTTTTAACTCCAACCCAACTTCCTGCCTCTCCTTCTCCTAGAGTTCTCCTGTTGCTGCAACTTGCGGAATAGGTGGACAACCCTTGCAATCCAGCCAGTGTAAGTGAAAAATGGAAAGCTCCTTCCCCTTTCGGAAGTGACAGGAAATAATAAGGCAATGGGTGTCCACAATCTCATCAAAACGAATTTATAAATCATATTCATATTGATTTTCTGCTCCCCGGTACCCACACACGCACACGTATTTGAAGCCTTTCATTCAGCTATACATCTCAGAATTTTATATAGCTTTTCCTAACCCACAACAACATCTCATCTTCTTTATGACTTTAGAAGAAGGTTTTTACTGCCACCAGTCCAGCTCTGAAGTGTCACCAACGCAGCTGAAACCACAAATCAAGGGGACATGCAGCATAGCCTATAAAATATGAACAATTCGGTAAGGGGGACATTGCTGGGTAGAACGTGTTTATACGGGTGGATCCGGGGGGGTTTTTAAATGTTTTTTTTGTTTTGTTGTTGTTTTTATGTGTGCCACGGAACACTTTCTGGGTTGTAAAGTAATTAGCACTGTGGCTTGCAGACATGTTAAGAAAATACAGACTAAAACATTAGAAGTGAGAGAACAGGCTATAACTAGAGATGCAAACAGTCACACAAAGACACTTTTTTTCATCCTTCCCAAAGTGAAAACCACATGCTTGCTTTCATACGTTTCCTAGCAAGTCCAATTCCCATGGCTCAATGCGTAAACATGATAGAAAGACAGACAGACAGACAGACAGACAGACAGACAGACAGATGATAAATAGATGATAGATAGATAGATAGATAGATAGATAGATGATAGATAGATAGATGATAGATAGAAAGATAGATAGATGATAGATAGATAGATGATAGATAGATGATAAATAGATAGATAGATAGATAGATAGATAGATAGATAGATAGATAGATAGATAGATGATAGATAGATGATAGATAGATAGATAGATAGATAGATGATAGATAGATAGATAGATAGATAGATAGATAGATAGATAGATAGATAGATAGATAGATAGATAGATAGAGTGGTGGGTTCCTACTGGTTCAGACCGGTTTGACCAAACTGGTAGTGGTTTGGTGGCCTGGGTCGCTGGAACTGGCAATGACCCAGGCCTGCCACACTCCCGAACCAGTTCTCCAAGTGGTGCCATAGGCACTGCCATCTTGTTTTTTGCTTCTGGGCATGTGCAGAATAATTTTCATTGCACAGAGCACGTGGCATGCCCACAAGCAAACTGGCAGTAGTGACTGTGGGAACCCACCCCTGGATGGATAGAGAGATGGATTTATAATTCAGCAGACATGAAATGTAGATAGATAAGTAGATAGATGATAGATGATGGAGGATGGATGGATGGATGGATGGATGGATGGACGGACGGACGGACAGACTGACTGACAGACATAGATGATGGATGGATGGATGAATGGACAGACAGACATAGATGATGGATGGATGGATGGATGGACGGACATACAGACATAGATGGATGGATGGATGTTAAAGGTAAGTAGGTAGGTAGGTAGCAGGCAGACAGACAGAAATGCAATGGATGGAAACTAATCAAGGAGAGAAGCAACCTACCATGTTTGCACAAAAATAAGACAGGGTCTTATTTTCTTTTGACCCCCGAAATAAGCGCTTGACCTTATTTTTGAGGAGGTCTTGTTATTTTTGAGGTGGAGGAGGCGGCAAGCGTGGTCACCTCATGGTTGTTTCTGTGTCGCGATATTTTTGGGAGGGCTTATTTTTCAGGGGAGGGCTTATTTTAGCACATGCGCTCAAAAGCCCCGATTGGGCTTTTTATTTGGGGAGGTCTTATTTTCAGGGAAACAGGGTAGAACTAAAGAGAAATTTCCTGACAGTTAGAACAATTAATCAGTGGAACAACTTGCCTCCAGAAGTTGTGAATGCTCCAACAGTGGAAGCTTTGAAGAAGATGGTCTGGAATGGTGTAGGGTTTCCTGCCTGAGCAGGAGGATGAACTAGAAGACCTTCAAGGCCCCTTCCGACTCTGTTCTTCTGTTCAGTGTGGACAAACCTGACGCATAGAATTGCCAAGAGTCGGACACGACTGAATGAATAACATCATCATCACAGGATTGCCCTTTTGACTTCCTGCCAGCTTCTCCATTGGCTTTTGTTTGTCGGAAGCCAGCAGTAAAATTGGTAAACAGTGACCACGTGACCACAAGATGCTATGACCAATTCAATTGTGAGCCAGTTGCCAAGCCTGATTGCATGACCACATTGCAAATTACAACTGCCACAACTTCGAGGATTAGCTGTAATCATTCACCACCGTCATATAGTTGCTAAACTGTTGTTCACTGGGTACCACTTGCACTATTCATATATCCATGGCTAGTTCTCACTGCAAAGCCTCCCACACAAGCACAACGTTTTCAGAAGAGGATGCTTTGTTTGTGTAATGGAATGTGTGGCTGACCTTGAGGGACAAGAGAAAGAGATGTTGCTAGGAAACAATCTAGAGAAGAGATGCAGGAGCCCCCAAGGTATTAACAGCCAGAGGAAGAAACTTAGCAACGACCCACCCTTATGGGTCTGCACTTAAAAATGGGGGAAGTTTCTACCTTCCGACTTGTAAGATTCTGTTAATGTAGCTTTACAATAAATAGATTTAGCTCATCTGGTTTTGTGCTTCATTCCTGGCTTAACCAGGAGGGTTAATAGTTTGCTAAAAGAACAACAAAGATGATTAGGGGGTTGGAGGGTAACACATATGAAGAATGGTTGCAGGAATTGGATATGTCTAGCAGTGATAGGATTCCAATTTTCTGACTACCGGTTCTGTGGGCGTGGTGTGGCTTGGTGGGCATGGCTTGGTGGGCGTGGTAGGGGAAGGATACTCCAAATTCTCCATTCCCTTCCCACTCCAGGGGAAGGATACTGCAAAATCTCCATTCCCACCCTACTCCAGGGGAAGGATACTCCAAATTCTCCATTCCCTTCCCACTCCAGGGGAAGCATACTGCAAAATCTCGATTTCCACACAACTCCAGGGAAAGGATACTGCAAAATTTCCATTCCCTCCCCACTTTGTGGCCATCCAGAGGTGGCATTTGCCAGTTCTCCAAAATACTCAAAATTTGCGCTACTGGTTTTCCGGAACCTGTCAGAACCTGCTGAATTCCACCTCTGATTGTCTACTCTAGTGAAAAGAAGGACTAGGAGTGACATGATAGCAGTCTTCCAATATTTGATGGGCTGCCACAAAGAAGAGGGAGTCAATCTATTTTCCCAAGCACCAGAAGGCAAGACGAGAAGGAATGGATGGAAATTAACCAAGGAGAGAAGTAACCTAGAACTAAGGAGAAATTTCCCCAATAGTGGGAACACAAACAACCAGTGGAACAGAAGTTGCCTTCAGAAGTTGTAGGTGCTTCATCATTGGTGGCTTTTAAGAAGGGATTGGACAGCCACTTGTCCGGAATAGCATAGGGTCTCCTGCTTGAGCAGAGGGTTGGACTAGAAGACCTCCATGGTCCCTTCCAACTCTACTATTCTGTTATTTCATGATTTCATTGCATCCTTCAACCCAGAAAGTTCCACAAAATAGGTAGTCTTTTCATCCTTTTACTGACACTTGCATCTGTGTGAGAGCTTCACATCAATGCAGCCGCTAAGGTCTGGAAACTACAGCAAAAGTGATGATTGAGATTCAGCCATGATAAGTTTGCAAAGCAAGTTTGTTGTTTTTAGGTACACGTCTGTCATGGGGAAAGCAGGCAGAGGAGCTGGAGAATTTCCCAAAGCAACTCAGGTGAGCAATGCCCTTATCTATTCCATATGTTTGACATTTATCGCCGTACCGATGTCAATCTCATTCACTTTGCGATGGACCAATGAGATACCTCACCTATACTGTAGAATATTATCTTATTATTACAAATGTCAGCTCAGAGCTATTCCGAAAAAGGCATTTGCCTCTCTTTCACCCATTTTTTTAATAAAATGGGATTACATCCCACGAGGCCTCTTTCCCACTAGATTATTTCAAACTGACAAAACCCATCACATTCAAGTTAGTAGCCGAGGGCTCGTGTTAAGCAATGATTAAATATGTCTTAATGGAGTTGTTCACTTAATTTTCTGAATAGCTGTAATAATACCCCCCAAAAAGAAAAAACCCTAAAGGAGGCATTTGTTTAATATTAAGTATTCTAATGGGTGCAAGAAAAGCCAGAGGAAAGAAGTGGGTACTTTTATAGAAAAATACTTTCCTTTTTACAGACTTTCAGAACAACAAAAGACCAAGCTGAAATCAATAAACACAATTCAATTGTGCATCTTGATTCCTGTTGTCATCAGCTTACTTTTTTTTCTTCCTTAAAAGGTTCCCCTTGCACATTTGTGCTAGTCATTCCCAACTCTAGGGGGCGGTGCTCATCTCCGTTTCAAAGCCGAAGAGCCAGTGCTGTCCGAAGACGTCTCCATGGTCATGTGGCTGTCATGACTAAACACTGAAGGCGCACGGAACGCTGTTCCCTTCCCACCAAAGGTGGTCCCTATTTTTCTACTTGCATTTTTACGTGCTTTCGAACTGCTAGGTTGGCAGAAGCTGGGACAAGTAACGGGAGCTCAGTCTGTTACGCAGCGCTAGGGATTTGAACCGCTGAACCTTTCTGATCAACATGCTCAGCGTCTTAGCCACTGAGTCACTGTTTCCCTTTTCTTCCTTACTCTTCTGAATATCCACACAAAGATGCTTCTCTTCCTACACAATGCCTCATTTAGCAGCCAAAATTGGGATTGGTAACTCAGTTGCTAATTGAAGCAGTTGCTAAGTGAAACCGTGACTGTGCTTACGATCTGACATCAGCCTCCCTTTGCTTTACCGGCCTACCAAAATCATAAGTGTGAGGATGACTCACATTGTTACTTTTTCATCATTGTTGTAAGCTGCTAAATGAGAAGTTCGCTAAATGAGGACTACTTTTATACTGTACACTTGAAGCTCCCCACTCTGTGTGTGTGTGTGTGTATATGTGTGTGTGTGCGTGTGTCTGTCTATCTGTATGTATGTCTGTCTGTCTATCTCTATCTCTATCTCTGTCTGTCTGTTTGTCTGTCTGTCTGTCTGTCTCTCTCTCTCTCTCTCTCTCTCTGTGTGAGTGAGTGAGTGATGGTGAACCTATGGCATGCGTGCTGGAAGTGGCATGCAGAGCTATCTCTCTAGGCACGTACTTTTCCAGGTTCTGGTGCACTGGCCAGCTGGTTTTCATGCATGTGTGGGTGCCCGAAACTGGAAGAGCAGCTGCCCAGTGTGCATGAGCAGGCTGGAAACCAGAAGATCATCTTCCCAGCATGCCAATGTGCACCAGGCAGCTGTTTTCCCAGTTTTCTGGTATTTGAAGGACTGCCACAGAGTGGAAGAGGTCAAGCTATTTTCCAAGGCACTCAAAGGCCAGACAAGGAATCATGGATGGAAACTGAACAAGGAGAGATGATGTACCAAGGACGAACCCAACCGGCTTCCATGTAAGGCGAGAACAAAGACATTTCAATTAAGATGAAAGACAGCAATTTAGAAGCTGCTACAGTAGGTGTCTCTTTCGTACCCAAAAGACAATTAACCTCACCACTTCTGGGCATCCCAGAGACCGTCAGCTTAGCCGAATTCAAAGGCAGGATTAGGCACTGATATAGCTAATGAGAACACTGATAATTTCATTACAAAGATAAGGGGGGAAATGTCAGAGGACATATAACATCTCATCCCTTCTCCAATCATTAGCGCCTCGCCCATGAAAATGAATGGATTGAAATCAGGAAAGCCAATCTGTTGCAGAAAAGGCTATTATACACAGTAGCACTTCCATGGTGCTTTTAAAGGTTGAAGCTAGTCACTATTGAGATGCAAAAGCAAAGACCTCTGGACTAAGAATAGGGCACTTCTAGCCTACTCAGACAGCCATTTTGCTTAGAAATTAAAAGATGCTTGCTACTGGGGAGGAAAGCTAAGGAAAATCTACACAGCATACTAAAAAGCAGAGACATCATCCTACCAACAAAAGTGCATCTAGTCAAGGCTATGGTTTTCCCAATTGCAATGGATGGCTGTAAAAGTTGGACCATAAGAAAGGCTGAGAGCCAAAGAATGGAGGCCTTTAAACTATGGTGCTGGAGAAGACTCCTGTGAGTCCCTTGGACTGCAAGGCGATCAAAGTGGTCAGTCCTAGAGGAGATCAACCCTGACTGCTCTTTAGAAGGCCAGATCCTGAAGAGGAAACTCAAATACTTTGGACAGCTAATGAAAAGGAAGGACTCACTGAAGAAGAGCCTCATGCTGGGAAAGATTGAGGGCAAAAGAAGAAAGGGATGACAGAGAATGAGATGGCTGGATGGAGTCACCGAAGCAGTAGGTGTAACTCCAGAGGATGGTAGAGGACAGAAAGGCCTGGAGGAATGTTGTCCATGGGGTCGCGATGGGTCAGACACAACTTCACAACTAACAACAACAACAATCCTACTCTGGGAATCTTACATGAGCCTTCCAGGTTCCAAAATTCAGTAGCATCCTGCCTTTATTATTTTTACAAAAGGGGGAAAAAAAAAACCAAGGTGGTGAACATACTATTCCTTTCTCCTGCTATTTCCCCCACAAGAGCCTCCCTATGAGCTGAATTGGAGGGAGAGAGAGTGGTTCTCTTCCGCAACATTCCCTGTATTAATTTTTAATTTAAAGTAGCTCTGATTTTTACCTTGTTTCCATTGGCTTATCTGCCTGTAGTAATTCCCTGACATGCAGTAAATTACAAAGCGGTAACACGAGAGTGGTGATATGTCTCATGAATAGATCAACATTTAGACTTTTCTTCTTGAACTTTGACTAGGAGAGTAAATTACCTGTTATGTCAGCAAAATGGAGTTTACATACACTTGACATAGATATGTGTTATGGCCCAACAGCAGCCGGCTGAGCTGTTGCTATAATCTGACAGCGATGAACACTATGGGACTGCCCTGGAGGAAGACTCGGGGGGGGGGGGGTGTTCGGAGTCAGAGCAGGGACTAGAGAGCCCTGTTGGCCACCAGGTGGCGTCTGAGTCAGGGAGCAATGAGGAAGAACAGAGGGAGGTTGTCCCCGATGTACGTATGCATAGGGCTGAGAGGAGGAGGGAGCAGCTTTGGAAAAAGACTCACAGAAGGAAATAAGAACAGGTGGCTACTGATTGGCCCCTCCTGCTTATAGGTGAGGCAACGGGAGGGGAATTTTGCAAGAAACAACAGTTTACTAATCCAGGCGTAGTGAAAGATTGGGAGAATTTCGTGAGTTCAAGCCTTGTTTTCATAGAGATAATTTTCTGGGCTCTTAGCCAAGGGGTTGCTTATCTCCCTCCTTAGTTTTGGCAGACAGCCAAGTCTGTGTCAGCATCTATTAGAGGCTTGGGACAGAACAGATATGTAAATATGAGATACACACTCATAAACATACATTACTGCATGGAACACTCACTCATTCACTCTCTTGCTAGATATTTATAAAGGTAAAGATTTCCCATGTCCAATTACGTCTGATTCTAGGGCAGTGATGGGGAACAATTTTGGTACTGATTGCTGAAAAGGAACGGGGCGCAAGTGTGCAGGCTTTGTGCACATCGGAGACGCGCCCCAGAACAGAACCTACCTAGTGGGCATGCACGCACCAGGAAATGAACTTATGGTTTCTGGCACATGTATGTGCACCAGCCAGCTAGTGTTCTGGTTACTGGTGTGCATGTGTGCACAACGGGCAGCTGGCCGGTGCGTATGCGCACAATGGAAACCAGAAGACAAGCTCTTCCAGTTTCCGGGACTGCCGCACTTGCAAAAAATAGGTGATCATTATGTGCGCCAGAAACCCGGAAGAGGATCAGGCGATTCTGCATGCGCCAACAAACATGGCTCTGCGTGTCACTTCAGGCATACGTGCCATAGGTTTGCCACCATCGTTCTATGGCATGGTGCTCATCTCCGTTCCTTAGTCAAGTGAGCCAGTGTTGTCCGAAGATGCTTTCATGGTCATGTAGCTAGCATGACTATACACCAAAAGGGCACGGAAGGCTATTACCTTCCCACCAAAGTGGTACCTCTTAATCTACTCACATTTGCATGCTTTCAAACTGCTAGGCGTGCAGGAGCTGGGGAAAGTGACGGGAGCTCACTATATCGTGCTGTGCTCGGGTGTCGAACCCGGGATGTCAACTTTTTAGGATGACAAGTTCAGTGTCTTTTACCACTGAACCATATCACACACACACACGCACGCACACACACACACACACCTTAGAAACATATATTATACGCAGATATAATCTGTAAGCCATCTACAAATGCATTTTAAAAAATTAAGAGGAAGAGTGAATGTGTCTGTAAAATTTCACTATCTCTTTTGCAATAAAATCTTCTAGGATGCTTGATGACAAGCATTTCTAAGGGAACATTAAAAGGATGAATAGCTTTTGGGAGGGGTGGAGTGCAAAGAAAAATGTTGGCCGGATAACAGAGATTTGAAATAAAACAAGGCATCTGGTGACTATAGGGGGAATACTTTCTCGTTTCCTTCGACTTACTCTACTGTATGGGTGTTGTACATTTTCTATATTTAGCTTCCACAATTAGCTCACTGTCCATTTAGGATTATGGAAAAAAAGCATGTCTTTCTCTTGAAAAGTTTTACTAATCAGAACTGCTATTAATCAAAATGGGCAAGGTCTCAAAGTGATTTAAGGGGAGAGCTCTTTCATGCTGCGTCGTTCTAAATGTGCTAAGGAAAAGAAAGATCGCATAAGGAGGACAAATGTTTTAGGGCTACTTATCAGCCTAGAGCAGGGGTCCTCAAACTTTTTAAACAGGGGGCCGATTCACGGTCCCTCAGACTGTTGGGGGACTGGACTGGCTGGGTGGGCGTGGCTAGGTAGTGTTGTGATTGGGCGGGCATGGCCAATTGAACAGTCCGTTTTGCCTTTGTCCCTACTGTACGTGCCCCTCCCCTGCTCATTCAGCAACCCTGGATCCCATGGCTGTGAAAAACATCTTGAAAGGCTGTTTTTAAAGCATTTTTAAAGTGTTTTTAAAGACTTTTAAAGCACTACTTTACATGATGGAAGCAGAGCTGCTTTTCAAGCCGGGAGCCGCCGCTCCCCTACTCATCCACCAGCCCTTGATCATGTGACTGCACTGGTGAGATCACCCCTCAGTCAGCTGGGCCTCCCCCACACCCTGCGGCCTTACCTTCGGCAGCAGCTGTGTGATCAGAACAGTGGTTGCAGGCGGTACTCTCCGATACAGGCATACAGGTGCCTGCCGGGAGCACCGGGTACCGTTCTGGTACGGTGTTCCGGAAGGCCCACCTGCCTGCCCTCCTTACCTGTATTTGAGCTCTTCGGCGCTTCCACGCATGGAGCGTATTGCACCTATGTGACGCTCTGCTGAGCAGCTGGAGCATCACGCAGGCATCATGGAGTGTCGCAGGAGGTAAGGACGCATGTACGTGCTAGGCGCATGCATGCACATGGTGCATGTGTTTATGTGCTGGACGCCGGGCCCTGTTGCCTCGTACCGGTTGCACCAAGATCCGGAACCCAACATTGGATCAGAAATGAAGCTCAACTGGTGAAATAACTAACCAGAAGTGCAGTTGGAGTGGATGCTTGCTAGAAGACGGTGAGGGGGAGGGCAAAGGGCAGGACTGAATCCCACCACTCCGTGGGCTGGATACTTTGCATTGGTGGGCCATATCCGGCCTGCGGGCCATAGTTTGAGGTTCGGTGGTCTAGAGATATACAATGTGGGAATGTGTGTGGGTCCACATTCACAGTTAGTTTCTAAAAATTGGTACATTGTGACTTCTGTGCTCTCTCAAAATGGTAGAGCCTCCATATCAACACCAAGAGAGGAGGCCAGTTAAATAAACAATTTTTTCATATATATTTTTTATTTTTAAAAGGATAATTAAAAACTAATGTGGACTAATTTAAAGAAAGAAAAGAAAAAGGAAGAAACCAAAGAGAAAGCTACAGGTGCAGGAAAGGGGAAAAAGTAGGAGAAAAAAGATACAAAGAGACTAGCTTAGAAGTAAAATTATAAATTTGCCTCTTCATCTATGGCTATAACACAACTCACTATAGATTAACCCATCTAATCATCCAAAACATAAATTATAATTTCATTTTTTTCCTGTTCCATGCAAACAGTCTATAAGGGGTTTCCGATCAACAATATACTATTCTTTCAATTTAGACATGCCAGCAAGTTCCACAATCTTCACCAACCATTCCTACATTGTATGTAATATCCATTTTTTAATATTTTTGTGCATTGTTGGAAGTCCCTACTGATCTTCTTATCTCTGTTGCAACAGATGAGGGGCTCTTTTACTCTCTAGTTCCTAATGTCCGAAAAGTGCATAAAATCCTTCCATTCCCCACCATCCAGTCAAAGCTGAATGCCAGGTCCCATAGTCCAAAAAATGGAGATCAAAAATCATAGGACCTTTTCCTATCACCTGGATCATCAACCAGTTGAGTTACTGCTGCCAAAAACCACCAGCAAAATACACCCTGTATTTCATTGCAGCCTATTGAAACCCAAAATCACCTCCCCACACAGACCACAGAACTGTCTGAAGAATGGAAGAAGCTTCTTGGATGAGAAGCAAAACGTCTTCAAAGAAAAACCAGAAAGTCAAGTTGCCTCTTGAAAAAAACCATCTTTGGGACAACTATGACCTGGATGACTAAGAAACTCCATAGATATTTATTCGCTAATATTAATAATAACTCCATGGCACGATGATCTGTCGAACATATTGTTCTAATCCAACACAACATTAGTCAATTAACTATGGCTGAATGCTATATATAATTTCCTATGCCTACACGTAGCTATTTGAAGCAATGACAATGTTGCTCCTGCCCAAATACCAGCCATATTGTTCAACAGAAGGACAAAAGAATAATAATTCTAAACCGGCTCTGGTTCTTTATTCATTGTTTTTTCATAGCTCGTCTATGATTGTTTGAAAACCTGCTGCTGCCTTTGGAACACCCTGTCTATGTAGCTGCAAATACACAATTAATTTGCCGCACAATTAAAATGAGGCATATTTGTCGCATCCCTGTTCAGAAGGCATTAGGCTGCCACATTGTATGGGCAATTAAGCATTAAACACTGTTACAATCCTTAAAACGATTTGAGAGAGAGAAGTTCAGATGGTAAATTTCTCATCGATAGCAAGTCTGATGGCTCAGCCAGGCTGAAGAAAGGCAGCATCTGTGATTCAGTCAAAGGCTTCCGTTTGCCCTCACTTTGCTAGGAGGCCTTCATGCAGTGGTGGGATTCAGAGGGTTTGTATCACTTTGGGAGAACCAGTTGTCAACTTTCTGAGCAGTTTGGTGAACTGTTTGTTCATTAGGGCAGAGAACCAGCTGTTAAATTATTTGAATCCCACCACTGCCATCATCAGAGGGATGCTCAGTGGCTGAGACGCTGAGCTTGTCGATCAAAAAGGCCGGCGGTTCGAATCCCTAGCTCTGTGTAACAGAGTGAGCTCCCATTACTTGTCCCAGCTTCTGCCAACCTAGCAGTTCAAAAGCATATAAAAATATTAAAAAATGTTGTCGGCGCTCCCGGATGACGTCATCCGGAAACGCCGACATTTCTGCCTCCGCCCTCCGCAGCTCCCGGGCGCGCACGGACGGAGGTAGCCACAGCGACACCGAGGCGATCTGGGCAGATGAAAGAGCGAGCGAGGCAGCCCGATCCTCGGTCGCTCGCCTGCCGGATCGGATCGGCGCCATTCTGCCTACCTCCGTCTGTGCGTGCCCGGGAGCTGCGGAGGCAGAAATGACGGCGTTTCCGGATGACGAAGGCACAAAAGCGACTGTCGCTTTCGTGCCTTCGTCATCCGGGAGCGCCGACAACATTTCTGCCTCCGCCCTCCGCAGCTCCCGGGCGTGCCCGGATGTATGTATAATATTATATACTATTATTTCATGAAGAGAGATGAGGCTCTGCCTCCCTTGCCTCCCCTGACCGCATGTCACTGGTGGGAAGGTAACAGTGCTCCGTGAACCTTCAGCGTTTAGTCATGTCGGCCACATGACCACGGAGACGTCTTCGGACAGCGCTGGCTCTTTGGATTTGAAATGGAGATGAGCACCGCCCCCTAGAGTCAGGAACGACAAGCACATATGTGTGAGGGGAACATTTACTGCCCTCATCACTTTTGGAAAGCTCTTCACAAAGCTAGCTAGCTTGCTTGCTTATATGTTTGTTTGTTTTCACACTTCTTAACTTTCCATCTCCCTGAAAGAGGGGCCCTGGGCGTTGTACAATTTAATCCATATAATTAAGCGTTAAAAACAGAATAATTTAATTTTTTTTTTAGAAATATAAAGCATTACGAAATTACAACAGATGGAGAGTTCCGGAAGTTAGCAATTGTTAATGCAGACAAGGCAAAGGTTCTCGTGGGGAACCCACACAAGGCTGCATAGTCATGCTTCGACCCCTTAGCAGAGGGTCAAAAGTTGGGGGGGTCTTTCCTCATTTCTGAGGGCAAGATGTTCCACAATGCAAGGGCAACAGCAAAAAAAAGGCCCTCTACAGTATCTAGATCCACGATGACATCCCAATCTTCATTCTAAAAGACCTAAAGCACGCAAAGAACAGTTGCAGGAATTGGGACAGAGGTGGTATTCAGCAGGTTCTGACCAGTTCTGGAAAGCCGGTAGTGGAAATTTTGAGTAGTTTGGGGAACCAGTAAATACCACCTCTGACTGGCCCTGCCCCTATTCTCCACCTCCCGAGTCCCAGCTGATTGGGAGGAAATGGGGCTTTTCCAGTAACCTTCCCCTGCCATGCCCACCAAGTCAAGCTCATCAAGCAATGCTACACCCACCAAGCCACGCTCACAGAACCGGTAGTTTAAAAAATTTCAATCCCACCACTGTTGGGTTTTGTCTAGTCTAGTGAAAAGAAGGAGTAAAGGTGACATGACAGCAGTGTCCCGATATTTAAGTGGCTGCCACAAAGAAAAGGAGATCAACTTATTTTCCAAAGCACCAATAGTCAAAACAATGGATGGAAACTACTCATGGAGAGAACCAACGTAGAACTAAGGAGGAATTTCCTGACAGTGAGAACAATTAACCAGTGGAACAGAAGTTGCTTTCAGAAGCCGTGGTTGCACCATCACTGGAGGCTTTTAAGAAGAGACTGGAGAGTCGCTTGCCTGAAATGGTATAGGGTCTCCTGCTTGAGTAGGGGGTTGGACTGGAAGACATCCAAGGTCCCTTCCAACTCTATTATTCTGTTCTGCTCCTGCAGAAGTCAGTCCTTGACCTGTTCTCCAAAACCCAGCACTGATGTTCTCCATATCAAGAACACCTGTCACAATATATATGGTGGTTGATTTTTTTCCCCCCTGCAAGATCAATCAAGCCTGAAATTCAATCTGGAATGAGCCAACTTACCTTTTGAAAAGCACTCAATAGAGGGATAAAGTGTTGAGAAATGCTAATGTGAAGCCTTGTTCTCCCTGACTGCAGGTGGGACGTACCATGAGGGACCAGAAACAAGTCAAGCTGAACAAACAATTAACTATAAATTATTTAGCTGACTGGTTTAATTCCCTCCTCTCCTCTCCCAGAATATCCAAGAACAGGTCATGATTTTGAAAATGTTCTATGAAATGTGTGGGCCCATTCATAATAATCTTTTGTACAGGAATCTCTCAGGGACATAGAAGCACACATACGTATATTAACGTCAAGCTAGGCGATCATTGCCTCTTCCCCTCCCCCCAGAAATGTTCATAGATGCATAATAAGAGCCAAGGTGATGCAGTGGTTAGACTGCAGTACTGCAAGCTACTTCAACTGACTGCTAGCTGAAGTTCGGCAGCTCAAATCTCACTGGCTCAAGGTTGACTCAGCCTTTCATCCTTCCGAGGTGGGTCAAATGAGGACCCATATTGTTTGGGGCAAGAGGCTGACTCTGTAAACTGCTTAGAGAGGGCCGTAAAAGCACTGTGAAGCGGTATATAAGTCTAAGTGTCAGAGTCCCAAACAGCACCCAAAAGTAAATCAGAGTCCAAGGCAAAGTATTGCACCAGGTTCCCATTTATTAAGAGAGCCATGTTGCCACATCTGAGAAAAGCCGAATCTGAAAGCTTTCCGGTTTTCCCACTGAATTGAAAGTTCAAGATCTTTCCCCCACACCCACAAGTCCACCCCATGGTTCAATCTCCCACTGCCATGCTGGCAGTTCCACCCATCCAGTCAGGTGCACAGGTGCAGAGGCAAAGGATGACCTTGGCTTTCTAGAAAGAATTTTGTTATGGCTCCATAGTACGTAACTCCTTAGAATCCCCCCTCCCATTTTTCCACAATAGAAAATGCATAGCAGAATAGTAGAAAGTGTGGCAGGCCAACGATCCAAAAGAAAAGATGGCTGCAGGCCTGACATTAATAGCTATTCCTACCTACCTACCTACCTCCCTTCCTTCCTTCCTTCCTTCCTTCCTTCCTCCCTTCCTTCCTCCCTTCCTTCTCCCACCCTTCTCCCATAGTCAGGTTCAATCCTAAGCAGCTCAAGATTGACTCAGCCTTCCGTTCTTCTGAGGTGGGTAAAATGAGGACCCAGATTGTTGACGGCAAA
This sequence comes from Natrix helvetica, assembly GCF_964273705.1. Classification (NCBI taxonomy): domain Eukaryota; kingdom Metazoa; phylum Chordata; class Lepidosauria; order Squamata; family Natricidae; genus Natrix; species Natrix helvetica. Next base: position 21,692,776 of record NC_138559.1, on the reverse strand, counting down.
TATGCTGACTCTGTAAACTGCTTAGAAAGAGCTATAAAGCACTGTGAAGCGGTATATAAGTCTAAGTGCTATTACTATTGCTATTGTTAGAATTCCTCTTCCATGGGGGGGGGGCGGGAAATAACTTTTTTGAAGAGGATTTTTTGATCTCTGTTGTGTAGGTTATCTTGAGCCTTAGGCCATCATCTCAGGCGGCTTTCTAACAAACCAAATCATTTCCCTATTACAGCTGGACTCTAAGCACGGTCGTTTGTTTAAATTCAATTAAAGAGAACACGCCACATTGTGGATCCTTGTTTTCTAACATCCAAATGTAAACAAAATGTGTTCACCAAATCGCAGAATAATGAAGAACCGTGATTTGCGTAACACTTGGAAACAGGGTGTCTCCGTCACTCAGGTTTCAGCTCAGTTATAAATCCTAAACAGGAGTCTTCTGAATTTTGTTCAGATGAGCGTGGGGAGGCTGCAATGGTCATAAGTGTGAACAACCGTCATACTTTTTTTTCTAAATGAAAACTAAATTGTAAGCTGAAGGCTACCTATATGCCTTAACTAAAAATCCACCCTGTGTCAAACTACTGCTAAAAAAAGATAAAAGAGAAGATGTCTATGGAGGTTCTCAAGACATCCAGGTCATGGTGTCCCAAAGTTGCTTTTTTCAAGAGGCAACTGGACTTTCTGATTTTTCTTTGAAGATGTTTCGCTTCTCATGCAAGAAGCTTCTTCAGCTCTGACTGGATGGTGGGGAATGGAAGGATTTAGACTCTTTGCAGACAGCTTCAAACTGAGTTGTGATACCCAGGACATTCACAAGACATTGGCTAAAACATGAGTCTCCAAACATGGCAATTTTAAGACTTGTGGACTTCAGTTCCCAGAATCCATCAACCAGACATGATGGCTGGAGAATTCTGGGAATTAAGTCCACAAATCTTAAAAGTTGTCAATCCCTAAGGGGCTTTTTTTCTAAGAGCAACTGGACTTTCTGGTTTTTCTTCAAAGAGGTTTCACTTCTCATCCAAGAAGCTTCTTCAGCTCTGACTAGATAGTGGGGAATGGAAGGTCAGAGCTGAAGAAGCTTCTTAGAGCCTCTTCGAATAAAAACCAGAAAGTCCAGTTGCCTCTTGAAAAAGCACCTTTGGAGACAACCACAACCTGGATGACTGAGAATCTCCGTAGACATTAAAGTTGTCAAGTATGGAGACTCCTTGTTTAGAAGCTTCTTCAGCTCTGACTGGATGGTGGAGAGCTGAAGAAGCTTTTTGGATGAGAAGCGAAACCTCTTCAAAGAAAAAACAGAAAGTTCAATTGCCTCTTGAAAAAAAAAAAAAAAGCATCTTTGGGACATAAAAGAGAAGACTGCAGCAGCGAGAAAGTTCAGAATATGACCAACAGTGAAAGGACATGTTCCTTGGCACAAGTAGAGAGAAAGTTACAACTTTTCCCCAGAGGTTGCTTCCTCTCATGCATTCAGCAGTTGGAGTTGATTGATTACAGAGCAGTCCAGAGCGGCCTAACCAGTCTGCATCCCTTAAACCCCCCCCCCCAGATTTCTTCCCTTCCCATCCTCGCTCAAACTTAAGACTCAGCAGTTGCTAGGCACTGATGTTAATTAGGCATTACTCTGCTACTATCATTTGGCATTAATTCAGAGCCAAAGGCCAGCTCTCTTCCCTGATCATCGGCTAATGTGAAGGGGTCTTAATCAAGAGGTTGGAGAGGACGGTTTCCAACTTGCAGGATTATTTAATTCCTTCTCGTTTCTTTCCCATAAATAGATTGTACCAATCGGTCAATCGACCGCGGAAGAGAAGAAACGAGGATGCAACGGAAGCCATTTGACAAACCTGATGAGGTTGCCCAGAAGGAAATCTCCCATCCAGGTAGATCGGTCTTACGTTCGTTAACTCAGAAGGTAGGGTTGGAAACAATGGATGGAAACTAAGCAAGGAGAGAAGCAACCCAAAACTAAGGAGAAACGTCCTAACAGTGAGAAAAATTAAACAGTGGAACGGTTTGCCTTCAGAAGTTGTGGGGTTCTTCGTCACTGGAGGCTTTTAAGAAGAGACTGGATACCCACTTCTCTGGAATGTTATGGGAGAGGGGTGTCAAACACAAGCCCCACGGGTGATCAGATCCAGCCTGCAGGGCTGTCCTGGAAAATGTAAGGAAAGAGGAAACATGTCAGCAGTTTGGGGAGTGGTGTCAAACTGACCACGCCCACCCAGCCATGCCCAGTGAGTGGCATCAAGCTGACCATGCCCACACAGTTGGCTACACCCACCCAGTCGGCCACGCCCACCTGGCCCTCAGAGATCATCCATAGTTCTGATGCGGCCCTCAACGAAACTGAGTTTGACACCCCCGGTATAGGGTCTGGGATTGGATTCTATAAGGATTGGACCAGAAGACCTCCCAGGTCCCTTCCAGCTCTATCCTGTATGTATATGTAGGTTTGGTTGACCTCCATTTTCAATAGCAGAATTTTTCACTCTTAAAATAATGTCCCCAACACAGGGAGAGATGTGGCTCTACAGTCCTCTCCTTGAACTCCACCAGGGCCTATGCCTCATCTGCCATTCTTTCCCCAGATATGAAAATGCCAACACTCTGGCAATTTCACCTTTAATTATGCTAGGCACTTAAGAGCTAATGTTCGTAATAGAGGAGCATTGAAGGCCATAATTGGCTTGGGCAGGTGATTAAATGTCCAAGTGGAACAAAGAAATTTGATAAGCACAAAGGCCATTTGTTCACTTCTAATCCCAATGCCACAGCCTTTGTGCTCATTACCTGAGAAACCAACTTTGAGTCGAACTGGCAGGTCCAGTTCGACTCAAAGAAAAAAGAGGTCCTCTTCTCCTCCCACCCAACTTTCTCTCTACTTTCTTAGACATCTAGTTGTTGCTGTTAGTTGCAAAGTCATTTCTGACCCATCGTGACCCCATGTAGAATGTTCTTCCAGGCCTTCCTGTCCTCTACCATCTTCTGGACTCCATTTAAGCTCACGCTGACTGCTTTGATGACTCCATCCAACCACCTCGTTCTCTATCATCCCCTTCTTCTTTTGTCCTCTATCTTTCCCAGCATTAGGCTCTTCTCCAGTGAGTCCTTCCTTTTCATTAGGTGGCCAAAGTATTTGAGTTTCCTCTTCAGGATCTGACCATCTAAAGAGCAGTCAGGGTTGATCTCCTCTAGGACTGACCAGTTGGATCGCCTTGCAGTCCAAGGGACTCGCAGGAATCTTCTCCAGCACCAGAGTTCAAAGGCCTCTCTATTCTTTGTCACTCGGCCTTTCCTATGGTCCAACTTTCACAGCCATGCATTGCAACTGGGAGCTCTACTTAAGTGAGCTAAAGAGACACTTTCACAAATTGGTTCAATGAAACAAAACTGGATTTCTCCCCCAGCCCCCTCCCGAAGCGAGATGTGACCGAAAAGATAATTTAAATCAAGGATGCACAAGCTTTTTCTTTCTTTCTCTTTAAAGAAGGCTGCACTGGCAGAATCCAGACCAAAACAAAAAAAAGTACATTCAATAGTTAGATTTGAATGAACTCAAGTGCAATCAATTTAAATACAGTTAGCATAATTTCTTCCTATGGGCTTGCTTCATAATTTTTCTTCCTCAATCAGACTAAAATGAGAATTGGGTGACAACTCTGGGGGTACATTCAAGATTTCTGGGAAATCTTCAACCAGAGGTCACACGCAGGGATTCGCGGAATTTGGAGGAAAGGGGTTTATGTCCAAATAAACCCAGTTTGAGGGAAGGCATTACATTTCAATTTGAACCTATCTGGAATTAAACATTCTAGGGTGCATAAACAGAGGGATAGAATCAAGATCATGTGAAGTGTAATACCACTTTGTAAGGCCTTGGTAAGGCCACACTTGGAATACGGCATCCAGTTTTGGTCACCATGATGTAAAAAAGCTGTGGAGACTCTAGAAAGAGTGCAGAGAAGAGCAACAAAGATGATTAGGAGACTGGAGGCTAAAACATATGAAGAACGGTTGCAGGAACTGGGTATGTCTAGTTTAATAGAAAGAAGGACTAGGGGAGACATGATAGCAGTCTTCCAATATCTCAGGGGCTGCCCCAAAGAAGAGGGAGTCAAACTATTATCCAAAGCATCTGAGGGTAGGACAAGAAGCAATAAATGGAAACTAATCAAGGAGAGAAGCAACCTAGAACTGAGGAGAAATTTCCGGATAGTGAGAACAATTAACCAGTGGAACAACTTATAATAATAATAATAATAATAATAAATTTGGATTTATTAGCCGCTCCCTTTCCGAGTAGGACTCGGGGCGGCGTACAATGGAGCATAAAACATAAAAGATAAATAACAGCACAAAAACGTACATACATACACAACACACATACATACATACACGGAGGAGGAAACAAATTACATCATTAGACAGTTAAAAATCAGCTTTAAAATACCCCAATTGTAAAAACCCAATATGCAGTTAAGAATTAATATTTAAGAACAATTTAAAAAACAGTTAGGAGGAATGAGAAAATTACGATTGCGATTGAGCCAGGCCAGATAATTGAAAGAGGTGGGTCTTCAGCTGTACACGGAAGGAGCGGAGATCAGAAGTAATCCTGATGTCACGGGGGAGGTCATTCCACAGGGCTGGGCCCATCACAGAGAAGGCTCTGCTCCTGGGTGTCGCCCCCCGGCACTGTTTGGCGGACGGCACCCGGAGAAGTCCCTCTCTGTGTGAGCGAATTGGTCGTAGGGATGTGTGGGGCAGGATGCGATCCTGCATATAACTAGGCCCTGTGCCATGAAGCGCTTTAAAGATCATAATCAAAACCTTGAAACGCACTCGGTAGACCACAGGAAGCCAGTGCAGCTCGCGCAGGAGAGGTGTTACAGGGGAGAATCTAGTCCTCCCCATAATCACCCGCGCGGCCGCGTTCTGGACCAACTGTAGTCTCCGAGTGCATCTCAAGGGAAGCCCCATGTAGAGAGCATTGCAGTAATCCAGGCGAGACGTCACTAGCGCATGGGTGACTGTGCGTAGGGCATCCCGGTCCAATAAGGGGCGCAATTGGCGCATCAGGCGGACCTGATGGAACGCCCCCCTTGCCACGGCTGTTACATGGTTATCCATGGACAGCCGGGCATCCAGGAGGACGCCCAAATTGCGCACCTGTTCCATGGGGGCTAGTTGGACGCCCCCGATGGCCAGAGATGGAAGTACCTGGTTGAACCGGGAGGCCGGAAGCCACAGCCACTCCGTCTTGGAAGGGTTGAGTTTTAGTCGGTTGCCATCCATCCAGACCCGTACGGCCTCCAGACACCGGGACATCATTTCGACGGCCTCATTGGGGTGGTTCGGAGTGGAAATGTATAGCTGAGTATCATCAGCATACAGATGATATCCCACCCCAAAACCACGGATGATCTCGCCCAGCGGTTTCATATATGTGTTGAACAGGAGAGGCGAGAGCACCGATCCCTGTGGCACTCCACATGTGAGTGGCCTCCGGGTCGAACTCTGCTCCCCTGTCAACACACGTTGCATCCGATCAGAGAGGTAGGAGCCAAACCACCGTAAAACGGTGCCCCTGACTCCCAGCCCCTCTAGCCGGTGCAACAGGATACCATGGTCGATGGTATCGAACGCCGCCGAGAGATCTAATAGGACCAGGATAGAGGAACAACCCCTATCTCTGGCCCTCCAGAGATCATCAACCAATGCGACCAAGGCCGTCTCCGTGCTGTGCCCGGGTCGGAAGCCGGACTGGCGCGGGTCTAGATAATCATTTTCCTCCAGGTGACGTGGGAACTGCTGTGCTACCACACTCTCTACAACCTTCGCTAAAAAAGGAAGGTTGGAGACTGGACGATAATTGACTAGGTCCGTTGGGTCCAGGGAAGGCTTCTTGAGCAGGGGCCTCACCACCGCCTCTTTCAAGGCGGCCGGTAGAGACCCCTCACCCAACGAGGCGTTCACCAGGCCCAGGAGCCAGTCGCGCGTAACCTCCCAGGATGCCAGTACAAGCCAGGAGGGACACGGGTCCAATAAACATGTGGTGGGTCGCAGACGTCCACGCAACCTGTCCAAATCCTCGATGGCAACCGAGTCAAACTCCTCCCAAAGCGGTCCCTCAAGACTCGCAACGGGCGTCTCTACTGAACCACTGAAAGGGGTCCATCCCATCCGAATTTGAGCGACTTTGTCCTGTAGATAATTCCCAAACTCCTCTGCTCTGCCCTGTAGTGGGGCTTCCCATGGTCTCTCAAACAAGAGGGAACGGGTCACCCGAAACAGGGCGGCAGGGCGGTTATCTGCAGACGCAATAAGAGCGGCGCAATGTTGACGTTTGGCCGCTCTTAATGCCACGAGGTACGTCTTCAAATAGGCTCGTGCCTGTGCTCGGTCAAGTTCGGAACGGGAGGATCTCCAACGACTCTCTAGGCGTCTCTTGTGGCGTTTCATCACCCTTAGCTCCTCGGTAAACCAAGGTGCCAGGGTGGTTCGTCGCCGCAGGAGAGGCCGCAAAGGCGCCACCCGGTCTAGGGCCCCGGTAGTCGCACTATTCCATGCGTCTACCAGGTCCTCCACTCGGGGGCGGGTCAGGTCCACAGGGGGTGGCCCAAGTTCCGTCTGGAACCTATCCGGTTCCATCAGGCGCTTGGGGCGGAACCATCTAATACTTTCCAGTTCCGCCTCCTCGCGGCGGGGGGTAGCACCAGGGAAGTCCAGCCGGAGAAGTGAGTGATCCGACCATGACAGGGGAATAGTGTCTAGATCCCCTATTCCCAGATCACTCGTCCACTGGCCAGAGACAAAAACAAGGTCCAGGGTGTGGCCTCCCTCGTGAGTAGGGCCCTGAATTAACTGGGTCAGGTCCATGGCTGTCATGGAAGCCATGAACTCCCGAACCCCCTCAGACGCTTCTCCCATCGACGGCAGATTAAAATCCCCCATCACTAAAAGTTTGGGGGTCTCAACCGCCACCGATGAGATCAGCTCAAGGAGTTCGGGCAGGGCCGCTGAAGTATAGCGAGGAGCCAGGTATACTATCAGCAGGCCCAACTGCCTCCCTGGGCCCCATCTCACGACGAGGGACTCACACCCGGATGTCTGCGGCTCGGTGAACTCTCTCGGCTCTAAGTCTTCCCGGATAATCACTGCTACCCCACCGCCCCTTCCCTGGGCCCGAGGCTGGTGAAATGCTCGATAACCTGGAGGGCACATTTCCACAAGGGGTAGACCTCCCTCGTGGCCCAACCAGGTCTCGGTTATTCCGGCGAGGTCCGGCTCCCCCTCCAAAATTAGATCGTGGATGAGGGGGGCCTTATTGACAACGGACCTCGCGTTGCATAACAGCAGTCTCAGGCCTTGGGTCTGTAGATCCTGACCACCTAGTATGCAGGGGTTGGTACAAACGACCGGGAATGACCAAAAACCCCGGTCTCCCAACCGACTACGTGCTCTTAAACTGTCCTCGCACCTGCCCCTCCCCACGACCGTTGGTATTAAGGTGCCCTTCACAGGAATGCTATCTTCCCTCTCCTCCCCCACTCCGCTCCCTCCTCTTTCGACCACACCTAGGTGCCTGGCTCTTCCATCCCTCCTAACCGGTTCCCCCCCCCCCCATCCCTACAGCCCCTCCCCCCCATCCTTATAACCCCTTACAACTTTTAAAAAACATTTAATTAAAAAACCCCTTAACATGCGCTTCCTCCACCTCTCTGGGTTAATAAACCCGTCCTCAAGGTGGGCCCTTGAAAGGGCAGGAGGCCATAGCTGCGAGAGGGGGGAATCTCGTAGCTGTAGTAGGTCTTGCCTCCAGAAGTTGTGAATGCCCCAACACTGGAAGTTTTTAAGAAGATGTTGGATAATCATTTGTCTGAAGTGGTGCAGGGTTTCCTGCCTGAGCAGGGGGTTGGACTAGAAGACCTCCAAGGTCCGTTCCAACTCTGTTGTTCTGTTCTATTCTTTCTATTCTATTCTATTTCTAGTGACTTAAAACTTCTTATTCTTGAAGAAGAGAGGAAAGGAGAGAGAAGGAAGCAAGAGGAAAGGAAAGGAAGGAGGGAAGCGATAGAAAGAGAAGGAGAGAGGGCAGCAGGAGGAAGAGAGGAGTAGGGGAGAGGCAAGGGAAGAAGGAAAGAGGAGGAAGGAAGGAAGTAGAGAAAGGAGGGAAGGTGAAAAGGAAAGGAAAAAATAGGGTGGTGATAATACAAAATAGGCTTATGGGATGATAAACAAAGCAACCCAGAATGTATATTTTAACCTTTTATATGGAAAAAAACAAATATGTAAAAGTGATCAAGATAAATATGAATAATAACTATCTGAATATATACCTGTAAACTATATAGATGAGAATAAAAATAAAAACTTTATTTAAAAAAAAATCATCAATGGAGAGGAGACTTATTCACAACTGCCAGAGGAATACCTGAATCGTCTCACTGGTTACCTGGCACAGGAGACAAATGACCAAGATACATACAAGCAACGCAGAGGACATTATCACCCCTGTTATCAGAGGATTTGTGCTTTGATAACATGGGGCTTGCTTGGAAACAAGAGTACACCCTCTGTGTTGTGGGGGGGGGAGGAGGAGGAGGAGGAGGAGGAGGAGGAGGAGGAGGAGGAGGAGGAGGAGGAGGAGGAGGAGGAGGAGGAGGAGGAGAAAAACTCTAAAGTCGAGAGATATAATATCTCCTAAAAGCATTTGGAAGAAACCAAAGTTTCGAATGATTTTCTTTTTTTTCTTTTTTAGAAAAGGGCACAAAGGGGAATAAATCAGAATAGAGTGAGGATAGACCAGTTACTCAAGAGGGCTGCTCTGCAAAGTTATTGGGCTAATCTCGTAGCAAAAAGCAACTTGCCTGCTTGGAAAAAAAAATTAGCTCACTGTGATTGCCTTCCTTGAACTGGCACCTTCTAGATATGCGAAGATGCTGCTCCCAGAATTCCTAAACAGCCTGTCTGAAGAAATTGCTGTGCTTGCAATTGGGAAGGAAGGGAGGGGAGGGGGAGGGGAGGAATAAGAATAAAGAACAAAAGAACAAGGGAGGGAGGGAGGGAGGAGGAGGAGGAGGGAAGGAAGGAAGGAAGAACAATGGAAGAAGGAAGGAAGGAAAGAATGAAGGAAGGGGGAGGGAAGGAAGGGAAAACAATGGAAGAAGGAAGCAAGCAATAGGGAGGAAAGAGAGGAAGAAGGAACAGAGAAGAAATGAGGAAGAAGGAAGAAAGCAATAGGGAGGAAAGGGAGGAAAAAGGAATAGAAAAGAAGGAAGGAAGGAAGGAAGGAAGCAAGGAAGGAAGGAAGCAAGCAAGCAAGCAAGCAAGCAAGCAATAGGGAGGAAAGGAAGGAAGAAGGAATAGAGAAGAAAGGAGGAAGGAAGGAGGGAAGGAGGAACGAATAGGGAGGAAAGGAAGGAAGAAGGAATGGAGAAGGAGGAAGAAAAGGAGGGAGAAAGGGAGGGAGGTGAAATAGTTGGAGGAGAGGAATAAGGAACATCTCTTTTCCGGTGATAATGTCAACTATTTCATATTTCAACTCACATATAGTATTCCCGCACAGAGTTATTAAAATAAAAAATGCAACACAGAATTTGCCTGGAGCACAATAAACAAATTAGATTAAGTTAACCAGGAAAGAGAAGATGGGTGGAGAGCTGAATATTCTCTTTCAATCAAGAGAAACTAATCAGATGCTTTTATAGTGCTAGTTCAGGGGTGTCAAACTGGATTTCTTCTAGGACCAGATCAGCTTTGTAGTTCTCCTCCGTGGGCCAGTGGGGCGGGGGTGGGGAATTGGCATGGACGCTTATGACGGTCCTGGGGTCTTCTTCTTCTTCTTCTTCTTCTTCTTCTTCTTCTTCTTCTTCTTCTTCTTCTTCTTCTTCTTCTTCTTCTTCTTCTTCTTCTTCTTCTCCTCCTCCTCCTCCTCCTCCTCCTCCTTCTCCTTCTTCTCCCCCCCATCCTACTCCTCCTTCTTCTCCCCCCCATCCTACTCCTCCTTCTTCTCCCCCCCATCCTACTCCTCCTCTTCCTCTTTTGCTGCTTTTGGTGTGGAGGGAGATGCAAGGTTTTTGCCTCTTGTTCTTCTAGCAGCCTCACCCAATGTTAATTGATGTTTTGGAACTTTTCTCTTGATCAACATCTCTCCTGCTCTCTGCTGCATGTGTGAAGCCCTTTCCTAGCAGGAAGTCAAGCAAACCATTATCTGAAACCCTCTGTTTCCCTCTGTTCTGCTGCTGTCCATCCGTCCTCAGTAAAACGAGCTATTGCATGTTTTGTCCAGAGGCGGAAAGAGAATTCAGCTTCACAAATGGCTGAACAATCCCTAATGTTTCTTTTCCTGGGTGACTTCATGGCTGCCTGGAGGTTGGTTGAGGAGAGATCTGTATCTTTTTTCTGTTGTCATGGGGGAAATTTTGGAGGATCCTAACTCTACGCATAGAATCTCTCCTCTAGGTTAGACACGTGTTGGAAGGAATGTCGATCTGGGTTCAGTTCCAAGTGGGGAGAAAGACACTGGAAATATGGAGACTGCTTGGAAAGATGGTTTTTAATGGTGGATAGGACCACATGATTTGAGGTCCTGGGGGAAAAGGGAAGAGATGCTGAGAGCCCCTGGGTTTTATATCCCCTGTTGGGCTTCGAGCTTGTATTCTGATTGGCTGTCATACTCCCATGGGGCCATGCAGGGGTAACTTTGTAGGTTGTGTTTGAGTCCCAAGTTTGGTTGAGTTGAGCCTTGCTAGGTGATGATGTAATGAAAGGGCATTGGGCAATTCCTACTATGGCCCTCCCTGAAGGAGGTAGATCTTTATGATGCAGAATAGACTGGCCAAGGCCTTAATGGCCCATTGACAAAGATGTAGGGGGGGGGGAGTTTCTGCCTCCCTTTTAAGGGAAATGTTCTGCCCTTTCTTTTTTCTTAGTTTTAGATTCTTTTTGTTAGTTTTATAGTTTTAAATGTGGTTTTTATTCTGTAAGCCAATTTGAGCCATGGGGAAATAGGTGGCAATATAAATTCAATAAATAAATTAATGTGAGTCAGCTGTCAATCATCCGAATGTAAATCACACCACCATGCGATTTACAACGGTCATAAGCCTGAAAAAAGGTCATAAGTGATTTCATTTTAGTGCCGTCATCACTTCGAACTGTCGTAAATCAAGGACTATCTGTAACCCCACATTGTAAGCAGCAAGAGTTGTATCAGGATATCTCAAGAGTTCTCTCAAGCACCCTTTAAAAATGCCGAGTTCTGACAATTTAAATCTCTCCGGATGCCTAGTGCAAATGAGATTCCGCAATAATCCAGTTTTAGTTCGGATTCAGAACATGAGCTTAATTTAATCCCTTGTAAGAACTGCTACTTCGAACATCTCAAAAGAGGTTGGTTCCCAAAACGCTAATGCTTTCCAAGAAAGACCCGTAGGAAGATCCATAAATCAGGAATCGAAGACGCCAAAGAATGTACGACTTTCCGAAATCCATCACTAGCTTTAATCCAATGTGGATTATTGGGAATTTGGGAAATGCTGTTTAGCATCAGATGCCAGCGCCTGTAAGCCAAACTGCCCATTGGCTCTGCTATTTGCATTTCGCTTTAATTTTGTATCTCAACAAAGATAGTCGTTAACGTGTTCCTAAGCAGGCAATGGAGACCTCCAGAATGGGACATCTTCCTGGGAAGGTTGCATTCAGAAGCTTAAACAGCTTTTGACAGGTGTCAAGGGCCACATTGATACCAGGTGGAGAAGCCACACAGGAGCGGAAACTACTCAAGTGCTAGCCCCATAAAATGCATGATGAAGCGAAAGGGACAAAGGATGTTTTCTTCCCCCTTCAGTTTTCAAAGCACGGCAACAGCAGAATGCCACAGCCACTTGTATAGATTAATGTAGTAGATCCAGCAGATAATGTAACAGTTGTGTCTCGGTTTTATGAGACCAATTGGGGAGCTGTCAAGTATGACCAGCCATCAAAGAACAAAGCATAGGAGATCATTAGGCAAGGCAGCAGGTGAATGGACGCTGATGTTTCGGCAGCTTTAGGGCAGGGAGTGAATATAGCAATAGCAATAGCACTTAGACTTATATACCGCTTCACAGTGCTTTTACGGCCCTCTCTAAGCAGTTTACAGAGTCAGCCTCTTGCCCCGAACAATCTGAGTCCTCATTTTACCCACCTCGGAAGGATGGAAGGCTGAGTCAACCTTGAGCTGGTCAGGATCGAACTCCTGGCTGTGGGCAGAGTTAGCTTGCAATACTGCATTCTAGCCACTGCTCCAAAATGGACAGAAGGAAGGAAGGAAGGAAGGAAGGAAGGAAGGAAGGAAGGAAGGAAGGAAGGAAGGAAGGAAAGGGAGAGAGAGTGAGAGAGGAAAGAAGGACTAGCAATAGCACTTAGCACATAGACTGCTTCACAGTGTTTTTACAGCCCTCTCTAAGCAGTTTACAGAGTCAGCATATTTGCCCCTCACCCAAACAGGCTACAGATAAAGGACAGGTATCTCTCAATAGGTACATGAACAGATTTCTTTTTTTTTTCAAAGAACTTGTGACATTGGCCTGAGATTTACCTGTCCTAGAGAGAGATGTGATGTACCTTGTTCAGGTGTTTTAAAACAAATGTATACACCCTGATGACAATGATTCTGCAGGGATCCTGCAGAGACTTTCTCAATCCTTTTTTTTTTTTTTTTGGAGATACAGTGAATTAAGCCTGTGACCTTTTGTATATAAAGCATCTTACTCTCTACCACTGCTCCACAGATTTTTCTCCTCCGAGAATCATCCTACATTCTGATTACCCTTCATAGCTGCTAGCCAAACTTGATGGGCCTTGACCTAGCACCAATAACAACAACAACAACAAAAGATTCCCATGAGATCTGAAGCTTTTGTTAAAGTCTAAAGCTTTCAATTGGTTCTCTCAAAGAATTTGCTGTACAATATTGAATCACAGTTGGGGATTTGCACCAAAAAAAGAAGAAGCCCATCAGTTGCTCCAAGGATAGTAGCAACCTGGCAAAATAGAATTGGGAACTGTTTCCTCGTATTGCATGGAATTGCTGGGTAGTACTTGCACCAAGCAATTACTTGAGGGACGCAGTGGCTCAATGGCTAAGAGGCTGAGCTCATCGATCAGAAAGATCAGCAGTTTGCTGGTTCAAATCCTAGCGCCGTGCAATGGAGTGAACTCCCATGACTTGTCCCAGCTTCTGCCAACCTAGCAGTTCGAAAGCACGTAAAAAATGCAAGTAGAAAATAGGGAACCACCTTTGGTGGGAAGGGAACAGCGTTCCGTGCAACTTTGGCATTTAGTCATGCCAGCCACATGACCACGGAGACGTCTTTGGACAGCGCTGGCTCTTCGGCATTGAAACGGAGCACCGCCCCCTAGAGTAGGGAACGACTAGCACATATGTGTGAGAGGAACCTGAACCTTTACCTATAGCAATAGCACTTAGACATATACCACTTCACAGTGCTTTTACAGCTCTCTCTAAGTGGTTTATAGAGTCAGCCTCTTGCCCCCAACAATCTGGGTCCTCGTTTTACTCACCTCGGAAGGATGGAAGGCTGAGTCAAACTTAAGTTGGTTAGGATCGAACTCCTTACAGTGAGCAGATTAGCCTGCAATACTGCATTCTAACCACTGCACCACCACGGCTCCATGTTGGAGAGTAAACCATCAAAGCATCATGTCATACTGTTAGTAAAGCAATAGCAATAGCACTTAAGACATATATACCGCTTCATAGTGCTTTACAGCCCTCTCTAAGCGGTTTAGAGTCAGCATATTTGCCCCCAACAATCTGGGTCCTCATTTTACCCACCTCGGAAGGATGGAAGGTTGAATCAACCTTGAGCCTGGTGAGATTCGAAAGGCCAAATTTCAGGCAGCCGGCAGCCGGCAGAAGTAGCCTGAAGCCCTCTACCTATGAGCACAATTGAGGCCAAGATTTTTGTTGTTTAGTGAGTCTTTTTCAAGTGAATTTTGCCCCATTTTACAACATGTCTTGCCACAGTTGTTAAGTGAATCATTGCAGTTGATATGTTAGTAACCCGGTTGTTAAGTGAATCTGGCTCCCCCATTGACTTTGTTTGTCGGAAGGTCAGAAAAGGAGATCCCATGACCTTGGGACACAGCAGCGTTCATAAATATGAACCAGTCGCCAGGCATCTGAATTTTGATCCCATGATCATAGGGCTGCTGCAAAGGTTGTAACTGTGAAAAAGGGTCATAAGTCATTTTTTGTGCCATTGCAAGTCTGAACGGTGACTAAATGATTGATTGTAAGCCGAGGACTACCTGTACTGCATTCTAACCACTGCACCTAGTGTGCAAAAGAAAATAATCAATAAGCCAAAAAGGGAAGAAAAGACCAAAACACCTCCCCACCAGCAATCAGAGGAGCAATTGATTAATTCCAAGATTAAATCAGATCAACAATCAAGAAGTAAACAATACCCCAATCAAGGAAGTGCTAAGCAAACTAACAATAAACAGCACCTCTCCGATTGCCCCCACCAACACTGAGAAGGCAAACCACTAAAATATAAACGGAGAGCAAACTCCAGTGGTGGGTTGGTGATGGTTCAACCGATAGTTGTGATGGGCTGGCTGCTAAAATAAAGCAAGGTCATGGGGCACCCTTGAAAGTAAACCAGGAAGACTGTAATTGTGGAGGTCTGTCTGGCAAGAACAAAGCATGCTTATCAACAGGAAATATGCATGTGTAAAGCTTGTAGCAATTCTGGGTAGTTAGAAAGCTGACAAAAAGTAACAAGAATTAGACAACTTGCAGACCCCAGCTAAAAGTTAGCAATGGAGATGGCCTGCAGCAAATGAAATGTGTATTAGATAACTCCTGGGGCATCCATTAGCCAAGGCTTGGGAATAGGGACAGCTAGAGACCAATAGAACAAATTGTAGAATAATTGTAGGAATTCACATTCATCTCATAAAAGGGGTTTCTTTCTGAGACCAGGAATCTACTTCGTACTTTTTGAGGAAGCCTAGGTCAGCTCCATTGCTTTCCACTCGCTCACTAAATCTGAAGTTAAGACTTCAGAGGACATTTCTCCCATAAAAAATAACTTTTGCAGTAATGGGGTTCCTATCCTTCTTGAAAAATTTAACTTCCCCCAGAGAAATATGCCAAAGTTTCCCACTCAATTTATCTGGTCATAAATTGGGTGGAGAATTTCAAAAGGCTATTAGTTCCCATTTTGAAACCTAGTACTTCACAGGAGAAAGTGTGGCAGAATAAATTTGCAAAATTAATTAAATCTAATAGAATTTAGCCTGGAAATTTTCCCCCAGATAAATATCCTTCAGTCTCTTTTCCCAAGCTTGCAATTATCAACAGCTCCTATATTCTCCAATACTTGTATTGGCCTGTTTTATGTTGATCCTATTTCATTTCATTTTGGCAACTGATTATTTTAAATCTATCTAATCTACTGTTCTTTTTTTTTTTTAACTAAATGGAAAATACAGATTTAAAAAAAAATCAATATGAGAATAGCTTAGGGCATGGGGTAACATTTGTCATGTCCAACAGGTTATTTAAATTGGATATATAGATGTGTAAGTGACCATTTAGTTATTTAGATGTTTTATATTCTGGCTTTCCATCAGCAGATTCTGAAAGTGGATAGTAACAAAGTCACAATAATACAACATATATCCGGATTCATTTTTACCTGCATTGCAATCCAGGAAGCGGTGGGATTCAAATTTTTTTTACTACTAGTTCTGTGGGTGTGGCTTGTGGGTGTGGCAGGGGAAGGATACTGTAAAATCTCCATTCCCTCCACACTCCAGGGGAAGGTAACTGCAAAATCCCCATTTCTACCCGATCAGCTGGGACTCAGGAGGCAGAAAATAGAAGGAGGCGGCGGCCAGTCGGAGGTGGTATTTACCGGTTCTCCGAATTACTCAAAATTCCTGCTACCGGTTTTCCAGAACTGATCAGAACCTGTTGAATGCCACCTCTGAATCCAGGAGCTGTTAATATAGCTGTTGGTTAAATCTGATTATTGCCTGGCTATGAGCTTTCCCCATGGGAAAAGGGGAGAGGAGAGGAGAGGAAAGTAAAGGAAAAAGGAGAGAAGAGGAAAGCAAAGCAAAGCAAACCGAAGCAAAGGAAAGGAGAAAGGAGAGGAAAGGAGAGGAAAGAAGAGGAAGGAAAGGAAAAAAGGAAAGGAAAGGAAAAAGAAAGTTTTATTGGACAATATTCTAAATAACATCTTGACTGTAGGAGAAGCTCAACAGATTCCCATTGCTGCAACATTAATATTAGCACAACTCCTTTATGCTGTGCAACTTCCTACTTGTTCCAACTTGGCACCCTTTAAGTAATTCAAATTAACTTTTTTGAAGAGTCTCTTCCAGATGGTCTGAAAGGTGCCAGATGTGATTTCCCCAAATGGTAGCAGGCCTTTTCAAGGGACTGCCTTTAATATCTGTTTGAAGTTAATGTTTGCAAAAAAGGAAATCTGTTTCCCCTTATTTAAGTTGACAAATTGCAATCGATGAAAGATTGTGTTTGATCTGTTCCCCCCCACCCCACCAAGCAATCTTTCAGCTGTGACACACATACACACAAAGCTAATCCTTAAACAAAGCGTATTAGGTATGGGATGGTAATATGAACTAAGTAAAATTGTGGGGAACCAACTCCATTGCTCTAGATCTACAAAATTCATAATCTTGTTTTTCAATGAATGCCTTCCCCTTTGCACCAGGGAAAAAAAATTAAAATCATCAAGTCTCCCTGGTTAGAACAATTCCTAATCTTGGGCCAGAAAAAATGTTTGACCCACACACTTTTATGGCCCCGCAGGAAATTAGCACTCACCCCTCCCTCTCCTAGAAAAATGAAATAGTTTAGGAAATATTTAAAAAGGCAGAATATTATATTTCCCTGGATGAGAAAAGAAGAAGCATGTTTTTAAAGACAAAGCAGCTCCCTGCAGCTTCCTGCATGCCCTTTTGTCAATGGGCCATTAAGGCCTGAGCCAGTCTACTCTACATAACAAATGTGGGATTAACCCTCTACCCATCTCAACACATGGCACCTGGGAAGATTACACAAGCCAGCAAGGCAAACAAGCCTGGGTCTCAGGACAGCCTACAAAGTTAGCTAAGACCCCACCCGCCTACCCCCACCCTCTGGGAGTCTGATAACCAATCAGAATACACTTCTTACACAGGAACAGGAAACAGAGAGGTGGGGCTCCAGAGAGGGCATAAAACCCGGGGACTCTCAGCATCTCTGCCCTTTTCAGCTCAGGAATTCAGGCCATGTGATCCTGTCCACCATTAAACCATCTTTCCAAGCAGCCTCCATGTTTCCAGTGTCTTTTCCCCCACCTGGAACTGAACCCAGAAGGACATTTCTTCCAACAGCCCAATGGGGGGATTGTAGAGAGTTAGCACCCACCCCTCTCCTAGAAGAATGAAATATTTTGAGAACTATTAAAAAAAAGGCAGGATAAAATATTTCCCCTAGAAGAGAAATAAAAATCCCAAGGGAGACAGAAACTCAGAGCTCCAAGTTCCTCTGCCTCAAGCAGAGACTGAGATGAGCCCAGCTTTTACAAATGCAGATTTGGTAAAATCCATTGCTTCTTGAACCAAGGTAGGGTTAGCCCTCAGCTACAATATGAATTGCTCAACACCCTTTTAGGCCCTTCATTGCATCATCTCAGTTGCATCACCCCCAGCAACTTTCAACCAAGTTCACCTCAGGCAACCTACAGAGCCAGCTATGACCCCTGCAACAGCCAATAGAATACATGTTCTTGCACAGGAACAGGAAGCTCAAGTTCAAAGCCCAAGAGAAGGTATCAAAGCCACCCACTCTCAACTCCATGTGGTCAGCTGCACCAGAACCCACAAACATGTGGCCGTGTCCATCGATAAAATGGATCCTCTTTCCAATCAGCCTCCAGCCTCCATTTTGTCTCCAGTGCCTTTCTCCCAGCTTGGAAACTCCAACTGGATAGTTCTTCAAACAGTGTTTAAATACTCGGGTTTTACAGAACGCTTATTGTGGTTTTAGAGGGCAGATTATATAAGATGCTTTTGTTCCTTAAGCTAAATTTCTGGCTTATTTTTTTTAATAGGATTCCCGCAACTCTACAATTTTTTTTCCAGTCACTTCAATGACCCCTAGGTAGATTTTTCCTGCGATGCTGAGGTATCTTATCAAGTTGATAGCTATCAAAATATGTACATTGATATCACCAACCGTAAATATACAGATGGAGTGAATTAATTAAAGAACAGATTTGTCGCATCTGTTTTTACTGACTTAAGATTGAAGCAAAAAAAAAAAAAAAAGCCAAACCTTTCTGTGGATAAACGAGCCACCTTCTGGCCACCAGAGGGCGCCAGGTAAACTGTCCTCCTGATGACTAATCTTCCTGCTCATTGGAATAACAACAGCAAGGTTGTATTGGAAGGGAGAAGTTGATTGTAGTCAATCAGTTGGTCTCTAAAGTTCTCCGTCTCATTTCACTCTTCTTAAGAGGCAGAAGTTACACAGCCACCCAATGGCTGAGAGTCCCCTTGCAGAAACAGAGGTCAAGGGATGCTTTCTATCACTTCTACAGACACACGACAGTTGGCATTTGATGCTAACATGGAGTTCTTTTTTCTTCTTCTCTTAATCATAGGAGTGTAGAAAGTTAGCACCCACCCATCTCCGAGAACAGTGATGGTGAATCTTTTCAGCACTGAGTGCCCAAACTAGAATGGTTTGGTGGGGCATTTTTGGACCATTTTCAGCCCCAAAATGGCCTGCAAAAGCCCCAGAAAACTGCCTGGAAAAGGCCCGGAAACGGCCCGAAAAACAGACTGGTTTTTTTTACTGTTTTTAGGCCATTTTGCGGCACTTTGGCACCTGCGAACATCACCTGGCCACACCAGAAACCAGGAGAGCAGCTGGCAACGGCGTACCCACCCACAGAGAGGGCTCTGCATGCCACCTCTGGCACACATGTCATAGATCCGCCATCATGGTCCTAGAAGAATGAAATATTCTAGGAAATATTTAAAAAGGCAGAATATTATATTTTCCCTAAAAGAGAAACATGTTTCTAAAGATGTAAACTCAGAGCTTCAGCTCCCTGCCCGCCCGCCCACCCACCCAAGCAAATATTTTGGTGCCAACCTATCTACAAGACAAAAGGCCAGCTTATCTACAAAACAATAGACCTTCACCCTATAATACATAATACAATTAGCCATCTACCCATCTCACCACATGGTCCCTGGGAAGATTGCATCACCCAGCAAGGTTCAACCAAGCCTGGGGCTCAAGACAGCCTACAAAGTTACCCCTGCGTAGTGACAGAAGGCAAGATACTTTGGGGTGGGTTGCCATTTCAAACAGTCATGGGAAGCTGTGCGAAAGCATAGTTAGCACAGTGGTTTACCGAGCTGTGTATTGTTGGCAACAATTGGTAATTGCTGTCCAATTTTAGGCCAGCATTTTTGCATTGTTGCATGGAGATGTTTATGACCACAAAACTGGGACTCTACCGCTGAGCTACTCACACCCCTTCTGTCCATGGGTGGTATTCACTTACCTTCCACGAAAGGTAAAGGTTCCCCTTGCACATATGTGCTACTTGTTCCCGACTCTAGGGGCAGGTGCTCATCTCCATTTCACAGGCGAAGAGCCTATGCTGTCCGAAGACATTTTCTGCCTTCGGAGCCAGCACTGTCCGAAGACGTGGACATGTGGCCGGTATGACTAAAATGCCAAAGGCACACGGAACTCTGTTCCCTTCCCACCAAAGGTGGTTCCTCATTTTTCTACTTGCCTTTTTTTACATGCTTTCGAACTGCTCGGTTGGCAGAAGTTGGGACAAGTAACAGGGGGCTCGCTCCATTACGCGACGCTAGGGATTCGAACCGCTGAACTGCCAACCTTTCTGACCGACAAGCTCAGCGTCTGCAAATGTGAGGGTGCTTCGCTCGCATGCGCCACCTCCACGCATGCGCACAGCCTTCCTCTTGGTGAAAAAATGGCCTAAATGGGATGCCGTAGAGCTGGGGCAGGTGGGCGGGGCCACCTGCAATTTCTGCTACTGGTTCGGGGGAACCGGTCCAAGCTGGTAGAATACCTCCTGTGTTTCTGTCCTTCCTTCTGCTGCCCCAGTCAGTGCCAATAACAAAGAGAACAGTGAGGCGCTCAATGCAGAGTTCCTAGTGCAGCCAATAATCTCCCTGCCCTTTCCATCCCCTAGTAAAATCCTCCCTTCTAGGCAAGACTGCTAATATTTATGGTCCCCAACACAACGGCTCGTGCTGTCCCTGTTTCAGAGCACCAGACAGTCAATTTCCCTTCACTCTTTGTGCTGCTTCTTCGTTTTGTGCCTTTCCCCCCAATCTCTGGGGAGAGGAGGACCACCAAGATTTATTGGGCTGCTCCACTGACACATCATCTCACTAACTGCAGAATGGCCGTTGTAAAAAAATCCCATTTGCCAGCTTATTAGAATCCTATTAGTACTCCCAGCTGAAGACCAGCCTCCTCCCTCCCTGTGGAATTAGAGAGGCTCGCCGGGAGTCTGGTGCGACCGTTTTATGGGTCTCCTCCTTCCCAACTAGGAGATCAAACTGCTTGTTATAAAGCCTCGGGCAATAAGTGTCCTTGGTCCATAAGCCCCATGACAAAATGCTTCTGAAGAGTGACAGACCAGTTGAAGCACAGCTGCTCTGAGGAAGCTAAAGAAGGATGCCGGTAGGTTTTCTGAATTGATAGAAGACCCGGCTTGGCAATAATCCAAACCATGTTCTTGGATCCATTTTAGTCCTGCAATAAGGTTGGGAATCCATGCCATCCCAGGCATACACAAAAAGAGGAGAAGGCCAAAGAACACGAAGCACATGCAGAAGAAGAAGAAGAAAGAGAGACAACATGAAAGGCACACTACAACAGCATCAAATAACCATGGTTGGGCCTGCAAGAAGTGAAAAACTGAACAGGAGGAGGAGAAGAAGAAGAGGAGGAGGAGGAGGAGGAGGAGGAGGAGGAGGAGGAGGAGGAGGAGGAGGAGGAGGAGGAGGAGGAGGAGGAGGAGGAGGAGGAGGAGGAAGTTCAATAGTGCATATAGTTTACAGAATCAAATCCTTATCATTTCCATTCATCGACTGGGAAGCTTGGAGGAAGCATATCACTTCCTCTAAGGGAAGAAAAGAAATACAGTCGTGATTGGGCCTGCAAGACAACAAAAGTCACCACTGAAGGAAAACCAGACCTTCATGGGATCTTCACAGCAGAAGATCCGAGCTAAGGTGTTGGCATAAGAATTGTTGTCATTCAGCAATTGACTAGTTGAAGCCTCTTAAAACTTGGCAGATCTGGCCTTACCAAATCTCTTTTATTTTTCTATGACCTCACCAGTCTAGAAACTCAATAGGTATTGCTTGCCAATCAGTAAGGACAAAGATGGTCTTTGATTCTTCCTGGGGGATGAGCTCAGCAATCCAATCCATTGTAGCTACAACGCTTGTCACAGGTACAAAATATAAAAATCTCTTCGGCGAAAAAACAAAACTGGCTATGCAGCTAACTATATATAATGTGTGTATGTGTGTATATACATACATACATACATACATACATACACACACACATAAATACATACATACATACATACATATACACACACACACATAAATACATACACACACACACACACAAAGACATACATACATACATACATACATACATACATACATACATACACATACATACACACACACACACACACATAAATACATACATACATACATAGACACACACACACACTAGAATATACCATATTTATGGACTATAAGACGCACCATGATTTTGAAGAGGTAAATTTTAAAAAAAGCTTTTGCACTCTGCAAGTTCCCAAACCCTCTGCATGTCCCTTTTTGCACAGGGGGCAGGGTTTTGGTAGGCCAAAAATGCTGTATTAAGTGTATAAGACACACCCTCTGGTTTTTTTTTGGGGGGGAAAGGTGCATCTTATACTCCGAAAAATATGGTATATACACAATATATATATTCTATTATACAATATAGGTACGATATATACCCAACAGAATCCCTTATGCCACTAGGCTTGAAATTGTGGCCTTGGACAATCTAGAACTAAACTGCCTATGGTCGGACCGAAGCGCAGTACACAAAAGTATCCACTGCAATGTCCTACCTGTCAATGACTACTTCAGCTTCAACTGCAATAATACACAGGCAACAATCGATACAAACTCAAGGTAAACTGCTTCAACCTTGATTGCAAAAAATACGACTTCAGCAACAGATTGGTCAATGCCTGGAATGCTCTACCCAACTCCGTTGTTACATCCTCAAACCCCCAAAACTTTAACCTTAAACTGTCTACCGTGGACCTCACCTCATTCCTAAGAGGTCCGTAAAGGGGGCGTGCATAAGCGCACCAGCCTGCCTACCGTCCCTGTCCTACTGTCCCCATTTATTTGTATTCATTTCTTTTGTTTATATCCATGTTTATATTTATACCTGTTATCTCGTACATGTTTGACAAACTAAATGAATAAATAAAATAAATAAATAATCAGTATGTGGCAAAGAGAAGAGACAGCTCAACTCAATAATACTGACTTCTGAATCAACATCTTATGAGATTGCTTTGTTAAATAATGAACTTCTGAATCTACTTTGATATGACCAGTTATAGGAGTGCTACAGTTGAAAGGAGAAGAATGCCTTGGAGGCAAGATGCCACAAATTCCCCGAAAAGCAACATTTTTCTTTCTCAAAGCTGTAAGAAGGTAATCTAGGAAGGTGGGAAGCAAATGAATGCAGAATAGTGATTGGATCTCCCAGTACTGCTGTGAATAATTCAAGATCTCCTGGGGATTTCTTTTCTTTTTGTGTTAAATGAGTAAGAAATTGCCCTAAACTGACTCTGTATGTGGTGAAGGATGGAACAAGCCATTGCTACTGGCAAGAAAATAGCAATAGCATTTAGACTTATATACTGTTTCACAGTGCTTTTACAGCCCTCTCTAAGCAGTTTACAGAGTCGGCATATTTGCCCCTCACAATCTGGCTCCTCATTTTACCCAACTCAGAAAGATGGATGGCTGAGTCAACTTTGAGCCAGGTGAGATTTGAACTGCCAAATTGCAGGCAGCCGGCAGTCAGCAGAAGTGGCCTGCAGTACTGCACTCTAACCACTGCACCACTGCGGGTCTTAGAAACGATTAACAGACCCATGAATTTGTTACTTCGTGACTCAGGAGGATCCCAAGATTGGTAGAACTTTCTACGTACATATAATCACACGGAGATATCCCAGGGATGCTTCTAGGAGCTCATAAGAAGCTTCAGAAGCAGCTCGCTCAGAAGCTGAAATACGCTGAATAAATGAGATGAAGAGTGTGAAGTAGAGGAGAGAGGTAAGGGAAGGCGAGAGGGATAGGAGAGAGGGCGGGGAGGGGGAAGAGGAGGAGAGAAAGAAGGAGTAGAAAGGGGAGAGAGGAGAAGGAGAGAGGAAGGGGAAGTAGAGAAGGGAAGGATGACAGAGGGAAGAAAGGAGGTAGGGAGGGGGAGGAGAGAGGCAGAAGAAAGTGATGGATAAGGTACAAATATGGTGTATGGAGAGCAGAAGAGCCAATAATTGTTTTGGGGAGTTGATGGTAAGATGAATTGATGTAAACATTTAATAATACAATACAATGTTGGCTATGTAATAGTGGTTATATGTTATGAAAATGAATGTGTGTGTGTGTGTGTGTGTGTGTGTCTGTGTCTGTGTGTGTGTTGTGCTGATAAATAAATAAAGGGAGACTAGTATAGATCTATTTCAAGCTATTTAGCTCTCATCAGCTAGCCATACCCTTGCTGGGATTCAAACACAGTGAGTCGATAGACAGAAAGGGGGAGTAGTGAGCTCCCTCCCATATTTGGGCATACCTGGGGTTGTAACACAAATACATACATACATACATACATACATACATACATACATACATACATGAAATGGTGCTTATGTAAATATGAATGATATTAATGATACTGATACGGACTTGCTGTAATGAGTGGACATTTGTGTTTTGTTTTTTAATGTTGAAATAAGTTTATTTTTTTAAAAAAAAGAAGCTTCAGAAGCAAAGGGTTTAGGAGGTGACCTTCTGATGTGGCCATCAGTGATCTGGATCTACAGATAACACACCTGTCTCACTGTTCAGCTGCCCCAATTCTATGAGATGAATCAAATGAAAAGGTTTGCTATCCCTACAGTCACTGGAGGTGAGGATGAGTAGCTAAATTCGCTTGAGCACTACAGACACTTTCAATGGGAGGGTTAGGTTTAGCTCCTGTTTGCAGATGTATTTCTGATTGCATCTCTTTATACTTCCACAGAAACCACAGGCCTCTTATTCCCTTTTATGGGAAAAGTGAAAATACTGGGCAAAGGCTGAGCACCACCGTTATGCAAAAATGACCTTGTGTCCAGTATGAGCAGCCCCGCTAATCTCTCAAGACTACTCATCTTTCATTATGAGCTCTGGTGGCTCAGTGGTTAGGATGCAGTAGTGCAGGCTACTTCTGCTGACTGCTGGCTGACTGCAATTTGGCAGTTCGATTCTCACCAGGCTCAAGGTTGACCCATCTTTCCATCCTTCCGAGGTCGGTAAAATGAGGACCCAGATTATTGGGGACAAGATGCTGACTCTGTAAACCACACACAGAGGGCTGTAAAGTGGTATTGTGATCTTCATTCAGAGTTCCCCAAAACGTCCTGCAAAATCTGATTCTTTCGACTTCCGCCTTTCTCAAACTTGAAAACCTCAAGATGTTTCCCCATGGTGGTTGAGGAATTCTGGGAGCTGTAATCCAAGCTGCCAAGGTCGGGAAACGCTGCTCTACTACAATTGTCTAGTTGAGCATTAAACTCACAGCAAGTAACTATGTCATGACTGCCTTTATATCCTTCCTGAAGTTTGCTCGAGTTGCTTAAAGATAAATAATACCACTGTAATTGACTGGCGCCTGAACCATTCAACTTGCATTATTTGCCTTCGCAGTTTCAAAAAATTATTTTTCCACCTGAAAGCACTGCCTGTCTAGAAATCCACAGTAATATATACGAGTCCAGGCATGAGAAAATTTAAAACTTAAGTTTAAAACTTAAAACTTTAATCTTAAATTTAAAAAAAAAACCAGATGGTTTTGGGAGCATTTTGGGGCAGTTTTCAGTCAGATTTTGGCTGGAAAATCGATCTGAAATTGACCCCCAAAAAGGTTTGAAACTGGCCAGAAAATCGGCCTGCAAACAGCCCAAAAAATGGGTGGAGGTGGGGCCAGTCAGTGGTCCAATTTGCCAGTTCTCTGAACCACACAGAATTGGAACTACCTGTTCAGGTGAACTGGTCTGAACCAACAGCAACCCACATCTGTCCCTCGTCTTCCT
The DNA here is from genome assembly GCF_964273705.1 of Natrix helvetica. NCBI lineage: Eukaryota > Metazoa > Chordata > Lepidosauria > Squamata > Natricidae > Natrix > Natrix helvetica. Next base: position 21,667,289 of record NC_138559.1, on the reverse strand, counting down.
TGCTGAAGCCAATCCACCTGAAATTTCTTTCTCCTGGATCGCAAGCTTCTTTTGCTAAGGTGTTTTTTTTTTTTAACCCTCTAAAAAGAACAGACACTCCGGTGATTGATTTACGACTTCCTTAATTCTTTTATGTAAACTGGCAAACTTTCAACAAAATGAAGCCGATGAAAGGAAGAAAGAGAGAGCGGGTGAGCCAGAGAGAAAGAGAATGTTGATTGGCAAACGATCAACTGAGCTTCAGTGTGATGCCCTGCCTCGCCATTCAAAATATGCAAGGCTGACTCAAGGAGCCTTGCTGGCAGAAAATAAAACAAAACAAAAGACAACCATGGATACCCACACACACACACACAGGGGAAAAAGGAAAAGTACATTCATGGCAAAGCCACTGTGGAAAGTTGACTTTGCTTCAGGAAAATCCCCTAAAATGGTTGAAATGGAGTTCCGTACGTCTTGGAGCTGTTGAACATTGCTCCATATCTTGCAAGGCTATTCAGATTTAAAAAAAACTGGGAAAGACTGTTTCTTACAGTTCTTGCACATCAAAGATGAGGAAGGGCCACAGCAGCAGCTTTCTCACAACTACCATATTTTTCGGAGTATAAGACGCACCCTTTTCCCCTCAAAAAAAAAGGGGCTGAAAAGCTGAGTGCATCTTATACACTGAATATAGCATTTTTTGCCTCCTGAAACCCTGCCCTCCTTCACCAGAATGGCCATGCAGAGCCTGTAGAAGGCTTTCAAAGAGCTCCTGGGGGCTGGGAAGGCCAGAAACGAGCGTAAAATGGGCTGTTTTTGCTCAATTTTGCCCCTCCCCCAGCCCCCAGGAACACTCTGCAAGGCTCCTAAAGGCTATTTATGACCTTAAAAAAAACGGGCCCATGTTTATGAAGAATGGGCAATTTTTGGGAGGTCTGCAGAATGCAAAAACTTTTTTAAAAAATTTGCCCCTTCAAAACCTTGGTGTGTCTTATACGCCAATGCCTCTTATAGTCTGAAAAATACGGTAGTCTTGTATTTGATGTTCTTAGTTGAAGATGTAAGGGTAAATTGGAAAAATGAATTAATTTAGAATCAACCCACCTCCTTCCTCTGTGTGTGTGTGTGTGCGCGCACGAGTGTGTGTGTGTGTGCAAAGCACAGAGATAACACAAACAGCTGCCAGTTCAAAGCGGCCTTTTAGTGCGCCAAATCTCCCCCAAACCAACCTCAAACAGCCTCTGGTCGCAATTAGTCCAGCCTAGTGCAGTCTGCACCAAGCCTGCACAGCAAGAAACCCCAAATTTATTTATCAAAACAAGAACAAAGTAAAGGAGTTCAGGGAGCAAAAGATCCAGGTAATTAGTCCAGAATGCCCCCCCCCCAAAAAAAAAGAATGCAAGGACTCATGGCAAGTTCAAACATCGACACACAACACTTCAAGAACTCAGGGTTTGTTCCCAACAAATGCCCCTCCCCACAGCGCCTCCTTAAGTCTCATTCCCCAGGTGCGCCTGGGGAAATTTGGCAGAGTACTCTCCTCATGTGTAGCCTGTTCTGTCTGTGCTGATCATGCCTTCTCTGCACTCTCCAAGCCCTTGGATCAGGAGCTGGTGGTTCTTGCTCCTTGGCTGAGCTCCTTTCCTCCCTGCCTTCCTACTTCTGAAAAGCCTTGTGTGGAGTGACTCTGCCCTTCCCCACTTTCTTACAAGGCCAACAGAGCTACCCTCTCACTCTCTGTCAGTTCTTCTTCCAGCTCATCTTCCCCCGCAGATTCAGACTCCGACAGAGGGCATGACATGTATAAAGAGAGAGAGAGAGACAGAGACAGAGACAGAGAGAGACAGACAGACAGACACACACACACACACACACACACACACACACACACACTTCTTCAAGATAGTTAGTGAACGTACATTGTCTGGGTCAATTTACTTTATACAAAATCCTTGCAACAATGATAGTATTAACAAAATATACATAATAATATTCTTTCAATTTCTCAGATTACATATACATTGTATTTCTAATGTATTCTATTATGTAGCAGTATACAAAGTAGTGTTTTTCTCATTTCTACTTTCTATCTCTGATTACTAGCCTCTGATGCAACAATTCCCATATTGAGAGGTATTATGTTATCTATCTATCACCCCTTGTTGTTGTTTTTTTTACTTTTTAAGCCTCCATAACAGTAGTCTTAATGTCTAACATTTACTTATACATATTAACTATAATAGCTTCTATCATATAACAGTATGCATAATAGCATTTTCCCAATTTTTAGTTTCTAGCTTTATTTTTTAGTCTTTAATAAAATCAACCCATCTTCTAAAGAGATATACCTTTGCTTTTTTATTTGCCAGCATCTCTACGTCACTCTACTCCCAACAGCTTAGAGCAGCGTAGACAGAAAAATCCAGGAACTTAAAAAGAACTTAACAATACTCAAGGGCATGCAGTAGGATAGTATTCTTTGTCAGGCCCTAAGCCCAAAGATGACACAGTAAGATTCAATCAAGTCCAATCCTTTATTTGCTTATACCGAATAGACAGAATCTTGCCAAAGTAAAGCTATAACCTTGCAATCTAATAGATATATCCTAAGAGATTCTAGGTGTGGTTAACCTGAATTTTTTCCCCACTCCTGCATCCATCTTGGGACTGAGCAGTCTCTTAATCTGGGCTTCTCTCTGGGAAAGCTCTATGCTGCCAAATGTCCCCTCTTCTCCAGGTGCACATTCCATCACACTCTCCTCCACAATGGCAGATACCAACATGTAACTTCCTCCAAAGACTGTTTCCTAGAATCTTCTTTTTGGTTCTCTACAGAAATGCACTGGAGAGGAGCTAGCTCTTATATTAGAAGTTAAGTTGCTTTATAAGATAAATGTTACCACCTACAAGGTCCAGCTAAGGAGTTCCTACAGTAGCTCTTCAATTCGGCCTAGATCTAAGTGGGTGGGCGTATTCACTTTGGACTACCCTACATTTTTGGAGTAAAAGATGCACTCTCCCCCCCTAAAAGTGGATGAACATTCTTAAACACCGAATGTTGCTGAAGCCCCGGCCCCCACCCATGCATTGCATTTTTGGCCTCTGTGCATTACATTTTCAGCCGGTTCCAGGCAGCAGGGATCAGTGGCGGCAAATGGCGTGCAGTGGAAACTAATTAGTGGAAACTAATCAAGGAGAGAAGCAACTTAGAACTGAGGAGAAACTTCCTGACAGTTAGAACAATTAATCAGTGGAACAGAAGTTGCCTCCAGAAGTTGTGAATGCCCCAACACTGGAAGTCTTTAAGAAGATGTTGGATAGCCATTTGTCTGGAACGGTATAGGGTTTCCTGCTTAGGCAGGGGGTTGGACTAGAAGACCTCCAAGGTCCCTTCCAACTCTGCTATTGTATTGTATTGAATGGGCATGTCAGTGGCAAATGGGCCATGGCAAACGGGCGGCAGCAAACGGGCGGCGGTGAATGGGCCACAGTGGCGGTGAACGGGCCACAGCAAATGGGCCACGGTGACGGCAAACTGGTGGCAATGGCAAGTGAGTGGCGATGATGGGCCGCGGTAGCAGCGAGCGGGCCGCAGCAAAAGGGCCGCAGTGGCAAATGGGTCGTGGCAGTGCCGAACAGACCAAATGAATACCAGATGGATATTGGGAGGCAAAGGCAGATTTTTTTTTCTTGTTTTCCTCCCCCCCAAAAAGGTAGGTGCATCTTATACCCCCAAAAAGTGTCCTATACCCCAAAAATACAGTAGTTCTCCTTCCAAAGAAATCTGGAAAGAAGAACCTCTTTTAGAAGCGGAGTCTTAGTATCTAAGCTAACAACCTTCATCCCTGTGGGGCTGCAGTGACTTTAGATATGAATCCAGACAGTTCTTGAAAAGCAGTGCATACAAACCTGGACGAGGCCTCCTTTTTTCTGTGCTGCCATTGAGGCACCAACAGGAAGCCAGAAAAGTATTGCCTGAGCTACAGAATTTGTAAGCAAACCAATCCTACTTTCCAGCCTTATTCATTGTACAACACACAACTACCGAGTTCGTGTTGGTGTCCTGGGTTCAAAGCAATGCATCCCTCTTATTTTTGATGGCTCCTTGTTGATCCCATCAAAGCCCCATGGAGGTTGCTGGAGAGATAAACATAAAAGAGAAACCCTCCGTGCTAAAATAGTTTTAATCTTCTTCGAGTCCATTTGACATTTTCCAGTCCAAAGCTCAGATCTTATCAAAGCCAATAGATCATCAGGTGACTGGGCAGAGGACAAGGGCAGAGATTTTCCTGCTGCAATAGCATCACATTTGATGTTTTATTTTATTTTGAAAGTCTCGTGGCTTGAATAATCCATCAGCTGTGTTGGGAAACAGCCATGTTTCTTACTTCAGTTTGGAGATTTAGCTTTGACTTCAACTTTTGATTGGAAGACTTTTCGATCGGACTTCGGAGTCAATGTGATTTTCCGAATCAAAGCCACAATTTGATGGGATTTGTTTTGACTCAACCTGGCTGTCTTCCAACAGACATGGATGCATTTTTTACCCTTCGGACTGGTTTGAATCCCATTGAATAGGTTGCATGTGAATGCTTCAGACCGGCTTGAATTGACAATTCTAATCGACTTGATTCTGATTCATTCATGCCTAATTTCTATTACTTACTTACTTACTTACTTACTTACTCACTCACTGCCTTCCTTCTTTCCTTCCCTGACTTTCTCCTTCTCCTTCTCCTTCTCCTTCCTTCCTTCCTTCCTTCCTTCCTTCCTTCCTTCCTTCCTTCCTTCCTTCCTTCCACTGGTTCATTGGAATGGATGAGAATTTGCAACCAAGCAGAAGTTGAGGTTCACAATGAGGAGAAAGTGAGAGTGAAGTCAGATCGAAAAGTCTTCCAATCAAATGTTGAATTCAAAGCTCAACCTCCAAATTGAAGTAAGAAGTACGGCTTTTCCCCAACACAGTGATGGATTAATCCGTCAATCTTGCTTCGGATCTTAACCAAAATATGAGTGGAGAGAAAAGTTGTGACACATATTTATCGAATAAACATCCAGAGAAATCAGTACACCGACACCCAATAGGACTGTGGCAAAAATACCCACAGATAATCCATGCCTAAAGGGTTGAGCTGCCCCATATCATTCAGCGAAGGGGTAAAGGAACAGGTGATGGCCAGGAGGGGTATTCACTTACTTTCCCTACCAGTTGGCAAATGTGAGCACACGTGTGTCCATGTATGCACTTGGCTTTCCCTCCCTCCCTCCCTCCCTCCCTCCCTCCCTCCCTCCCTCTCTCTCTCTCTCTCTCTCACTCTGCCCCTCTCGCTTCGAATTTACTGCAGCAGAATAATGTTTTCAGGAGAGATTTGTCATTGTTTGTGACGGTTTCGAAAGCTCCTAAATATGCTTGATGCAATCGCAGATGTAAATTGCGGAGAAGAAAAAAGCAATTTGCAAGACATTAGAGCCCCTGCACAGGTTCCTTTGGAATGATCAATGCATGTAAACTGCAGTGTTATCTAGATACATAGAGGAGAGAGATGTCTGGCTGATGCAGGTCACATCTCCCCCCCCCACCCTTTTTTTTTTCTTTAGAAAGAAGAGTGGTCGCTTTTTACAATAGGCACTCTTCAAAAGGAGCCATCGTGTTTCTCCTGCCGCTTGTCAAGGATAAATCGTTATTCATGTTTTCACTTGGAGAGGAAAGGTAATCTCTCCCTCTCTCTCTCTCTCTGTGGGGAAATTTTTTTTTGCCATTCTACAGTTTTTTCAAACCCAGGCTCCCCTCCTTTTTAAAAATCTGAATGAGACATAAGCATCTTATTTCTAGACAAAAACAAATATCTAGGCAACTCTGAATGATTTGCTTCCTGTCTTGATACACAACGGGACAAATGTTAGCCAGAGGAAAGTCCAGTCTGTAGAGATTCTCAGTCCTCCAGCTCGTGGTTGGCCCAAAGGTGCTTTTTTTCAGGAGGCAACTGGATTTTCTTGTTTTTTTTCTTTGAAGACATTTCGCTTCTCATCCAAGAAGCTTCTTCAGCTCTGACAGGATAGTGGGGAATGGAAGGATGCAAAGGACCACCTGTCTGCAAGGAGTATAAATCCTTCCATTCCCCACTATCCATGTCAGAGCTGAAGAAGCTTCTTGGATGAGAAGCGAAACGTTTTCAAAACAAAACAAAAAAACAAGGAAGTCCAGTTGCCTCCCGAAAAAGCACCTTTGGGACCACCATGACCTGGAGGACTGAGAATCTCTACAGACCCTGCCTGAGGTCATATGACTGCACTTCAAACGCTTGGCAACACAATCACGTTTGCAGTATCGCACAGTCCCATGAAAGGGACATGTTGGCTCAGTGTCTAAAGTGCTGAGCTTGTCGATCAGAAAGGTCGTCAGTTCAGTAGTTTGAATCCCTAGCGCTGCATAATGGAGTGAGCCCCCGTTACTTGTCCCAGCTTCTGCCTACCTAGCAGTTCGAAAGCATGTAAAACTGCAAGTAGAAAAACAGGAACCACCTTAGTCATGCCAGCCACATGACCACAGAGATGTTTTCGACAGCGCTGGCTCTTCAGCTTAGAAACGGAGATGAGCATCGCCCACTAGAGTCGGGAACGACAAGCACATCTGTGTGAGGAGAACCTTTACCTTCACAGTCCCACTATATGACTATATTTTTTGCCAACCATGGGCACTTAATTCTGTTTTTTGGCAATCAGCAGTGAGCAATGGTTTTACTTAACAATAGGGACATTTGCTAACAATCACAGCATTCATTTTAGAGCCAGTGGGCTCATTTGATAACCGCCACGAAAATCATTGTAAAATCATGTCAGACCTGTGACCAGCTTGTTTTATGACTCTTATAATTAGCAACCGTAATGAACAGGCTCCATTATGGTCATAACTCAAGGAATTATTCCCTAGTTTTAATATTCCCTATTTTAAAAGTGCAGTGGGGATAAATATCTCACGCACATACCGAGATTTACGGCTCATTGCAGAGAATCCTCTTTCTGTGGTCCTTCCTGGAGTGACCGTGTGACTGCAGTGAGGTTGTCACAGTTTCTTTCTATGATGCACCAGAGCAGAAGTGTCCAACCTTGGCAACTTTAAGAGTTGTGGACTTCAACTCCCAGAATTCCTCAGCTGGCTGGGGAAATCTGGGAGTTGAAGTCTACAAGTCTTAAAGTTGCCAAGGTTGGATAACCCTGTAGCAATAGCATTTAACAATAGCACAGGTACCGCTTCACAGTGCTTTGCAGCCCTCTCTAAGCGGTTTACAGAATCGGCCTGTTGCCCCCAACAATTTGGATCCTCATTTTACCCACCTCGGAAGGATGGAAGGCTGAGTCAACCTTGAGCCTGATGAGATTTGAACTGCCCAATTGCAGGCAGATGGCAGTCAGCAGAAGTCGCCTGCATTACGGCCCGCTAACCACTGCTCCACCCTACCTTGGCTGTACTTGAGAAAGACAGAACTGTGATGAAGAATTCTACCATGGCTATATAATAGCTGTCCTGATTCTTACAACTGAATAGAGAACATGGAAGATCCTTGGGCGTTTTGTAAAATTATAAAAGTAATTCTATCTCTCGTCTCCTCCCCAAATTATGGGCAAGCAATCTGTGGCCCAAGAGATCATCTGCATATGCACGCCATCTCTACCATCCCAGCATTGTCTAAAGAATAATGTAGCAAATAAGGATCAGCAACCCTGGAAAACCTACAACCCAGCAATGTTAGTCTAATTGGGCATGAATTTGATTCGACATAACAGGGACGCAGTGGCTCAGTGGCTAAGACGCTGAGCTTGTCAATTAGAACTGTCGGCAGTTCGGCGGTTCGAATCCCCAGCGCTGTATAACAAAGTGAGCTCCCGTTACTTGTCCCAGCTTCTGCCAACCTAGCAGTTCGACAACATGTAAAAATGCAAGTAGAAAAATAGGGACCACCTTTGGTGGGAAGGTAACAGCGTTCCGTGCGCCTTTGGCATTTAGTCATGCCGGTCACGACCATGGAGACATCTTCAGACAGTGCTGGCTCTTCGGCTTTGAAACGGAGATGAGCACCACCCCTAGAGTCGGGAACGACTAGCACATATGTACGAGGGGAACCTCTACCTTGATTTGATACAAGTGGTGAGTAACTGCCACAAAGGTTATCCTCCCTACTTCCGTCAACACAAACTCCCATCCGTCCTACTAGACAACTTACGCCAAATACAAGAAGTGAGTTAATAAAATTTAAAGAAATCCCCTCCACTATTTTTTCTTTGGGCTGTCTTTGATGTTGATCTAAAGATCACATGTTTGAACCTAACATTCTAAGAATAGAAAAGGAAAAATGAGGAGAAAGGATGAGAAAAGATGAGAAGGGTTAAATGCATCTCTTTCTGTGGCTCTGTCTCAGGCAAATTGTCTGTCTCTCAATCAGTAATAGATTGCAATCAGTTGAAAGGTGTTGCTTGAATTAAGCAGATCAGATGGAAGTTGGCATGTTGAGATGGAGGGGGGGGTGAGCAGCAGAATGTTCAGTCTAAAAATGTATGTCCAAGATCATAAACAACAATACAAAGAAAAAAAGAAAACCAGCCACTTCCTCTCACCGTGCATTTTAAAATGCATTTGATTATTCATATCACATCTTTATTCTTTTTACGAATAACTCACATAAATATGACAAACATCTCCAACATTCCTTCTTCCTTTTATTTTCCTCGTAACAACAACCCTGTGAAGTGAGCTGGCTGAGGGACAATGTCTGACTCAAAGTCATCCAGTAAGCTTTCATGTCTAAGATAGAACTAGAATTCACAGTCTCCTGGTGATTGGCTCAAAATCACCCACCCAGCTTTCATGTCTATGATGGGAGTAGAATTCACAGTTTCCTGGTGATTGGCTCAAAGTCGCCCAGCCAGCTTTGATGTCTAAGATGGGACTAGAATTCACAGCCTCATAGTTATTAGCTCAGTCATCCAGCCAGCTTTCATGCTTAAGGCGGGACCAGAACTCACCGTCTTCTAGTGATTGGCCCAAAGTCACCCAGCTGGCTTTCACAGTTAAGGTGGGACCAGGACTCATTTTACCGCCCTCAGAAGGATGGAAGGCTGAATCAACCTTGAGACCAACAGTGGGTTGCTCTTACCATCACTACCGGTACACTGATTGCGGTCTGTTCGTGCACGCACCAGATGTGCACTGCGCACATGCCTGATGTGTGTTGCGTACACATGCGCAATCCACCGCCCCTGTGACAACCAGCTGCTTGTTGGGGCTCCAGGCAGCACACGCTGTGCACGCATGCGCACTTTGCCATTTCCCATAAAAACAGCTATAGGGCGTGGGTGGGAGGGTGGGCCAAATGAGCCACCGTATGGGTATGCTCTCAGCTGCTCCCAGCCACTACCGGTACGGCCGTGCCGAAGCTGCAGCAACTCACCTGTGCCTCGAGACCCATCAGGATCGAACTCCGGACTGTGGGCAGAGTTTGCCTGCAATACTGCATTGTAAACACTGTGTCACCAGGGGCTCCTCGGACGTGATTTGCAGGAAAGGCTCCATCGGAATTCATCACACAGATGTACAAGAGGCAGCTTCATCAGGAATAATTTTTGAGGTTCACTAGAGCTTATAATTAGCTTCTTTATTAATATCCTAAATGCTTTTTTTAAAAAAAAAAATTTGAATGTTTGATAGAAAACGATCAAGAAGATTGATCAATTTAGACATTAAGCCCCAACCTGTTCGCCCATCTAAATGCAATTCCTTCACATCACGAGCATCTCTACTCTGTCTTCTTCTTCTTCTTTTTTTGGAAACACTATTTTTCCTGTTTTCTCCCCTAATTAGATTCTCCTCTTCTTTCAAACACCATCCAACGAAGCATCCAAATTACATCCAAATACGCTTTTAAAATCTTGAATTACACCATTAAAGGGCTGCAAAAATAATGGAAAATAGGGGAGAGAAAAAAAGCCCCATTTATCCCTAACAGATTGTGGATTGAAGCACGGAAGGGGGTGGGCAGGTGGGGAGGGATAAAAATGTTTCCTTCTAATTTAAGGATTTTGTTTCCAAAATTGACTATTGAAACAAGTTTTGGGCAGGAGCTGATAGGGAAAAAAAGGGGAAAAAAATACTCTGGCAAAAATTCTTTTCAGATTAGCTGTACTTTCCACCTCACTTAAAGTCACTTCGCACTTGAAATGCCATCAACTGTAAACTGAAATTGTGAATTGTTTGCTCTGTGAATGTATAGGGTGTTTTTTTTTTAAAAAAAATACCTTAACAAGCATTTTAGAAATTGCTGTTTTCAAATTGTTGCTGTGGCAAGCTGCAGAAAGATGTTTCAGATGAGAGAAAGGGAAAGAGAAAGAAAGAAAGAAAGAAAGAAAGAAAGAAAGAAAGAAAGAAAGAAAGAAAGAAAGAAAGAAAGGCTCCTTAAAAAAAAACATTAGGGCAGGGAAGGGGTGAAGCGATGAATTTGGAACAGGGCCCTTTGATGTTGCGGCAACCACTGTGTGAAAGCAGAGAGAAATACTGCTGTCCAAGTCTAAATAGCCAGACAGATTGCTCTGGAAAACAAAAATCCTGCTTTCAAATGAGGAATTTTAAGCTGGAGTTACGCCACCACATTTCAATACAGTGAATTTTTATCCTTGGCGAACCGTATCACATACTCTTTAATGATTTATGGCAAGAAACACTTAGTGAGTCGTAGAAGCTTGGCTAGAAATGTTTAGTGGTCCAGAGGAACCAAGAGATGCTAAATTTGAAGCACCGGTTCAAGGCACCAGACTATCTAAGGAAAGACTTCTTGACTGACTCTTCAGCAAGCAGTGATCAGGAGGGAAAAAAAGCATTTGAGCGTGTCGTAAGGTCGCGCAATCGGGCACGAGTCAATTAGCCACTGCCTTGCTCAGCAACAGAAATTCTGGTCCCGATTCTAGTCGGAAAATGAGGACTGCCTATCCTTCCACATTCAGAACATAGATCAAGGAAGTTATTGGCTTCCTCTTGGAACTGAATCAGGATTGCATAAAACTGCCTGGGAGAAGGGACATGCATGAGAAGAAGAGAGGAAGTAAAACTCAAGGAAAGGCCAAACATTCCCTGACGTTTGTCCCAACCTCTGCATTTTTGACAGCCAGATCGTTAGAGAGGGGACATCTCTCTTGTTTGAAGCTCACACAGCCGCTATCAGTCATGTACCAAATGTGATTATACCAAACGATATCCCAACAGTAAAATTCTATGTTGAGCTTAAGACAAATGTCTATGGAGATTCCCATTCATCCAGGTCATGGTTGTCCCAAAGGTGCTTTTCCAAAACCAACTGGACTTTCTTGTTGGTTGTTTTTTTTTTTTCCTGAAAAACATTTCTCCTCCAAGGAGCTTCTTCAGTTCTGACTGAATGGTGGAGAATGGGAGGATTTATACTCAGGTGACTTTCAAGGACTCTCAGAGAGAGTGCTAATGACCAGATAACCACAAGGAATACAAATCTTTCCATTCTCCATTGTTCAGTCAGAACTGAAGGAACTGCTGAGAGGAAAAGCAAAAAGTTCTTCAAGGAAAAACAAAGACCTCCCAGTTGCCTTTTGAAAAAATCACCTTTGAGCCTAGGATATTGGGAGATTACTTCTTCAAAGATTTTCTGTGAGCTATTGAAATGAGTGAAAGAAGAGAAACAAGAGGAAGAGTTATTGTGCAGTGTGATGGGTGGCAAATAAATTTTATAAATAAATAAAATTCCATTTGGAAATGGGAAATGTTTGTCTCTGTCTCCCTCTCTCTCTCTCCCTCCCTCCTTCTCTCTCTTTCACTCTGTGTCTGTCTCTCTCTCTTTCTGTCTCTCTCTTTCTCTCTCTCTGTGTGTCTCCCTCTTTCTCTCCCTCTCCTCCCTTCTCTCTCTGTCTCTCCCTCTCCCTTCTTCTCTCTCTCTCTCTCTCTCACTTTCTGTTTCTCTCTGTCTCTGTGTCTCTGTCCCTCTGTGTCTGTCTCTCTCTCTCCCACACTCTCCCCCTCCCTCCATCTCTCTCCCTCCTTCTCTCTCTCTCTCTCTGTATGTCTGTCTCTGTCTCTCTCACACTCTCTCTGTGTACTGTACATAGCCTCCTTGCAACTCTGCCCCCTTTCTCTGTCTCCAACAGAGAAGCATCAGTAAATAAATCTTTACTGAGGCAATTTTCTTTCCAAACAGAGAAACATTTACTTGGGTACCGTTTTACAGAAGAAATTGGTAGCAATGAGTCAGACAAAAATCCTCCGTGACTTCCCAAAGGAGTTGGGACCGTTTGAAGGGACTTTGTTCCAATGGCTGTAAACTTTCCAATCAGGAATGGCCCGCAGATGCAAACTTAGCAAATTCTAGTATGAATATTATCCGAATTGCATTGGCCAAACTATTGGCCAGTTTGTATATGGCTACTGCCTGATCTGGCAAGCAAGAAAAATAAACAAAATAAAAACCAGCTATGCTCATGAGCCACAGTGGCGCAGTGGTAAGAGGGCAGTACTGCAGGCTACTTCTGCTGACTGCCATCTGTCTGCAATTGGGCAGTTCAAATCTCATCAGGCTTAAGGTTGACTCAGCCTTCCATCCTTCCAAGGTGGGTAAAATGAGGAGCCAGATTATTGGGGGCAAGAGGCTGACTCTGTAAACCGCTTAGAGAGGGTTGTAAAGCACTGTGAAGTGGTATATAAGTCTTAAATGCTATTGCTATTACTTTGCTCTTCTTTTTCATCTTTCTTCCTTCCTTCCTTCCCTCTCTCCCTCCCTCCCTTTCTTCCTGTGCAGTAGTTATAAAGGAGTATTGCAGGCTAATTCTGCCAACTGCCAAGAGTTTGATCCTGACCAGTTCAAGGTTAACTCAGCCATCCTTCCGAGGTGGGTAAAATGAGGACCCAGATTGTTGGGGGAAGAGACTGACTCTGTAAGCCGCTTAGAGAGGGCTGTAAAGCACTGTGAAGTGGTATATAAGTCTTAAATGCTATTGCTATTACTTTGCTCTTCTTTTTCATCTTTCTTCCTTCCTTCCTTCCCTCTCTCCCTCCCTCCCTTTCTTCCTGTGCAGTAGTTATAAAGGAGCATTGCAGGCTAATTCTGCCAACTGCCAGGAGTTTGATCCTGACCAGTTCAAGGTTAACTCAGCCTCCCATCCTTCCGAGGTGGGTAAAATGAGGATCCAGATTGTTGGGGGCAAGAGGCTGACTCTGTAAATGGGTTAGAGAGGGCTGTGAAGCACTGCGAAGTGGTATGTAAATCTAAGTGCTATTGCTATGAAAATAATGCTTGGAACTGAAATCCACTTGAAGTGTTTTTTTTTTAAAACCAGTCTTAGTCTGTTCTAGTCAGGGTCTTATCACTCCTTTTTCAAGAAGCACAGTAACAGTCTGATCTGCAAGATGGAGAATCAAGCTACAGATTATTTTGAAATAAAAACATGCATTGAAACATGTGGCTGAGTGCTTTTTGCTCATAATTAGGTAACCACATATGGAATTAAGTCGACACATATCAGGCTAGAGGTATCGAGATTCCGAGGCCTTAGCTGTGTTTAGAAACAAAACATAAAACGGGCACAGCAGGGAAGGTGTTGAGGAAGGCATCGCCTTGAAGAGCAAGGAATAGCGACACTATAAGAATAACACTGCTAAATCAAAATGTATCAAAAGAGAGGGAATTCAACCATCTCAAATAGGGAATCGCAAACTCGAGAGCAGAAATGAGCTCTAAAATGCAGGGCTGATGCATTTGAAGAGCATTTCCCATTCGCTGGGCTTTTGTGCATGAATCTGTTAAAGCATAATATACAAGGGATATAGGTGGCTCAGTGGCTAAGACACTGAGCTTGTCGATCAGAAAGGTCAGCAGTTCGGTGGTTCGAATCCCTAGCGCCGCGTAACGGAGTGAGCTCCTGTGACTTGTCCCAGCTTCTGCCAACCTAGCAGTTCGACAGCACGTAAAAAATGCAAGTAGAAAAACAGGGACCACCTTTGGTGGGAAGGTAACAGCACTCCGTGCGCCTTCGGCATTGAATCAAGATGACCACAGAGACATCTTCGGACAACACTGGCTCTTCGGCTTTGAAACAGAGATGAGCAGCCCCCCTAGAGTCGGGAATGACTAGCACATATGTGAGAGAGGAACCTTTACTTTTACCAATTACAAAGAGAATTCCAATGAGTAGGCCACTGTGTCCTCTTCAGAGGTTTGAACGAGAACAATTACTCTGTTGGGTGAGACCTGGATTTAATCTGGTCTTGTCTGAAGAGAAGACAGCCCCAAAGAAATTTGTTTCCCTCAGACTATTCGGACAAATTTCTCCTAAGCAGGGGGTTGCACTTAAAAGTGGCCACACAATTCTGTTTGCCGCAACAATGAGTTGGCAATGCCTATTCCTGAGGACTCATCCCTTCACTGGAGTGGCATTTAATTTATTCTTTGTTTTGGACTTCAGTCAGGAAACCCATTGTTGGTGAGAGGGAAAAGTCAGTGGGAGGCTAATGGTCCACATTTGGGTTTTCGATGTGGATCACCAAGAGAAGTTACTACAATTCAAGATACTCAGGTTGAAAATGCAAAACTTGGCAAATTGGAATGCTCAACTTAACCATTAGGCCAGAAGTATCCAACGTGGGCATCTTTAAGACCAACGGACATTAATTCCCAGAATTTCCAAGACAGCCCTGGAGAATTCTGGGAGTTGAAGTCCACAAGTCTTAAGGTTAGGGTTAGGGATGGAGCACTCAAAACATCTGGAGGCAAGCTAACCCAGTGGTTAATTGTTCTCACTGTCAGGAAATGTCACCTTAGTTCTAGGTTAGTTTTCTCCTTGATTAGTGGCATTTAACATATTAACAGAGCTGGAAGGGACCTTGTAGGTCATGTAGTCCAACCCCCCGCTCAAGCAGGAGACCCTACACCATTTCTGTCAAATGGCAGTCCAATTTCTTCTTGAAAGTCTCAAGTGATGAAGCTCCCACAACTTTGGAAGGCAACTTCTGAACCATGGGTTGATTGTTCTCACTGTCAGAAAGTTCCTCCTTCTTTCTAGGTTGAATCTCTCCTTGGTCAGTTTCCATTCATTATTCCATGTCTGACCTTCAGGTGCTTTGTAAAATAGCTTGACCTCCTCCTCTCTGTGGCAGCCTTTCAAATATTGGAAGACTGCTATCATGTCCCTTCGGGGAGAGGGGGCGGTCTATAAATTTAATAAATATAAATATATGTCTCCCCTGGTCCTTCTCTTCACTAGACTAGCCGTGCCTAGTTCCTGTAACTGTTCTTTATATGTTTTCGTTTCCAGTCCCCTAATCATCCTGGTTGCTCTTCTCTGCACTTTTTCTAGAGTCTCAACATCTTTTTTATAGTGTGGTGACCAAAGCTGGATGCAGTATTCTAAATGTGGTCTTACCAAGGCTTTATAAAGCAGTCCTAACACATGATCTTGATTCTGTCCCTCTGTTAATGCATCCTAGGTTTTTATGGTGGCTACAAAAATGTTCATGTTTTCTGGGCAGCTTAGGACATTTTCTTGGGTAGCCTCTGTAAAGATGTGCAATTTTCTGGTATGAATTCACTTCTAGGAACATGGAAATCAAAGATGCTTCACTGGATCAGCCATCCTGCCCACTTGGCTTCTGCATCCAAACACAGGAAGCTTAAGCGGAAGTCTAAAAGTCATCGAACGGTGTGTCAGTGTCCCTTTGTGTACTGGCAATTTTATATTCCTTTGAACCATGGAAAGAAGCTGTTAAAATCTACCTAATGCCTAATGATCCTTGGGGAAAGGCTTCCATGAAAAAGCACATAATTATGATGAAACCTGTGAAGTTGCTCTTTCAACATTGTGAAATAAACTGTAGCAGCTGGGCTGGCTAAAAGCTGGCAAAATTGTTCAGGTCAACTGAAAAGTAACCTAAGAATTAGACAAAATACCATCATTGTGCACTACGATTTCAAATGTTCTTGATCCTTAAAAAAAAGAAAGAAAAAATCCACCTAGATATAATGAGAGAGAAAATAGGCCTGATTCAAAAGTTCTCCTCGTGCTAGTTACCTACTTGCATGGCACTTATATAAAGGGTTGCATACAAAATCAAGGACTGCCAACTTAAATACTAGATGGCATACTTGCCAACCCTTCTATTGTATGAAAAGAGGGGACCTTGCACACCTCCAGATTGTATTGGAATATATTTACCAGGCCCTCTCCCCATTCCTGGGGAAATTTTCATTTCAGGGTTGAGTATTTATATTTTTATCATATTTTATTTATGTGGTGCACAGGTTTTGTATAGTTTCATCCTTTTAATATTATAAACCTTCCTATAGTTACCCTGTAAGATGGGTGGTCAATAAAATTAGATGAGAGAGAGGGCGGAGAGGGGGATAGAGAAGGGAGAGGGGGGAGAGATACAGTAGCTATTCAGCCATATTCCACATTCTTTTCTTTTAACGACCCAACCTGTAATCCCTTGAATCAGGATGGAGTTGGGGCGACTGGATGGAGCTCGAGCATTTACTGGCCAGATGCCCTTCCTGACACCTATGTGGAGTTCACAGCATACAATTACTCATTGAACTCAGAAAGAGAAATATCTCCTACTACCTAGGATAGAACTCACAGCCTCTTGATTGTGAGGCAAGAGATCCACCTCTAGGCCACCATGCCGCTCAGCAAAAGTCCAGCAATAAATATAGGGATATTAAGACTTCCAGGAATTATTGTATTGCACCATCCTCATCCAGGGCCATTGCCACCTGCTGTAGAATTGACCTTACTCTTGAAAGAGGGCACTTCTATCCAGGTTATAAGGGAAAATTCCCTGCATGGTGACATGGAATGGAATAACAGAGTTGGAAGGGACCTTGGAGGTCTTCTAGTCCAACCCCGTGCTCAATCAGGAGACCTTATGTCCCATTTCAGACAAGAGGTTGTCCAATCTCTTCTTGAACATCTCCAGTGTTGGAGCACCTACAACTTCTGAAAGCAAGCAGATGTTTGCCGCTGATTCATCTTTGTCACCGTCAGGAAATTTCTCCTTAGTTCTAGGCTGGCTCTCTCTTTGATTTCAGTAACACTGAAGATAGGTTTAATGCATGCATTTTTCTCTCTGCACAAATATTTGTTGCTGCTTTTTTTAAAAAAAATCTATTGCTATTCAAAAGGCCAAGAGAATTTCAAAAAATGAAAAGCTATTATAAAAAGCAACCACAACAAAATCCTGAGTGCGATGGATTTACACTGGGGTGGAATTTCACCAAGACAGTACAGCTGTCAACATTTCTGCTTAACACGACCTCTGATGCATAATTCCACAAGACAAAATGCTGGAGGTTGGTTTTTTTTTTCTCCCCCAGGTTTGAAATTTGCAGGGAACTTCAGAGTAAAACCCGCATGCCAAAAATGCTCAGAAATTAAAACCTAGATTTCCTCCCTGCACAAGACCCAGAACCAGGGGTGAAATCCACTTCACTTTGCTACCGGTTTGGTAGCAATGTGAGAACGCGTGTTCTAGCTTTCTAGCTAATATAAACCGTGTGTCACAGTTGATCATAAGAAAAAACAGTTCACCCGAACCAGCAGCATTTATTTTACTACAGGTTCGGGGCGAACCGGTAGCATTTTTACAACCAGTTCGGGCGAACTGATCTGAACTAGTAGCATTTCACCCCTGCCCAGAAGTCCATAAAGAGTATTATTTTGAATGTGTGGAGCAAGAGGGGAAGGGAGAGCTCTTCCCTTTACTTTGAAATCCAAAAGCAAAGAACAAATAAGAGGAATAGCTTCTGTCTCACTGACTAATTACCGACAAAGCTGCAGTCAATAAGATACTATCCTTGTATGTTTTCCTCCCTCGCCTTACTAGCCTTAAACCGAAAGAGAAAAAGGAACGACATGATGGAAGATAGCAGGCAGTAAAAAGGTAGATTTATCGAATTAAACCACCCATCATCATCCATGACCGGTACCACCTGAAGCAGATCTTCACTTCTCTCTCAGGAGGTCTCACCTTATCATTTTGCTACGGCTGCAAAAGTCTGAAAGGTCCACCTGCTTGTCCACCTGGTGCCAGGGAGGTAGAAGCTGAGCCCAGTTTAGATAAGAGACGGATGTTATTGATTGAAGAAAGGAGATGGACTTGGGAACAGAGCTTTTTGTGAAGAATCAACACGGATTCTTTTTTTCGGACCTCGTTTTGCACCAGGAGAAGAGGCTATCCCAAGACTCCCTCCTTAAACTTTGCAGAAAAACAAACAGGATGCTTGCTAGCTATAAGCTAAAGCCAGAAGTTAAGCAGACATATGAGTATGGATTATATATATGCACAAACACACACACACACACAGTTTTGAAGGAAGATAGAAACTGGTTCTATAGTGCATAGGGATAATGGGACTGATAAGAGAGATGGTGTTGAATTGTGATATCACCAAAGAAAGAAGATTAGAAAGGGAAGATGCCCACACAAGAGACTGCATATAGACATCTATGTATCTATGAAGGTTGCAATGGTGGCACAGGGGTTAGAATGCAGTATTGCAGGCTACCTCTGCTGACTGCCAGCTGCCAGCAGTTGGATTCTGACTGGCTGAAGGTTGACTCAGCTTTCTATCTTTCCAAGGTCAGTAAAATGAGGAGCCAGATTGTTGGGGACAAAATGCTGACTCTGTAAACCACTTAGAGAGGGCTGTAAAAGCACTATGAAGCGGTATATAAGTCTAAGTGCTATTGCTATTGCTGTAGCTGTTAGGATGTTGCATTAGGAGCTCTGATGGCACAGAGGTTAGAATACTGTATTGAATAGCTAACTCTACCCACAGCTAGGAGTTCGATCCTGACCGGCTCAAGGTTGTTGGGGGCAAACCGCTTAGAGAGGGCTGTAAAGCACTGTAAAGCGGTATATAAATCTAACTCCTATTGCCATTGCAGCATCCTGGGATCATGTGATTTGCAAACTAGCCAGTCAGCTTCCAACAAGCAAAGTCAATGGAGGAGGCCAAATCCCCTTAAGCATCACGTGGTTAACGACCACAGTGAAAAATGTCCTAAAATCGGGTAGCCGTGTGACAATTCACTTCATCACCACATCACATAGCAACAGAAGCACCCATCCCAATTGTGGTCGTAAGCCGAGGACAAGCTAAGCAGTTCAAGCTGGTGAACATGAGAAATCGCAAGGAGTGTTCCTAGGAAACATGTTAATTGAGAGATGCCAGGAACAGTGAGTTGACAGGAAAGAACAGGGGTGTCAAACTCATTATCACTGAGGGCCACATCAGAGTTGTGTTTGACTTTGCTGGGGTGGGGGCGTGACCAGGGGGCACGGCCAGCTGTACATCACTCATGTCAGGGGTGCCTGTAGTGGCCCAAGCACTCTGCCAGTGAAAATCAGCTCCTGAGCTCCGTTTCCTGCTACGACAGCCTCCTGCATCCCTCTGCCAGCAAAAACAGAGCTCTGATTTTGCTAGCAGAGGCACCATGGGCTGGTCCTTTGCTGTTTCCAGGACAGCCACACAGGACAGATCTAAGCACCCCACAGGCAGGATCCGGCCCCTGGACCTTGAGTTTGACACCCCTGGGAAAGGACATCTGTGACTAATACTCCAGAACCCAAGTTGGGCATAGAAAAGCAACCATTGAATCATCTTAGTCTGGGGGAGGGAAGGTGTTAGTCAGAGGTCAGCCCTGCCTGGTGAAGTTGGCAATCGAGCATGAATGTGCCATATCACTTCGTAGAAGGTTCACAACATGCTTGGTTGTACGGGTTGCCAAATCAAATCAAATAATCCATTCAGTGCATGAAGTCTCTCTTACAGCTCCGAGTGCTGAAATCCCGCCTGTCTAAATGTTGCACGTTAGGGCTGTGATGAAGGATCAGACACACAACAGAGCATTTGGCAGGCTGCCCCATGCAACTTGTAGGAAATAAGGAAGCTGCAGGGGGAAACCAGAACGGTTTCACAACTTTTGTCCTGCCATGCCAAAGCAAAGCTCGAAACCTAACAGCTGCAGGTGTGAGGCTGCCAGGGAGATTAATTATGCCCCCCTTTTGCTCATCTCAGATATAATCGATCAATCAAGAGCATGTTGGTGCCAAAACTATGGTAAAAGTAGCCAATGAGTTTCAATGTTCCCACCTGTTAGCACAAGCACTTTCTGAAAATTTCTTAATAATGATTCCAGCGTCCTCCGGATATTGCAGAATAACTGCCAATAACCCTAGGCAGCATTGGTTGGCAGCGAGATAGGCCGGGAACGGTAATTCGAGAACATCTGAAAGGCCACAGGTTCTCCATCTCTGATCAGAGGCCTTATGAGAAAATTTCAAGTGGCAGCAAGCTTGGCAACCGACAACCCTGTGGGATGCAAGTGGCGGTGAGATCTGTCACCCCACTGATAGCCAGAGTTGATAGATGGAATTAATCTTTTCGATTATGGCGCCCGGCTACTTGCAAAATGTGATAATGGCAAACAACAGCCAGCATAATTATAACAGAAGCAGAAGCAGCAGCAGCGACCATGAATGATGCAGGACATTGCAAACTCTGAAAAGATGGGAATAAGCGATCGGGGAAGGGTTCCTTGAGAGAAACGCCTTGCTGCTTCCGAAACAGCCCAAGCGAAGTCTGATCAAGCACAGCAGTTACTTAAACCGGTGTGTTGGCTCTGCGGAGAACAATACTCTGCTTACTTGCTGCGATGGGGGGGACGGGGACGTGATGAATGATTCATCACTGTGCTTTAATTTGAGCTTTGAGGGACAACCCTGGATGAATTCACTCCACTCCCAGCAAAGCTTGCCAAAGACGTGTGATCCTGGAGCCTCCTATCTCCAATAAGTGAATGGGTAATGTTGCGCGCCAAAGCAACATTACCCATTCAGGAATCGGAGGCATGGCTGGACTCAAAAGGTTTGGCCAGGTTATTGTCATGCCCCCATTGGAGCCTGAATCGGTGGAGATTGAGGGGGCGGCTTTGTGGGTTCGAAGGAATGTAGGGAGGAGCAGGCTCAGGGCCCCTTAGTATTGGGACAGCTTGTTAGCAGGGAGGAATGGCGGCAGGATGACCGAGAGAGGGCAAGCAGTGGACAGGAGGAGCGACAGAGCTCAGGCGATGAGCAAGGACCGTCCCCTCCTGATCCCTGAGCATGGGGAGTAGAGAGAAAGCAGGAACAGCACAGGCTGATCCAATGACTCAGGAGGAGAGTGCCCCATCCCTCTTCACATATATGTGTGTGTGTGCATATGTGAATGTGTGTGGGCGCATGTGCTTTGCTCTGGGTCTTGCCAAGAACTTGGGAGCATGGGGGGGGGGATTTGGAGCATTAACCGGGAGTTTGAACTCTCAGCTGGCTGTGTGACCTTCACACCTTGTCCCAGGTCATCACACTAATCACCAAATTAAGTCCTGGTCAGGTTTAATCCAGTGGTGCTCCTAGGTAAGGAACCATCCAGAATGCCCAAGTCAGTAAAATGTGGACCCAGATTGTGGGGGGCAAGAGGCTGACTCTATAAACTGCTTAGAGAGGGCTGTAAAAGCAGTATGAAGCAGTATATAAGTCTAAGTGCTATTGCTATTCCTTCCTTCCTTCCTTCCTTCCTTCCTTCCTTCCTTCCTTCCTTCCTTCCTTCCTTCCTTCCTTCCTTCCTTCCTTCCATCCATACATTCATCCATCCATTCACCCATCCATGGTGCACAGTGTTTAGATTGCCGTATTGCAGGCTAACTTTTCTGACTGCCAGGAGTTCGACTCTCACCAGGCTCAAGGTTGACCCATCCTTCCATCCTTCTGAGGTGGGTAAAATGAGGACCCAGATTGTTGGGGGCAAGAGGCTAACTCTGTAAACTGCTTAGAGAGGGCTTTAAAAGCAGTATGAAGCGGTATATAAGTCTAAGTGCTATTGCTATTGCTCTCATCCACTTCTCTTCCTGACTGAATTAAGAGCCCCTCAGAGGTCTATGGCAGGCCTGTGTCAAAAGTGGAGAAAAGATGGGTCTCTGGATGTAGCAGAACTAGAACTGCAGGCGTTCCAGACAGTGAGATCATCAGTCACAGCAAACGGTAGGGATGCAGAAGCTGACATCTTCTTCCATGGAAGACAATTTACACTGCGCCCCATGAGTTAAGATCTCATCCTTGTTGTTTTCTCACTGCCTTCAGATTATTTTAACGGCATGCCTTTTATCAGAAAGGAAACCAATTCATTTCGGTTTGCCTTGGATGTGAGGGGTAGCTACACTGATTTATACCGGCATCATTCTCAGAAATTCCTCCCATCCTGCTTACAATCTTTTTGGACTGTTGCCTTCCGGCAGAAGATACAGAACAATTAAAACTCGGACCACGCGTCTTCTGAATAGTTTTTATCCCAGAGCTATGATTGCACTCAATAATGAACTCAAGGGCCACCATCAGTGAGCTGTTGGACAGCATTATTTGGTGTGTTGTGTGGATGCTTGGGTGGTTTGGGGGCAGGGAATTTTTGGGGTGTGTGGGGGGGGGCGGATTGTCATGTGTGTTGGGCCTGGTCTCTGGGTGTTATGTGAATTTTGTTGTATGGGTATACTGTGTATGTAAGTATTCTTATCTCTATGACAGTCAGGTGCAGCTGAAGCTACTCCCTTGTACTTCGGTGTATTAGGGGCACTACTACATAAGTAACTGCTGCAAACACTTCTGAAATAAGGATGGAAATTGGTTTCCAGGCTCCAGCAGTTTCCAAATAACGAATACATAAAATAATAGAGAGTTGGCTTGGGGTGAGAGAGGGGAAATTTTAATAGCTGGCGTTTGCTTCGTACGGTGTGCTTAAGCGAGTAAATATCTAGGAGACACATTCCAAGCAACATCCTAAGCTTGGGTAGGGCTAAGCTGGTCAGAGATGTGCAAAACCTCACCTGCCTGGAATTGGTTTCAATAGAAGAGAATATTTGTAGCACAGGATTGAACTATGAGATCCTTGGTGCTCTCGGAGCTTGATTGTTTTCTTGCGGAAATTTCATTACCCAATTAGGTAACGTCATCAGTGCTAAAAGGAAGTGGGGCTTTTATAGTGGAAGAGAAGGAGGAGGAGGAGGAGGATTATGGGATCCTTGGTGCTCTCGGAGCTTGGTTGTTTTCTTGTGGACATTTCATTACCCAACTAGGTAACGTCATCAGTGCTAAAAGGAAGTGGGGCTTTTATAGTGGAAGAGGAGGAGGAGGAGGTGGAGGAGGAGGAGGAGGAGGAGGAGGAGGAGGAGGAGGAGGAGGAGGAGGAGGAGGAGGAGGAGGAGGAAGATGATTATGGGATCCTTGGTGCTCCCGGAGCTTGGTTGTTTTCTTGCAGACGTTTCATTACCCAACTGGGTAACATCATCAGTGCAAGTACCCTGTGAACCCACATTCAAAGACTGCAATAGTTCAGTTCACACATTGCAGTAAATTAAATCCCAGTTGATGTTATTATGGCTTAGCCATGATGTGTGAACCATCACACTTCCTTTCACTTGAAAGCAAGCCGCTCTAGGAAAAGGGCCACAAAATAGGATGGAGAGAGAGGGAGAGGCAGAGGGAGATATTTAGCCTAATAAGGAAGATCAGCATCATGCCAAATGAATGTTCTGTTCTTAGAAGAGGGATACGTACTTGGCAAAAGGACAGAGAAAAATCCGAAGAAAGAAAATCAGCCTACTGCCTCACCAAATTCAATGCAGCACTTCCAGACACAAATGAGGGATTCAGTTTTGGATATAATATATTATTAAGTCCCCTTGCATTCCTAGCACTCTAAGGAAAATATATATATATATATCACCTAGCCTTCTAGCTGACGGGCATATATTTCACATATAAATTGATATGCATACAGTATGTATGAGAAAGCATTAAACATGTGATTTTCTCCTACATGTCTGAAATGGCATTCCCCCACAAGATACAGTACTATGGGATTCACCTGACATTAGTGTTGGAACCTATCAGGGATGGGGTGGCTCAGTGGCTAAGACGTCGAGCTTGTCCATCAGAGAAGTCGGCATTCTGGCGGTTCAAATCCTTAGTGCTGTGTAACAGAGTGAGTGTCTCGACCCCTGGGCCCATTAACCCACTTGCACCTGACCGGAACCAGCTGGGTGGAGATGCCAGTGTGGCCAAAGAAGATTGGACCATGTGATGGATTTATGGGTGTGGAGATAAGTTCATGAACTTTCAACTGGGTGGAATCCCAGAAAGCTTTAGATTTGGGATTCCACAGTTCGTTGCCAACATGTCTGACTTATTAAATTGGAACTTGAAGGATAGTTTTGCCTTGGGCTCTGATTTAATTCTGCATGATATTTGGAACGTTGACAGTGAGCTCCCATTACTTGTCCCAGCTTCTGCTAACCAAAACAATAAATATCTGAATCAGACAGATGTCATGATGTGATGGCAGATAATCTGCACCAACCTTTGCTCCCTATAGAAAGATGGACCTACATTGGAAGTGCATTCCACAGAGCCACGAAGAGTCTGAAATCAGATGGAAACACATTCTACATTTGATGGTTAAGGAGGCCCATTGTACATTTTGTCTTCAGAGAGAAAAGGGATCTGTCACAGCCTTTTGGGGAGGCTTTTCCTCCTGACAGTCCCGCATGAGCTTTCAGATGCAAGCTGCACACAAAGAAACCCTTTAATTATAGCAAGTGGACTACCTTTGCATGTCGCCCAAATTATATACACGGGCTGTAACTTACTCCTGGGGCTTTTTGCCAATGTCAGCAAAACAAAGAGGAATTCAATTACAGCCTTGGAATTGGAGGCCCATTTATTGTTATTTATAATAAAATGCACTCTGACGGCTGGAGGGGGGGGAGAAGAAGGGGGGAAGAGAGATGGACAGCATTTGTGGCATCTGTACATCTTTGCCAGGTAATTTAAAGCCTTGTGCTTTTCAGACAATTGCCTCTTCTTCACTTTCACAACATTAGCTGGCACAACGGACCAGTGGTGCAGCATAAAAAGGAAAGCGAACACCTGTGGAAGGAATAGACTTGTCAAGGGAAGACAGCTTCTACATTTCCCAGATCGAATCAACTGGCAGCAACATGATCGGATTTTGGAGAGGAGTATTGGCCAGATCCAAAGAAGACCATGTGACCAGCTCCAAGCATTTGTTGACCTGAGACAGGGATTGGGCCAAGTTGGAACAGTCGGGGATTAAGAAACAAACTGCACTGGGGTCTATGTTTATGTTTATATTAGAGGTGGAGATCCTTTGAGAGCTGTGTGCAAGCGACGTTCATTTCAATGTATGCCGATTAGTGTACATTCAAAGTGACAATAAAGTATTCTATTCTATTCCATTCTCTATTATTTTCTATTCTCTTCTATTCTCTATTTTTTATTATTTTCTCTTCTATTCTCTATTTTCTATTATTTTCTATTCTATTCTATTTTCAAATGTGCCTTTTCAAAAGGCAATTGGACTGGGCTTTTTTTCAGAAGGAGGAGGAGGAAGAGGAGGAGGAAGAGGAGGAGGAGGAGGAGGAGGAAGAGGAGGAGGAGGAGGAGGAGGAGGAGGAGGAGGAGGAGGAGGAGGAGGAGGAGGAGGAGGAGGAGGAGGAGGAGGAGGAGGTGGTGGAGGAGGAGGTGGAGGAGGAGGAGGAGGCTGCCTCCTGATCCCACTGGATGAAATTGACCCACTGCCTTAGTAGAACGAGGAAAATCCTCAGGGATGATTCCCACCCTGGTCAGCACTTCTTTACTCTCCTACCATCGGGCAAGAG
This sequence comes from Natrix helvetica, assembly GCF_964273705.1. NCBI lineage: Eukaryota > Metazoa > Chordata > Lepidosauria > Squamata > Natricidae > Natrix > Natrix helvetica. Next base: position 21,641,537 of record NC_138559.1, on the reverse strand, counting down.
ATATAGAAGCATAGCCAGCTGAACGAACAGGCTGAAAAATAGCTTTTATCCGTCAGACTTCTGAACGCAACCCAACACCATAATCAAGTTTAATATGATAGACTCGCAGGGCCAGTGCAACCTGCAATATGCTTATACCAGTGTAATATAATGTTATATACATACATGTACATGGGAATGTGTGCTCATTATTACTTATGTGGGTTTAGGGATTTCTTTTATTTATTGAATTATTGAGAAGTATTCTGTGTTTTCAAGGGGGCTGCACCAAGGGAGGCTCATTCAATTTCATTGTACACATGTTGTGCATTCACAATAAAGGTTTGATTTTTTGAGGAGGAGGAGGAGGAAGAGCAGGAGGAGAAGGAGGGGGGAGGAGAAGAAGTAGTAATAGTAGTAATAATACTGGTAGTTGTTGTTTTGATTCTCAATCAAGAATCTTCATAAGTTCTGGCAGGATGGTTGGGGAGATGGAAGGATTATATTTCTTTGCAGTCATCTGGTCGTTATCACTCTCCCTGAGAGCTCTTGAGGCCACTTGGGGGTTTATCTTTGCCCTCTAGGTCACCTGAATCAGAGTGCAATGGGCTATGGATGGAATCTTCTTGGAACTGCTGCAGAGAGTGTGTTGTAGGCTGGAGATAGTTGGTGTCTTAGTAATAAACCATTCTTACCGCACGCAATAATAATGTAGGATATGATGCTTTCTGAAAGTACAGATTTGCAATCCGTACAAGCTCTCTCTCTCATCAGTTGCTATATGACCATTCCATTTCTATCTGGTCTTTTCTATAAAACTTGTTTGCGCGTGTGTTATATAATTGTAATGCATTATCTTTTATGGTGTTGCGATTTTAAAATGTTGCCAGCATCCTGAATTGTGTCTAGGCATTAGACCAGTGGTATAAAAATATCACCTGGACATAACAGCGACTCATGAAAAAATTGAGCCCATTTTGATTATGAGTTTCAGCCCATCAATTCTGAATTCCTCAAATTACTGACTTCATTGGCTTTGACCTTACAAGATTATTACACAACTGAAATAGGCCCCGTTTAAGTTCAGAACTGGATTTTAATAATAAAAAGGCTGTTTTGACTCATTTATCTTCTCTGAAGAGGGCAAACAACATACCTTCTGCAGCAAGCCAGAAGTCTTTTAATATTTATTTGTAATGTGCCAGATGACTAAAAAGAGCTTATGCAGTTGACCTCATGACTTCAATACTAAATAAATCTGCTTGCCCCATCTCACAACAGGTTTTGGAAGGAGTTGCCTTTCTCAACCCCAATTAGGCAATTGGTTTATTCCAAATTAAATGGGGGGGGGGGTTGTAGGGTTAGGTTATTTACATTGTGTCTACATCTCTCAAATGGGGCACAGAGGCTCAGTGGCTGCTGAGCTTGTCAATCAGAAAGGTCGGCAGTTCTGCAGTTTGAATTCCTAGCGCTGTGTAAGGGAGTGAGCTCCGTTACTTGTCCCAGCTTCTGCCAACCTAGCAGTTCGAAAGCAGGTAAAAAATGCAAGTAGAAAAATAGGGACCACCTTTGGTGGGAAGGGAACAGCGTTCCGTGCGCCTTCGGCGTTGAGTCATGCTGGCCACATGACCACGGAGATGTCTTCGGACGGCGCTGGCTCTTCGGCTTTGAAATAGAGATGAGCACTGCCCTCTAGAGTTGAGAACAACTAGCACATATGTGTGAGGGGAACCTTTATCTTTTCCTTACTACATCTCTCATGGTTACCACTGGAAGGGAACTAACAACCTAAGGTTATGGGTGAAGGAAGTGAAAATTCAAAATTAAACACAAGGTGTTGCATTCTGATGGGGGTTAGAGTTCATCCTGGATTAAAATCCAAGTGATATAGACATAAATGAGATAGATAGATAGATAGATAGATAGATAGATAGATAGATAGATAGATAGATAGATAGAACTCTTCAGTTCTGTCCAACTCTTGGCAATGTTATAGCCAAGTGCTCTCAATGTCACTCTGTCAAGCGCAACTTCTTTCATTTGTTGTGTGTTCATCTTTGTATCAGCTTTTATAATATCAAGCCAGTGCTGCCCCTTCTTGATCCACTGACCATTCCTACCATCATTGACCTCTCCAATGAATTTGCACGTTTGACATGTTCAAAGTAAATCTGACATAGTAGTGTGTGAGACTACTATGAGTCTCACAGAGGAGGGGGGAGGAAGAGGGAGAGAGGGAGGGAGAGGGAGAGAATTAGGAGCACGTGACCTCTGGATCCCAAGGTCTGGAAGAATCAAACTTGGTGTCCCTAGTTTAACATTCCCCCATTCATGACTTCATCTAGTGATATTTTCAACATCAGGTTCTAATTCTGATGTCACCTTCTTCCTTTTCCTAACACCTAGACATATTTTGGGCAATGAAGTGGAAATAATTTAGATGAGACACGGGGAAAGGTCACCGAAAACTCCAGCATGGAATAGCACTACGGCATCAAAGCCAAATTTATACGGTCTCTCTTGATTACCGCTTCCTCCAGCTGAACAATCCTGTGTCTTCGAGAGCAGAAGAGGCATCTTGTCTTCCTCTCTGCTAAATCACCCTAGCCGTTCACTCACAGGAATGGATTTGTAGCTATTATGATTCAAATGGCACGGCATGCTTTATTTCTCGCCTATCAAGTTGAAAGAAACAGCAGCCTCAAATAAAAATTGCAAAAACGAAAGCAATTTGCTTTGCATAGGGATCTTTAGCAAATAAATTCTCTTTTATGTGGATCGATATATTCCCCGGCGGCTGCCTTTTTCTTCCTTGGGAAAGGAGCAAAGCAGGCCACTCTGAAGAATGGGGAATGGATTTGGAAGCACAACATGTGTCTGCGAGAAACATGGAGTTATTTCATTACTTATTGATCTTAATTCCCCCTCCCTCATCCGCACAAACCGAAGCCACAGCGTGCTCCAAGCCAAATTTTCGAGGTGCCAATCAATTCATTAAATGATAGTTTAGCATGACACGTGCATTATTATCTCCAATTAACCCACCACGCCAAATCAATCCATGAAAAATGAGATTGGGAGGGGAGGGGAAGAGCAGGGAACGGTGGCATGTAAAGCTCTAATAATAAAACATTCCCATCTTTTATTATTAGATGCCTGATAAGAAGCAGTCAGAGAGTTAGCAAATGGCGGAAGAGAGAAACTATTTCTATTACCCAGTATATAATTTATAGTTCACTCTACGGCAGTGATGGGATTCAAGTTTTTGAATAGTATTGGTTCTGTGGGCGTGGCTTGGTGGGCGTGGCATGGCTCAGTGGGAGTAGCTTGGTGGGCATGGCAGGGGAAGGATACTGTAAAACCTCCATTCCCACCACAGTCCATGGAACGATACTGTAAATTCCATTCCCTTCCCACTCCAGAGGAAGGATACTGCAAAATCTCCATTCCCTCTCTACTCCAGAGGAAGGATACTGCAAAATCTCCATTTCCTCCCAGCTGGGACTCAGGAGGCCGAGAATAGATGGGGGCAGGGCTAGTCAGAGAGAACCAGTAGTGGAAATTTTGAGTAGTTCAGAGAACCGGTAAATACCAATACTGACTAGAGTAGGAATGGAGATTTTACAGTATCCTTCACCTGCCATGCCCATCAAGCCACACCCACCAAGCCATGCCCACAGAACCAGTAGTAAAAAATTTGGAATCCCACCACTGCTTCAAATGGTCACTAAACAAACCGTTGTAAGTCGAGGACCATCTGTATGGAGGACGGTTCCAAAATTGCAAATTACCACAATGAGTAGTTCAAAGTCCAAATCAGATGAAGGGCATTGTATTGCCTAGGGAGGGAGATAAACGTTCAGTTCCCGTTTGATTGCAAACGCGTCTAATGTTGCCTTTTTATATCAATATTCACATCAAAATGCAATCGTGATGAAAGGGCGCCTTCCCTTGAGTTCGTTAATTAACAAAATTCACTGAAAAAATAGCAAGGAAAAACTGAGCAGAAATTCATACAGTCATGAAAAGAAGACCGAGATTCGGTCCAGATATTTTGCAGAAGGTACAAATGGAGCAAAACAGCCAACAGAATTGCCTTATTTTTAGATGATCTCCCTCCCCTTTTTCTTTTTCCACATAGGTAAAGGTAAAGGTTCCCTTTGCACACATGTGCTAGTCATTCCTGACTCTAGGGGACGGTGCTCATCTCTGTTTCAAAGCTGAAGAGCCAGCGCTGTCCAAAGACATCTCCATGGTCATGTGGCTGGCATGACTAAATGCTAAAGGCACATGGAATGCTGTTACCGTCCCACCAAAGGTGGTTTCTATTTTTCTACTTGCATTTTTTACGTGCTTTCAAACTGTTAGGTTGGCAGAAGCTGGGACAAGTAACGGGAGCTCACTCCATTACGTGCCCCTAAGGATTTGAACCACTGAACTGCTGATCCTTCTGATCGAAAAGCTCAGAGTCTTAGCCACTGAGCCACTGCATCCCTATTTTTCCACATAGGTACATCTGGGATATGCACAGCAGTGAGTCTTCAAGGTGGCCAGGTTTTGCTTGGCGATGCAAAATAGCACCCATTGCAACCACTTGGAGCTGATCAGAATCTGATGTCAGCAGTACAGGAGCCAGCTGCAGTAGATTCTGCATGCCAGTGTCATCACCGCGAGGGGTAAACTACAGAACAAGTCACGACATATTTAAAATTCCTTCCCTGAAGATAATCTTGCAGGTTGTTTATGGCTACTGCGATTGAAGTATATGGCCTTGGTTTCTCTGTTTATGAAGGGCAAGTATGAGTTCTTTCATGCAAACACAGTTCAAACCCAGGAACTTTTATATGGTAGCTGTGGGATCATTGTAGGATTTAATGTGCTCCTGTATTGTCATCTTGAACACAGAAAATTAGCATCCCAAGGAGGAAAATAAAACTTATTACTCTCCTGGAGTCTAAATTAAGCCAGATGCATAGAAAAACGCGTTGAAAGGTAAGATAACTCTCCCTTTACAGGCTTAGAAGGAAGATAAACAAATGCTACAAGCAAGCAAGGTCTTGCCTAGAGATGGTCTGCTTATCCTAGGATTCACAGCCTATAAGTGGACAAGTTGCATTGAAACAGCTCAAGGCAGCTGTCCATGGTGCTACTTAAATGTTGATGTCCTTCTCAACTTTTAACTCTCGGTTTAATCAATGGCTAAGGATGGAGTTATGGGGTGGAAAGCTATGGCAAATCTAGACAGCATACTAAAAAGCAGAGACATCATCCTGCTAACAAAAGTGTGTCTATTCAAAGCTATGGTTTTTCCAGTTGCAATCTATGGCTGTGAAAGTTGGACCATAAGAAAGGCTGAGTGCCAATGAATGGAGGCCTTTGAACTCTGGTGCTGGAGAAGACTCCTGTGAGTCCCTTGGACTGCAAGGCGATCAAACTGGTCAGTCCTAGAGGAGATCAACCCTGACTGCTCTTTAGAAGGCCAGATCCTGAAGAGGAAACTCAAATCCTTTGGCCACCTAATGAGAAGGGAGGACTCACTGGAGAAGAGCCTAATACTGGGAAAGACTGAGGGCAAAAGAAGAAGGGGACGACAGAGAATGAGGTGACTGGGTGGAGTCACTGAAGCAGTAAGCATGAGCTTAAATGGACTCCAGAGGATGGTAGAGGACAGGAGGGCTTGGAGGAACGTTGTCCACGAGGTCAGGATAGGTTGGACACAACTTTGCAACTAACAACAATAAAGGATGGAGTGGCTCAAAGCATCCTCCCAGGTAAACTCTCTCAGCCATCCCAGAAAACCAGACAAGGAACACAACAAAAAGACCTAATTCTACTTCATCATACGTCTACACGAACTGAATCTTGCAAGACTGAAAGTACAAATTTGTAAAGCCATCATGTTTAACTGTTTGATCCACCTAAGCAGGTCCTTCCTAAGCTTCTTCCTCTGACTGTTGAGACATTGGGGGGGGGGATATCCTGCCTCTCTTCTCTGGGGGCAATAGCAATAGAACTTAGACTTGTATACTGCTTCACAGTGCTTTACAACCCTCTCTGTTTATAGAGTCAGCATATTGCCCCCCACAATCTGGGTCCTCATTTTACTGATCTCAGAAAGATGAACAGCTAACGCAATTTTTAGCTGCTGAGAATCGAACTGCGGAACTGCAGTCAGCCAGCAGTCAGCAGAAGTAGCCTGTAGTACTGCATTCTAATCACTGTGCCACTATGGCTCTTCCCCTTGTACCCCAACGTCACCCGCCCATTCCATTATAGGTTCCCTGTTGCTGTTGTAAGATGAAGAGTTGGCAACCACCTCCAAACTCGCGTTTGTTTTTATTTATTTATTTATTTATTTATTTATTTATTTATTTATTTATTTATTTATTTATTTATTTATTTATTAGATTTGTTTGATACTCATCTCACCTCAAGGTGACTCTGGGTGGCTTACAACATCACAGCTTTATTTTTGCCTGGCATCTGCAGTAATTACCAATGAGTGGTGCGGTGGCCTAGGGGTGGAGCTCTCGCCTCACAATCAGGAGGCTGTGAGTTCAATCCTAGGTAGAGGCAGATATTTCTCTCTCTGGGCGAATCGAGAATATATCTGCTGAAGAAAACTTCATACTGGCAACAGAAGGGCATCTGGCCAGTAAACACTCGGATACATTTAGTTGCCCAGACTTCACCCCACAAGAGATTATGGGTTCATTAAAAGATGATGATGATCTTCAGTAATTGCTAATGATTGCCAGTTTGTAGCATGCTACATTGGCACAAACTCTCCCCTAGCTTCTTCCTTGGATCACCACCCAGCTTATAAGCCACTCAAGAGAAAGCTAGACTTGGGGATGTCCCTTGTCTAGCTCCCTTACTTCCTGCAAAAGGAAGCCATTGGATATAAGCTACAATGTTGCTCTGTTGTGCCTTTTCCTGGTCTACCCAGGCAACAATCAGCAAACAGAAGAGACCTCTTGTCCTATGACATCTTTCAACACTATCCAATGCAGAAGAGTATTCTGACCCATCTCCCCAAACATGACAAACCCTCTGACCTGTACTCAAAAGAGTCCTTTATTTGGAATGCCAGGCAATCCTGACAAAAAAGTTGCTCTCACAGGCTACCAAGTCCATCTGGCCAGAAGATGTATAGTTGTCTGCCGCACCTATTCATCTCCGCCCCCTGGCTGTTATTCCCAGAGCTAGGGTAGGGCTTTGCTAGCAGTGGTGGCTCCTCCAGCCCAAGGACGGGCCCATAGATTTTCACTGCTCTCCTCTCCTCTGTCATTGGTGCATCGGTGCTTCAGGCACTGGACCCAGCTGTTCCTCCTTTTCCTCATCAGCCACCTCCAGACCGGGGGGCTGTTGACTCTCCATCTGAGGGCTGACAGATGACCCAGGCTCCACCTCCCCCCCCCCCTCTCTCTGCCAGCTCCATTCCCTCTTCCCCCTCGGAGCTCTCTGGTTGCCTTGATGCTGACCCTGATTCCCACGCCCCCTCCTCTGATTTAGCTGCTGGAGAGGCCGGTGGCCAACAGGCCACAATCTAAGGTTCAATGTCTTCAGAGGTATTTCTGGCTTGAGAGAAGATCTTGTTGCATCTTAAGGTCAGACTTGTCCGATCCAATGTTCTCCTTCTTGAGAGATTCCATTTCTTCACTGGCCATCCATACTGAGAATTATGGGTACAACAGCTCCAATACATCAAGAGAATGCCTGGTTTTAGACTAGATCATTTCTTTCCCCCCGATGGAGCTGAATATCCCAGCAACCAAAATTGCTTTGCGAGGTGCTTAAATTGCTTAACAGAGGTAAGATGGAAAGATGCTCTAAAAATCAAGCCATGCGGACGGCATTTCAAAACAGAAAGCTGTTCCTTTAATTATGGGCTTTCCATTTTATCGCCCACTGCATTTTCTCCCACATTCATCAGCAGACCCAGTGACAAATCAATTGTGGCTAGCCAGAAGCTGCAGCCAGCCTTCATCCATTCCTCCTCCCAATTTCTCTCACCCTCCCTGGGTCCTGCTGGACCATTAGTATGCAGCCCTACACTAGCAGCCACTGCATGTCACATGTGATTTCAGCACTGCTGCTATCAAGCAGATGGTCCCAGCCCCAATCTCTGGCTGCTTGTTTTGGCTGGAGGGCAAGGTGAAGATGGATCACCTGAGTGGACAAGGTGATCTATGTTTCTCCGTTGACTTTCATGCCGGGTTGTGCCTTGAGATTGCCCATTGCCAACCCATGCATGCCTAGAAAAGGAGGCAGAGGAAGATGCTTCCTAAGATTCTCACACTCACGTTTGACTGCTTGGAATGTCAACTGTTTAAGCCAGGCATGTCCAAAGTGCGGCCCGGGGGCCAAATGTGGCCCTTTTTCAAATTTCAAGCGGCCCGCAGCCTCTTCTCCCCACTGGAGTTATTTGTTTAGTCTTTCATAAAATACTGTATTTTTCGAAGTATAAAGATGCATCTTTTTCCCCTCAAAAAAGAGGCTAAAAATCTGGGTGCACCTTATACACTGAATACAGCATTTTTTGCCTCCCAAAACTCTGCCCCCTTCACCCAAATGGCTGTGCATAGCCTTTAGGAGGTTTTCAGAGTGCTCCTGGGGGTGTGTGGAGGGCATAAATGAGCAAAAAACGGGCCATTTTTTGCTCAACTTTGCCCCCCCCCAGCCCCCAGGAGCACTCTAGAAGCCTCTTAAAGGCTATTCATGCCCTTTAAAAAATAGGCCCATTTTTGTGGGAGAGTGCAAAAACTTTTTTTTTAATTTGCCTCTTCAAAATCTTGGTGCGTCTTATACTCTGAAAAAATACGGTAGTTAATTTGCATTTAATGTTAAGGGTTCAAAGAATGTCAGGCTGAATGATCGGCCCCACACATTTTCACCTCACCAAATCTGGCTCTCCTCGCAAAAAGTTTGGACACTCCTGGTTTAAGCTATGGGTTCTTCTCTTCAGCTTAGCCAAAAGGGTGAGGAACAATGGGTTCTTCTTTGGGCCTTTCGTTTATTCCAAGCGCAATAAACCTCACTCTGCCATTCACTGGAAGGCATTCCCTAGCAACAGCAGTGATGACATGCCCTAGTTTGGTAATGAAATATCGGTGAGCACACAACCAAGCTCAGAGAGCATCAGTGACGCCCACAGTCCTCCCCCTCCTCTTCTCCTGCCATGAGCAGGGGGCTGGACTAGAAGACCTCCAAGGTTCCTTCTCATTATATTATGTTCTATGTTCATAAGAGGTTTTTGTTTAAAATTTAGCTTTCTATTTAGTATCGTGCAAATATTTCATTGCTATGAATTCACCAGACACCTTAAGGGAGACTGTTCTCTTTCAATATAAAATCGTAACATGCCTAGCATGTCATCCAGTAAAAAAAAATTAACCTAAAGTTTCATACAAGCATGTTTTTCCATTTGCAAGTAAAAGAGTTGTGCTTGTTCTCTTTCTGCCTAGAGCCTGGTTGGTCGAGCAGTCTGTCTCTCCCTCTCTCTCTCTCCCTCCCTCCCTCTCTCTCTCTCTCTCTCACACACACACACATACTGTCCCTCTCTCTCCCTCTCTCTCTGTCTGTCTCTTTCTCTGTCCCTCTCTGTCTCTGTTTCTGTCTCTCTCTTTGTGTGTCTCTCTCCCTGTCTCTGTCTGTCTGTCTCTCTGTCTCTGTGTGTGTCCCTGTCTGTCTTTCTCTCTCAGTCTCTGTCTCTCTCTCTCCCTCTCTCCCTGTCTGTCTCTGTCTCTATCTCTGTATGTGTCTCTCTCTGTCAAGAGAGAGAGATACCGTGTACAAACACACACACTTGTATATATTTGTATATGTTTACAAATCTTCCTAGAGTCTGTTTTTACATTATTCATCAAGGTCAGATGTAATTCTTCTGATCATGTGGCTTCCTATTCAACTAATAGGAAACCATTCATTGGTACTACAAAGTGATACCAGTTCATCACTCTTGCTGTAGGCAAAGCCAGTCTTTTTCACGTGCAACATGGTGACAAGGTAGTCTGCTATTTTGCTCAGTGGTAAGAAAGCCGAAAACCCATTATGCTCTTCCTGATGAGGCAATGCTGACCCTTCCATCTGCACCTTGAAGCACTTCTCTGCGGCACATTTTCCATGACGTCTGCAAACCATCACCCACTAAATATCACATTGGCCTGGATCGCTCTATTCTTGAGATGAGCACATGACAGATAGCTGGAGCAAAAGGGATCATTCACTTTTAATGGGGTTGGAAAGACAGGGAGGGAGGGAAGAAGGGAGAAGGGAAGGGAAGGGAAAGGAAGGAGAGACAGAGACAAAAAGGAAGAAAAGGAAAAAGAGAAAATAGAAAGAGAAAAGGAAGGAGGGAGAGACAGAGACAGAGAGAAAAGGAGAGAGAGAGAAGGGAAGGAAGGAGAGAGGGAGGGAGGAGGCAGAGAGAGAGAAGAAATGGATAGTTAGATAGATGGAATAGATCAGGGGTCCCCAACTTTTTGGACCTCAAGGACCACTTTACTTTACTTTTTTACTTTTATTTAATTTATAAACCGCGCCCTCTCCCCAAAGGGACTCGGGGCGGTGTACAGTCATAATAATAAATTCATCATTTTAAATCCAGCAGACTACTAATATGATCTGCCTAATGACAGCCTGGCTTGGGCATGGCTAGATGGTCATGTGACTGGCTGGTCATGGCCAACTTGATGTCACTCACATTGAGGGGCACCTCGGCGGCCTCTACTCACCACTCTCTCCGGCTTTTTGCCACCAGCGGTGCTTCCCTCCAGCCTTCGCCCAAAGCCCTGCACCAGGAGGCTGAAGCAGACCCCAAGTCAGAATTTCTGCCCTGCTCCGACCCACACAAAAAACCCTCGAAGGGGGAGACTCTTTGCAGCAACACAAGCATTCACTGCATGTATCTGACCCAGGGGTTGTAGTTTGAGGGCCCCTGATTTAGTGCAATATAAAAAATGCAAATAATATTTCTCTGGACCACCAACATTTTCTTGTGGATCATCAGTCCACAAGTCCACGGACCAGCAGTTGATGACAGCTGGAATAGATGGTAGATTAGACAAAAGAAGAAGGTAGGTAGGTAGGTAGGTGGCACTGATGATGTTACTTATTTGGGTAATAAGTAATAAATGTCTGCAAAAAATAACCAAACTCAAAGAGCTCCAAGGACTCCACGCTGCACCCTTCTTTTATGTATCTTCTAAACAACGGCTAAAATACAGCAAGCACCAAAACACACTTAAGACCTTTGATTTCATTGGGATAATATTTCTAATACTCCATCCGAACAGGCGTCAATCAAATAGCATCCAAATATTTAAGAACCTGTAAATCCTTAAGTACCATATCAGTTCAAGATCCACAAAACCCAGGAATAACCAGGAAAGTAATCCTGAAATCACCGTTTCCTATTAATGACACTCAGACATGAGATTGTAGAAATATGCTGTTTCATTAACTGTGAACACTGAAAAGAGCTACCATTTAATTACTACCGCTAATTAACTGTAACTGATTAACTGTATTTTTTTTTAATAGCCTAAGAAGCTGTCAAGAGCAGACTGTCCATTCTATATTCTGTTCTGGAAATAGTCTTCAAAAGGAAGGATATTTCTGAAAACATCAAACTACTTTGAATGATTAACATGCACTTGAAACTTTTTCTAGAATGTGTCCTAAAAAACAAGGCCATTGAAACAATGGTTCAAGTCGACTTCCGGTTCCGGCGGCTACGGCGACAGGCAAGCCTTTGCCTGCTCCCGCTCTCCCGGTGGGCTTCCCCCGTCTCTGGGGGGGCACAGGACGCCCCGGAGAGGTGTCCTGCCGAGGGAACGGCTCGCGGAGGGTCCTGGCGTCGGCGGCGGCTGGTGGGGGCTTCTCCGCTTCGTTCTAGGCACCGGGGAGCAGTCTCGGAGGGCGCCCGTGTGCGCGCGCCTCGCCCCATGCCGATCGGAGAACGCGCTCTTGAACGAAGCAGCGGCAATGTGGTGAGAGGCTTCCCTTCTCCATTCCCTCTATCTTGAATTTATGGACCTTTCAGCATTTTTTTTAAAAAAAAAGTTAAACTTTCGGATTTCTGCTAGAGGTGCGGCTAGAGGGAGGGGGATTTCCCCCCCTCCCTTGGACAAGCGGCTTGAGAAGATTTTGCTTTCGCCCTCAGGGGAAGGAGGAGGGGGGAGAGCCAACTAATGATGCCTCACCCTCATAAAAGTGACTTTCATTGGACTTAGCTCCAGAACTTATGGGTGAACTGAGAACTTTCTGAACTTTTAAAATTTTATTATGCCTCTGAGCCCAAAGCTGGCAGGGCAAGATGGCACACTTCCGTTGTCTTCATGAACTGTGAAACCTGACTCCACCTTTAAAATTCAGGCTTCCGGTCTTTGTCTCCGAGTCACCCAGAGGAATCTCTTGTGGATTGTTCTTTTCTGAACTCTTTGGGGGAAAAAACTTTCATCTATTGCTAGACTGACTAAAGAAATCCCCATCTGTTTGGATCCTCTGCCTTCTGGATTCGCCTGCCTGCTCTGCTTCTCCAGCTGCCCAGTCTCTACTTTGACTGATTTCCTTGCTTTAAAAACCATGTCTCCAAAAAGACCACCTCCTGGAAAGCCTGGATTTGCTACTTCTGCCCCAACGTCTGCAACGTCTAGCCCAGCTACACAGTCAAAGATAACAGAACTGATGCAACCCAAGACTACAGAGATAGACTTTCAACAAATGCTTCAACAAATTCTACAGGGCCAGGAGGAAATCAAGAAACAGTTAAGGGAAATGAAAGATGAAATTAAACAGAACCAAGCCCAAATCTTTAAGAACTCACAGAGACTGGACCTTGTGGAGGGTGGGGTGGCGGAGGCGAGGGGGGGGGGGTAGAGGCTTTACAGAAGGGGAACAAAGAACTTGACATCCAACAAATGAAAATAGAGTTTGAGAGAATGTCCTTTTATCTTAGATTTCAAAATGTAATAGAAGCAGATGGGGAAAACATAAGGGACATTATGACTAATATTTTAGCTGAATACATACACAAAGATAAACAGCAGATGGAATGGGAGATAGACCTAGCTTATAGAGTGAATTCAGCATATGCCAGAACACATAATGTACCCAGGGAGGTTCACATTAAATTCCTTAGGAAAACCACAAGAGATGAAATTCTGGGTGTGCAAAGGGGGCAAACATTGACATACTGTGACAGGGAGATAACCATTCTAAAGCAGATTCCCAAAAAAATTAGGGAAAAAAGGAAAAATTATTCGCAATTGGCGAATAAATTATACCAGAAGGGGGTGTGGTTTAGATGGTTGATGCCTGAAGGTATGCTGATATTCTGGGAGGAGACAAGAATCAGAATTAATACACCCATAGAGGCACAGGCCTTTATGGAAAAAAATAAAGCCAACCTAGAAAAAACAGAAGACACTACAACAGACATACAGGACACGGGAGGGGCCGGAGCTCTGCCAGCGGGGGGTGAAGGGTCAACACCAAGAAAGCTCAGGTCACAAAAATAAATAAGAAAATCACAGTGTTATAAACAGACCGAAAGTAAAAATGAATTTATAACTAGACTATATATTATAACTATATAAATTGATTGAAAATTATTCTTTCTAGAATTAATATGCTGATTTTTTATGATCATGTATTAAGATTTGATATTTTGATGTAACCTAGGAGTTTGGAGGGAGGGGGCGTCTGCCACACTTGCAACTGCCAAAATTTGTAATTCCACTTACCCTTTTCCACATAAATGTTTTTTAAAAAAAACCAATAAAACTTTTTGAAAAAAAAAAAAAAGAAACAATGGTTCAAGTCGTTATCTGTGCATTTATTTATTTTTCACAATTAGAATATAATAGAATAACAGAGTTGGAAGGGACCTTGGCGGTCTTCTAGGCCAACACCCTACACCACTTCAGACAAATGGTTATCTAACACCTTCTTAAAAACTTCCAATGTTGGAGTATTCACAACTTCTGGAGACAACTTCTGTTCCACTGATTATTTGTTCTAACTGTCAGGAAATTTCTCCTTAGTTCTAAGTTGATTCTCTCCTTGATTTCCACCCATTGTTTCTTGTTCTACCTTCAGGTGCTTTGGAGAATAGCTTGACTCCCTCTTCTTTGTGGCAACCCCTGAAATATTGGAACACTGCTATCATGTCTCCCCTGGTCCTTCTTTTCATTAAACTAGACATAGTTTACGGTTCCTGCAACCGTTCTTCATATGTTTTAGTCTCCAGTCCCCTAATCATCTTTTTGCTCTTCTCTGCACTCTTTCTAGAGTCTCCACATCTTTTTTTACATTGTGGTGACGAAAACTGGATGCAGTATTCCAAATGTGGCCTTACCAAGGCCTTATAAAGTGATATTAACACTTCATATGACCTTGATTCTATCCCTCTGTTTATGTAGCCTAGAACTGTGTTGGCTTTTTTGGCAGCTGCTGCATACGGCTGGCTCATATTGAAATGGTTGTCCACTGGGACTGCAAGATCCCTCTCACAGTTACTACTACTGAGCAAGGTGCCACATATACTGTACCTGTGCATTTTGCTTTTCTTGCCTAAATGTAGAACCTGTAAATTGAAGCTGGGACTTCTGGACCTCAAAGTCTGCATTCGGTGGACAAGCTGGCAATACGGTAATCAAAACAGCCAACTCTACCACTTGAAGGATTTTAAAAATAAGCAAAATATATTTCCTTGATTAGGCGTGGATCCAATTTCATTCAGATGGTTGCAGTTGCCAGATCAGTTGGATTCCAATTACTGAATAGATTCAGAAAACGCCACTTGTGCGCAGCCAAATTAATTCATCGGTCAGTTCAATCTTAGTTTGCCATTTAACCTGAAAAACCAGTGTGGAGATTTTGCACAATAATACCCTTTGGTTGTTGACCAGTGAATTTGTAGCCGATTGCAAAAGAGAGGACATTATTTTGATTGCAGACCCAGCCAGCTCTGTAAACACTGTTTTCTACATTGGACATAAAAGCCTGGGAAAATGGCTAGTGTGTTTTAAAAGCGAACCCATCACAGGTTCCACTTCTTCTTGAATATTAGTGTCAGATCTGGAAACCATTGTTTACATTGGGCCTTCAGGCCTGCTACATTTTCTACTGTGGGAAAATGGGAGAGGGGATTATATAGAGCCGTGATGGCAAACCTATGGCACGCGTGACCTCTCTGTGGGCACGCCAGCTGTCACCCCAGCCCAGCTCCACCGCAAATGCGCATGCACACCTCCCGCCGGCCAGCTGGTCTTTGGATCTCTGCCGTGCATGCGCAGGGGCCAGGACGCATGTGGGGGATGCATGCGTGGAAGGTGCTTGCATTGCATTTTGGGGGTTCACGCATATATGCTCCCCCCATTTTGGGCCTGGAAAGCCTCCTGCAGCAACCTGGAAGCCAAAAATGGGCAACAAAGGGCCAAGGACACATACGTGGGAGTGCATATGTAGGTGCTCACATCACATTTTGGGGTTTCAGGTGCATACTTTGGGTACTCAGCACCAAAAAGGTTAACCATGACTGATATTCGGGTGAGATATAGTCAAAATATCATTCTTTTCTCAGAGAGTCAAGGCCACCTTGCCCTGCAGCTGGAGTGGCGTGACTGGGAGGCATCTCCAGTTTTCGACAGTGCCTGATTGGACCATGTGATGGATATGTAGGTGCTGGGCAGGGACTTGAACTTGGGTGGGGAAAACCTGGAAGCTTTCAGATTCGGGTTTTCCCAGATGTGCCAATGTGACATCTCTAATAAAATGGAACTTGGAGGAAGCTCAAGCCTCGGAGTCTTCTTTCGTTGGGGGTGTCACTTGGAACCCTGACAATTAGCTGCTTTGGGGAAGTTTTTTTTTTTTTAAGGAAACTGTTCCAAACCCAAACACTGCAGTAAACATTGTGTTGTGCTCCATTAAGATAAGGGATAGCCTCCCTAGACAACTTCATTCCCGAACTGTTCTTTAATTATTCAATGGCTACGAAAACACCTGGAGAGCAGCATAAATAGGAGAGAAGAAGCTTACAACCTCAAATAGCTCTTGCTTGCTCCATCTGAGGGATGAAAGGATCAGTCGGTTAGGCAAACCATTCGTATTATTAGATTTTTCTCGGAACGAAGATATTGGATTATTTCTACCAGTACATTTCCAAGGCACTCATCACTAGAGTATCTGGGTACCAATTACAAAGATTTAAAGATTGTCCCACACTTCTACAAGAAATCAAGGAACCAAGGCAACAGGAGAAGGACATCCTCACTTCAGCCCTTTCCAACCGACCCTATCTATGAATATCACTCATCATATCTCCTAACACAGCAAGATCTGCCTATGGCTAAGAGAAGCAATCTAATAGCCACAAATGGCAATAGTAACAGCCCTTAGATTTACATACTGATTCACAGTGATTTACAGCACTCTGTAAGCGGGTTACATCAGAGGTGGGTTGCTACCGGTTTGCATCGGTTCGGGGGCAAACTAGTAGTGGAAATTGGAACTGGGTCGCTGTACTGGTAGGGATGGCAGGCTGGCCACGTCCCCGAACCAGTTCCCCAGTCACCGCTGCTGGTCCTGGCTTGTTTTTCATCCTTTTTTTCATGTCCTGCGCATGTGCAGAACAATTTACACTCAATTGCACACAGGCACACAACATTGCCCCCAACAATCCGAGTCCTCATTTTACTGGCCTCTGGAAGGATGGCAGGCTGAATCAACCTTGAGCTGGTCAGGATCAAACTCCAGGCTGTGGGCAGAGTTAGCCTGCAATATTGCATTCTAATCACTGTGCCACCGGGGTTCTTTATTGAGCCACGGTGGTGCAGTGGTTAGAGTGCAGTACTGCAGGATATGTCTGCTGACGGCCGGCCTCCTGCAATTTGTCAGTTCGAATCTCACCAGGCTCACGGTTGACTCAGCCTTCCGTCGTTCTGAGGTGGGGAAAATGAGGACCCAGATTGTTGGGGGCAAATATGCCGACTTTGTAAACTGCTTGGAGAGGGCTGTAAAGCACTGGGAAGTGGTATATAAGTCTAAGCGCTATTGCTATAGCTGTTAGGATGTTGCATTAGGAGCTCTGATGGCACAAAGTGCTCTTGCTATTTATACTACAGCCTCAAATAATGACAATGGGGAATTCCAACAGAGAGAAATAAAGGTGAATGAATAGCCATTCTAAGATGGGTTATAGTTCAACCAAGAATGGATTTGCACCAAACACTTTTACAGAAAGGGGTCATGTGGGGTTTTTTTCCCAAAAAGAAAGGAAACTGGCCATGAGACAGCAGTGTGCTGTGTGTGTGTGCAAGAAATAAACAAAGAGCAGCAACTAAGACTTGCAAGCAACAGGGTGTTCAGTGTTGCAAAGGCAGATGGAAAGATAAAGGGTCTGTACAGTAATAATAGAGATGGCCCTGAAAGAAGAATTATTCAACAGCCATTAGCTAAGCGCCAGCTTAGCCTTGAAAGGGAGAAGGGCGTGAAGAAGCAACTCAAGGCTGCCCGATCTTGCTTCTCCTTGGTTTAAAAGCGTGGAGAGAGACTATCCACAGGCTTTCAAGATTCTGTTATTATACCTTGCCCCAATAGTCTAATAGTCCTAATGGCATCCATTTTTGCTCTGCCTTATCTCAAAAGGCTGACAGAATCGTTATTTGGTTCACATTCATTTCCATGGGACTCAGCCGGAATGGTTCCCCTCCCTATTGTAAAAGGAGAAGAGAGGTACCGTTGCAGTGGGAAGAATTGCTGGGAATCCATATCCTAGCACCATGATGGCGAACTTATGGCACGCATGCCAGAAGTGGCACACAGAACCATTCTCTCTGGGCACGCGAGCCATTGCCCGTTACTCTTCCGGGTTGCGGCATGCCAGCCAGCTGGTCTTCATGTGCGTGGGAGTGCCAGAAACTGGAAGACCAGGTGGCCAGTGCGCATGCACATGCCGGAAACTGGAAGATCATCTTCCCTGCGTGCATATGCACACCGGGCAGTATACTCTTCTGGTTTTCAGTGCATGGGTGCACAGTGGTCAGCTGGTCCTCACATGTGCATGCATGCCAGAAACTGGAAGACCAAGTGGCCGGTGTGCATGCGCGTGGCGGAAAACAGAAGAGCAGCCGTCCATGCGCATACGCATCGGGCAGCTGCTCTTCTGGTCTCCGGCATGCACATACACGCTCACACTCCCATTTCGGCACTTGGTGACCAAAATGTTCGCCAACATTGCCCTAGCACAAGGGTCACCACCCTTTCGGACCTCAGAGACCACGTAATTCAAAGTTTTAAATCCCATGGATCACTAAGATGAATTAGGGTTAGGATGGGGTCCTTCAGGCATTTAGCTTGGTGGCCTATTAGCGGAGAGAAGCACTTGGGATCAACCCTATGTTTGCTGTCCCTCGCAGCTAGGAATCTCAAATACGGACAAGAGTGAAGGCTTGTCTTGTAACCAGCCCAAGCGCTAGATCGCCCCCCTGCAAACTCCGTCTTTTGAGGAGCCCTGTTGAAGTTTCGTGCACTGCTTACCGAAGTGCCTGGAGTCCCAGGTAGGGAGGGAGGGAAGGAAGGGCTGGAGCTACTAAACAGGCAGCTAAGCTAATTGCCTGAAGGACCCTATCCGGTCAGTAGTAATTGCTTCAGTGGGCCATATCCGACACAGGAGACGTAGTTTGAGGATCCCTGATTTAGTGCAATATAAAAATGCAAAAATGCAAAGATTTTTCTATGGACCACCAAAGTTTTCTCGTGGACCACCATTGGTCCATGGGCTACCAGTTGGTGACCACTGCCCTGGTAAGCACAATTCAGATATTTTGCAGCTCGCTGAATTTTCAGCAGTGGGAAAGGTGAACGCACCATTTTAGCAGCAATTGCAGGCCCTCCGTTTTGCATCATGTTTATACCTCTCGTAGAAAGGAAGGCCATAACAGCTACCATTTTCCGGGTTCGACGACTGAGATTGGAAAGTTCAAATGGACCATTGTTCTGCTCTGCAATTATTCTTTCTTTCAATGCCCAGAAAACATGATAGAAAGTAGGCCTGGATCCAGATATAGCTATGATGTGAAGGGTGCAAGCCATTAAAAATAATGTGACAAGAGAGTTGTCGGAATTAGTTCTCACCTCGTTAGTACAAAATAAGCAAAGAATAAGCTCAATCATTGCAAAAAATAAAGGATGCAAGGAAACAGGTCAGCCTGCTCAAAAGAGGGGTCAAGTTCTTTTTTTTATAAAGAACAGGAAGGAAAACAGAATAAAAGAGGCTTGATATTTATTTCTGTAAATAAGAATGACAGTAATGATTTGTTTCCTGACTGTCTTCAATAAATATTACTCATCCTCAGTTCTTGAAGTCTTCTAGGTCGCTCACCTAAGTGGTTCCAGTTCTGTTGGAATGGATGAAGCCAAATGCCCACTCATTTCAATGGATCTGCTCTAAGGCTAATTAAGATAGAATATAGAATAAAGAATAAGTTGGAAGGGATCATGGAGGTCTTCTAGTCCAACCCCCTGCTTAGGCAGGAAACCCTACACCACTTCAGACAAATGGTTATCCAATATCTTTTTAAAAACTTCCATTACTGGAGTTTTGGAGATACGTTGTTCCACTGGTTAATTGTTCTAACTGTCAGGAAATTTCTTCTTAGTTCTAGGTTGCTTCTCTCCTTGATTAGTTTCCACCCATTGCTTCTTGTCCTGCCTTCAGGTGCTTTGGAGAATAGCTTGACTCGCTCTTCTTTGGGGCAGCCCCTGAGATATCGGAACACTGCTATCATGTCTCCCCTAGTCCTTCTTTTCATTAAACTAGACATACCTAGTTCCTGCAACCGTTCCTCATATGTTTTAGCCTCCAGTCCCCCAATCAACTTTATTGTTCTTCTCTGCACTCTTTCTAGAGTCTCCACATTTTTTGACATCGTGATGACCAAATCTGGATGCAGGATTCCAAGTGTGGCCTTACCAAGGCATTATAAAGTGGTATTAACACTTCACGTGATCTTGATTCTGTCCCTCTGTTTATGCAACCTAGAACTGTGAATCTAGAATCTCACCCACAGTCTTAATGGTTCCATTTTTGGAAGAAGTATTCTTTGGCTTTATCCCAATAGCCTTGTCACGTCCTTTATTCCTTTGCTTATATAGATCCTTAGAGCACACATGCATGTCTCTATTGATTTTCTACTCTTGTTGCTAATCTTGAGCATGACATGCAAGAGAGCAACTTTATTACTGCCATTGCTGGCAGAGGTGATGAGGAAAAAAATAAAAATATAAAGTAGTTAATCTGTTGGCACAGAGATATAAACACAGAGATGACACGTTCCCCAAATATTCCCACGCTCAATTGTTTCCTGTTCCCCCTCTCCATTCTTAAGGACCTCTCTGCTTGTTACACTCTGAATCCAAAAAAATGTGTGCCTTGAATTTCATTGTGTTCCTTTAGTTTGTTTATCTCTGTTTAACCTTCCAGCTCCTTCTACAGAAGGGGCAAAAGAAGAGGGAAGACCTCAAGAGCCTCAAACAATCACGAGGGCAAAGGCGAGCCCAAGAAGAGGGAGAGAATGAGAATGCCTCGGTCTCAGAAGATACTTGAATTCCAAAACAGATGATGTTAAACTTGGGACCAAGGGCTCGTATGAGAAATCAACAAGAGGATGTCTGAATGCCTTTCATTATTGTCTCTACTCAGAACCTGTGGTGGAAAGTCTACATATTTTGTTCTGAACAATGAAATGGATAACTAGTAGATCAGATCTATATTTTCAAGAGTTAGGGCAGGGGTGTCAATCTCAATTTCATTGAGGGCCGCATCAGGGCTTTGGTTGACCTTTGGGGGGGGCAGACAGGCATGGCCGACTGCATGGGTGTGGTCGACTGGGTGGGTGTGGCCAGCTTGACGCCAATCCCCCAAACTGCTGGCATGTTTCCTCTTCACGCTAGGTAGATTGGGCTGAAGCCACGCTGGCCTGGCAGCAACTTGCAGATGCTTCATTGTTGTTGTAATTTTATTACCATAACTACCTATGGAATTGTTGGAAAACCAAGATATTATACACCAGCATAGAATACTGTGGCTTTAATTTGATGGACAAATGGGGAAATTTTGGATGCACAGAAGATAATTATCCAATATCAGATGGTCAGTTTTAGTTGGATCCATCTTCTTGAAAAGAGAGAAGTTTCAAGAAATTATACAATACAATACAATAGCAGAGTTGGAAGGGATCTTGGAGGTCTTCTAATCCAACCCCCTGCCTAGGCAGGAAACCCTATATCGTTTCAGACAAATGGCTATTCAACATCTTCTTAAAGACTTCCAGTGTTGGGGCATTCACAACTTCTGGAGGCAACTTCTGTTCCACTGGTTAATTGTTCTAACTGTCACGAAGTTTCGCCTCAGTTCTAAGTTGCTTCTCTCCTTGATTAGTTTCCACCCATTGCTTCTTGTTCTGTCCTCAGGTGCCTTGGAGAATAGTTTGACTCCCTCTTCTTTGTGGCAACCCCTGAGATATTGGAACACTGCTATCATGTCTCCCCTAGTCCTTCTTTCTATTAAACTAGATATACCCAGTTCCTGCAACCGTTCTTCATAGGTTTTAGTCTCCAGTCCCCTAATCCTCTTTGTTGCTCTTCTCTGCACTCTTTCTAGAGTCTCCACATCTTTTCTACATCGTGGTGACCTAAACTGAATGCCGTATTCCAAGTGTGGCCTTACCAAAGCATTATAAAGTGAAAGAGCCTTTCTTTCACGTGCATTCATCCTATGGCCCTTGCCTCCTACCTTGAATCACAACACGTCCCACAACAGCCAAGTTATATCTTTGAGCTAACATAGAACGAATACATATATACACTAGGGCTACATGAATAAGATTTGGATTCACTGGGCATCATCAATTGGATTCTGATTGTCAAGTTGATTCAATTCTAATGGTTACTTCAATTTGGAAATTCAACATGATTTGAATCACTACATCAGCCTGATCTGATTGGGGAAGCTAATTCAATTCCAAAGAATAACGCCAAAATTTTCAAATTGGTTTAGAGACATCTGATTCCACAGTTGCAGATGACTTCCCGATGGACATCCAGCATCAGATGCTGCTTGTAGGATTCATTAAAATTCTCTCCTTTTCCTTTTGTAGAAAAATAATTCCAGGCAACTGGAGGTTTCTACAGAACAGTGTTTCTCCACCTTGGCAACTTTAAAATATTTGGACTTCAACTCCCAGAAATACCCCAGCCAACAAAGCACCATCAGAAGGTTGAGAAACACTACTATAGAAGATTGTCAGAGATTTCTAAAAGGAAAAAAAAATGAGTAGGATGTGCGTCTTTAGAGTTTCTGGGCAATTGACCCATATTTATGATGGTTGCAGTGTCCCAGGGTCATTTGTGATCTTCTCATGAGCAAAGTCAACAGGGAATACAGAATCCTGTTACTAACTTAACCAATGGCAGTGATTCGTTTAAGAACTGGTTGGGAAATGGGGCAAACTCACTTAACAAAGGTCTCCCTTAGCGATGGAAATGTTGGGTTCAGTTCTGGTGGAAAGTCAAGGGCTACAACAGCCTTCATAATTTGATGGGCCTGTGCAATGTTCTCCCTTTGAGAGTCGTTGTTGTGGCCCACTGGCAAATAGCAGAGCTGGCAGCAGAGTCAGACAGTGAGGAGGTTGGGGAGGAACATGGGCCAGTCCTGAGGGCTGAGGAAAGCTCAGATGAGGGCTCTGCATCAGAGGCAGAGAGGGAGCTAGAGAGCAGTGAGGCAGAGGAAGAGTTGGAGCCTGTTCCCAGTGTGAGCATGCACAGAGCTGCCAGAAAACAAGAACAACTAAGAAAGCAGGGTCGACTTAAGAGTAAAGCCACACCTTGGAGGTGATTGGCCCCTCCCATAGGAAACAAATGAGGAGCAAACATGGAGTGGGTTTTTGCAGGAAAAAATGCATTCATTCGATTGTGTCAAGAGTGGAAAGTTCTGTTTGTAACTATAAGAGATTCTGTGCCAAGTTTGGCCTTGCTCTGCACTTGGAAACTAGTTATCTGGCAGCTCGCCAAGCGAGATAAGTTTTGTGTTGATAAACATTCCTCTGAAAGACTGTTTGCTAAGTCTTGCTGACTGTGAATGAAAAGAATTCACAGTCGTGTAAATAAAAGGGGTTTGGCCAGGACCAAGACTCTGCTTCCTGCTGTTTAAGGAAGCCTGGGTCAGAACAGCCCCCTTCACAAAGATGAATTCTTGGCATGAATTACCTCCTACAGTCTTTTAGTCTCATATCTCATTTCATCCCTTCATTGATGTAGTATTGAAGAAGATTCTCCAGCATTGTCTTCTCACCTTTTGTCAAACATACGGGGGCTTAATTGGAAGGCGAATTAACATGGGAGCAGCAGAACCTGTCACCAGCCTGACAACGGTGAGACTTCATTAGGAGCGGAGCAGAGGATTCACACCTTCCTGCCCTCTTTCCCCAAACCGTCCCTTCCAGCTCATTCACATTCTACAACGCTTGTATCATCTTCAGTGGATCGCTTCAGACAATAACGTGACACTCGCCACCGTGGGGTGGGATGGTGGAAAGAACCCCGGAGGCTCTTCTCACATGGCCTCCAGGCATGGAGTAACTCAACCTGCCTTCTGGTAAAACGGGTCAATGCCACATGTCAACAACAAAGCACCGGGAGCCCTTTTCTTCTTCCTTGCCTTGGGCAGGAGGTAGCTGGAAGAGGAGGGCAAGGCAAAATGGAATGGACAGAGAGAGGCAGCTGGAGGAAGTCCAGAGCTGCTAATGGATTCACGGGTTTTCATCTTCCCCGAGCCGACCCTTCGCCTGTCTGTCGTTCCCAGGGACTCAAACCTCCCTTTTAATATAGAAGACAAATGCCAAGCACACCTCAGACAGGCCCTGAAATGATTAATGCACATTCCACTTGGTATTCTACATACGGAAAAAGTGCCAGGCTCATTCAGTGGCAAGGGGTATTTCTTTCTCCCTCTCTGCCATTTTTGTCTCTCTCCGTTGAATAAATCAATACGAATGCAGTCCCAAGCCTCATACAGAGAAAGAGATTGATTTCACCTCGAACCAGAGATCCTGGGGTGACTCAATAGGAGCAACCTGCCCAACCAGCTGAATAAATCCCATCTGAAATTAAAAGGAATCTGTACCGAAGCCTTTTTTTAAAAAACTAATTTATTGCTTGCTGCTACTTAGAAATACATAGTAGATAGTTTCCAACTGTTGCCTTCTGCTCCAGAAGGTCTTCCCACTGGTCCAGTGCCTCCATTTCTCTTATTGATCCTCTCTTGCAGCTGCTCTTTATGGATGGGGCCCTCCTGGAGGTCCATTTCTTCCTATTTATTTCTTCTTTCTATGCATGGACAAGGCCTGAATTTCCTTTTTCTAAACCGGTATTTCAAAGCAGGTAAAAGAAGATTCCAAACACACAAACAAAGCAATCGCACCAGTAGAAATTTAAAAACCCTGCCCAACATTCTGAACTTCTTCTCTTTTTGGGGGGGTGGGGTGGGGTGGGGGAGCATGGATGAAGTACTATCAGTTTGCACCGGTTCGCGGGAACTGGAGGGACGATTGTTGTTGGAACTGCGAACCGGTAGTAAAAACAAGCTTCCAAAGGATCGCGTGGCTCAGTTGTGCGATTGGCGGAAGCTTTTTTCCTCCATTTTTAAAAGCATTTTTTTCCCTGCCCATTTGCCTGAACTGGCAGGAATAAACAAATAAAATTTTATTCTATTTTACATATTTATGTATTAAATTATATTGTATCTCACCCTCTAGCTATTGTATTTTACTCTACTCTTCTTTTAAATTGTTTGCATAGGATTTTTTTGGTGATATATTTTTGAACCTCGTGCTTTGATATGGCCTAATCAATAAAGCTATAATCTAATATATACCTTCACCATGAAAAAGAATGTTTATTTAGGGAGAAACTTCACCACCCACTTTTTTTCCATTGGGTTATGGTTTAATCCAAGCAAGAGGAGATGCCTACTGTTTCTGCCCAACCATTTCCTGGTAGCTATTTCTTTTGTTGCTTTCTCAATGGCAGGAAAATATTAGGATGCCTCCCTTCTTCTATCCTGTAATGGTGCAACCATCAGATGACTTTGAAAACTACCTTCTAGGGATCTGGTTTTGTGCTCTAATGGCACCACTAGAGAAGGTAGGAAGAGCAATCCAGCAATGATGGGGAGAAAACCCAACAAACGAAAGATGCTTTTTCAAAAGACAACGGGACTGTTTTTTCCTTGAAGATGTTTCATTACTCAGCCAAGAAGATTCCCCAGCATCCAGTCAGAACTGAAGAAGCTCCTTCAATGAGAAGGGAAATGCCTTCCGAGTCCAGTTGCCTTTTGAAATCGAGAGTTAAAAGTTGAGAAGGACATCAACATTTAAGTAGTCTTCTCCAGCACTGGAGTTCAAAGGCCTCAATTCTCTGGCGCTCAACCTTTCTTATGGTCCAACTTTCACAGCCATCTATTGCAACTGGGAAAACCCTAGCCTTGACTAGACGCACTAAATAAATAAACCTACCCAAATTAAGCGCTGTGCCCTTGTACAGCTGAACCTCCAAATTTTCTGGAGGAACCACAAACAGCCACGAAAAATCCCATGCATTTTGCTGACAAGATATCGACCTATTTTCTGCTCCCCATAATGCAGACGTTTCCGCATGTTTGTTAAATATGAAAGTAGCAAATTATGGATATTCATCCAGCACATGGTGCAATACGTTCGATATAGACATCTGCCAAGAAACACCTTGTCTTCTCATGGCAGCCTACTAGGATTATAAATAGCTGATTCCTTCCCCCGCTCCCCCCTCCCATATTTTCGCAACCAATTATAAAGTTTGACACTAGTTGTTATCATTCTTTTCTGTTAGCATAAATCCAAGTGCAAACACTGGGAAATTAATAATAACTGCTGTGTCAGAAACAAGGGATGCTATCAGTCCTCATAAGAGAAACTAACACAAACAAATGGTATTTATCCGGCTGTAAGATCTTCTATTCCCTCCACTTCCCCGGGAGATGCTGGATAATAATGCTGTGAAGCCGATGAATCAAGGCTGGTGGAAGAATTAGGAATGGATTCCGGAGCCCATGTCCTGGCTTTGGGAGAAGGTTGGCTGCTTAATTGAAATTAGAACTGGTCTTTTAAAGCATCTACAGAGTGAGTCAAATCCACCAAGGCCACATAGAAGGAGAAACATAAGTGTTACCTTTAATTCAAGGAGGGCTTTGTAGAAAAGTAAATTGAAAGTTTGTACAAAGGATAACTAGGGCAATGACTGTTAAAACTGATTCTATTCAATGATTATTGTTAGGGTCCCCAGTGGCACAGTGGTTAGAATGCAGCATTTGTTGTGGCCTGCCAGTGGCCAGCGGAGCTGGTGGCAGAATCAGACAGTGAGGAGGTTGGGGAGGAACATGGGCCAGTCCTGGTATCTGGGGAAGGCTCTGATGAAGGCTCTGTGTCGGAGGCAGAGATGGAGCCAGGGCCATCTGACAGTTATCAGCTGCCTTCGGATATCAATGAGGCAGAAGAACAGCTGGAGCCTTTTCCGATGTGCACATGCACAGAGCTGCCGGGAGAAGGGCCAATTTGGGAGTAAAGGCACAGGTGGATGGTGAATGGCCCCTCTCATAGGGAATAAAGGGGAGGGGAGTTTGCAGGAGACAATTAGTTCAATTCATTAGGGTGAAGATTTGTCCCTGGCTTCTTGCCAAGTAATTGCTGCTACAGCATGGTGTTTGGAAGATATTGGCCTGGCAACTCTCCAAGCCTGATAAAAGTCTGTAGTTGTGAAATTGCATGAAAGACTGTTTGCCAGGACTTTGCTGGAGAGGAAATCACTTTAACCTAAATAAAGAGGTTTTATCGGGACGAGGAGTCTGCTTCATGTTCTTGGGAAGCCTAGGTCAGGACAGTATTGCAGGCAAACTCTGCTCACAGCCTAGAACCAATGAGCATTTTTTAAAAACGTTTTTAAACTGGCGCACCGACCAGCTGCTCTTCATGAGTGCCAGAGTGCATGCACGCACTTTCCGGTTTGGGCTGAAAAAAGTTTGCCATCACTGCCCTAAACCAATAAACCAATTGTATACTTGAGAGTAAACTATATTGTCTTCAAAAGGACTTATTACCAGGTAATTTCTCGTGAAACCCAATTTTAATGGATGGTGGTGAAGTTCTCAAGTTTATAACTATATATTTTTTTATATTTGTCGGAAAGGATTTTAATGCCGCTCTCTATCTCTCTCTGTGAGTGTCTGCCTCTTAAATCTGTTGTTTTATTTTGGCATTTGACAGATGTACATTTGAATAAACAAATGAAACTCATTAAATTTCTTCTCTGACCCGAACACACACTCAAAATTATATTGCACGGTGCTGGGAGAGCCCAGAGTTGTTTTCAATTAAATTCTGCGTTGCAGGTTTAAAGAACAGGGGAGGGAGACAATAAGACAGCTGAATTACTTCATTAGAGTTATGGCAAGACTAAGGAAATCTGCATGATTTTCAGAAAATGAAAGATGATGATTGGTCAACAAATTTAATAAAGCACTTGCCATTATTCGAATTGGCATAGCCTTTTACAGCTTGCAGTTACATTTATGGATTTTCTTTGTGCCACTCATTAGAATTATTGTATTATCTCCATTTTGTTCTCTCTTTTTTCTCTCCCTGTAATTGTGCTGAAGGAAATCTTATTTGGAATACATTCAGTTCATCCAAGCTATCACTCATCAAACCAAGGAACTCTCTTGAATTTTTCTTCATTTATTTAAAATAAATGTCCAGGAAATAACGTTTAAAATACGGAGGGGTGATATTTATTTTCCTCTCGAAAAATGTTTTTAAGGAGGTTACGAAAGAGGCAAAGGAGGTGCTCAGAGTAATCACGATTTGCAGAATGCTCTGCAGCCAGTATCTTCCCGGAGAATTCTTGTAGGTTATGAATAACAGAATAATAGAGCTGAGAGGGACTTTAGAGGTCTTCTAGTCCAATCCCCTGCGCAGGAAACCTGCTGTCCCACCGCTCAGGAAACCCTACACCACTTCAGACAAATGATTGTCCAATGTCTTCTTTACAACTTCCAGTGATGGAGCATTCACAACTTCTGGAGGCAAGTTGTTCCACTGATGAATTGTTCTCACTGTCAGGAAATTTCTCCTTAGCTCTAGGTTGGTTTTCTCCTTGATTAGTTTCCTATCCGTCCTGCCTTCGGGGGCGTTGGAGAATAGCACAAGTGCAAATGAGATTAGTAAGAGCTCTCAAGGCCCAGGCCAACATCATTTGCAAGACAGTTTCTGGTACTGGCTATTGTCTAAACTGTTAACAGAACATCCAATCCTTCCTTCCTTCCTTCCTTCCTTCCTTCCTTCCTTCCTTCCTTCCTTCCTTCCTTCCTTCCTTCCTTTCTCCTTTCTTCGATATTCCTTTTTCCTTCCTTCCTTCCTTCCTCCTTTCTTATCTATTGATTCTTCCTTCCCTCCTTAATCCTTCCTTTTTCCTTCTTTCTTTCCTTCCTTCCTTTTCTCCCTCTGCTCCTCCTTCTTTCTCTCTCCCCTTCCTTCCTTCTTCTTCCTTTTTATTTTCTTCCTTCCTCCTTTCTTCTCTATTCCTTCTTCCTTCCTTTTTATTTCGTTCCTTCCTTTTTTCCTCCTTTCATCTCTATTCCTTCTTCCTTCCCTCCTTAACCCTTCCTTTTTTCCTTCCTTCCTTCCTTCCTTTTCTCCCTCCGCTCCTCCTTCTTTCTCTCTTCCCTTCTTTCCTTCCTCCCATCCATCCCTCCATCTATCCTTCTTCTGCAGAAGCTGCCACATGCCTACTCCCAGAGAGAGAATGACATTTTTAAAAAAAAACACCTCTTGCTTATTGCTAGCAGCCAGCCTGCCTCTCTGTCCCTGTTGATTCAAATCGGCTTTGCAATGCAAAGAGACAAGAAGCGCCCCAAGACAAGTGTAGCACAGCCCAGGCCTGGATCATAGATTGCTGCAAGCATGAAAATTCATTCATATGAGTTTGGAATATAATACCTGACAGAAGATAGATCGCTACTGCCATGCTCCAATCCCAGATAAGGACCCAGCGGTAACAGATGGAGGAACAAAGCACTTATCTTGTTAGTTGATGGATTTATCATTCCTTCTTCTTGCTTAGACCCCAGCTCTTTCCTTGCATATTCCAGAGCATTTAAAGAGCTTTGCTCCTCACCAGGCAACCCAGAGAGAGAAAAAAGTCTCTCCCTTTATCTTCCTTCTCTTCTCATCTTCCCTCCATCCATTTGACTTAATTCAATAAGATCTGGAGCAGCAGATAAACAGCTTGTGGTGCTGGGGAAATTTTAAAACAGTCAAGAAAATGTCAGCTTGCTTTCTTATTAAAAAAAGTATTGATTTTTCCTCCCCTCTTCTCTCTAGTCAGGGAAAACCGAAGAAAAGAGAGTGGCTGGATTCCAACCATATATTTAAGTCAGGGGGATCCAAACTTGGGAACTTTAAGACTTGTGGACTTCAACTCCCAGAATTCCCCAGCCAGCCATGCAGAGGAGAGCAACCAGGATGATTAGGGGACTCAAGGCCAAAATATATGAAGACCGGTTGCAGTAGTTTGAGTTTTATAAAATTTATATACCGCCCCCCTCTCCCTGCAGGGACTCAGGGCGGTGTACAGACAGTACATATAAAACAACAAAGCAGGAACAACAAAACATTAGACATCCAACATAAACATACGGTCTGTATAATGCCCGAACTCATTTCTAGTTAAAAACGGTCTAAAAAATTAAAACCCCAAAATTTACAATACTAAAAAGCCATCCAGGAAGGTCAGTAATAGATTGTACTTGTAATTACAATTAGGCCAGGCCGGCTAGTCGGAACAGGTGGGTCTTGAGTTTCTTACGGAAGGAGTAAGAATTGGGCATGGCTAGTCTAGTGAAGAGAAGAGAAGGGACAGGCGAGACATGATAGCAGTCTTCCAATATTTGAGGAAAGGAGGAGGTCAAGCTATTTTCCAAAATACCTGAAGGCCAAACAAGGAATAATGGATGGAAACTGAACAAGGAGAGATTCAACCTGGAAATAAGGAGAAATTTTCTGACAGTGAGAACAATCAACTCATGGAACAGAAGTTGCCTTCGGAAGTTGTGGGAGCTTCATCCCTGGACGTTTTGAAGAGACTGGACTGCCATCTATCAGAAATAGTGTAGGGTCTTCTTGGGCAGGGGGTTGTACTAAATGACCTACATGATGCCTTCCAACTCCATTAACCTGTTAATATATGTTAATATTGATACACTGATATCCTAACTCTCAGTAGAATAGCACATTCTCTATACAATGCCAAGTTAAGGAGCTTGCATTTAAAGTAAAAATTTCCTATCAACTATGATCTGTCCTCTTTCCTTCTTTCCAGGAGATGCACTTCTCCTTGCTTCTGAGAAGAAGGATCCTATTTTAGGGGGTTCCCTGGTGCTCCCTGAGCTTGGTGTTTTTCTTACAGATGTTTCATTGCCCAAACTGAGCCACCCCCTCCCTTCTTAAATTTCCTTACTCTGTACCAATTGCTGGGAAGATGCCTGTTTTGACTTTTGTCTGAAAAGCTGTACATTCGCAGATAAATCAAAATGCCAGAGATCAAAACACAACTCGGTACTCCCAAGCTGTTTGTGTGTGTATGTTTAAAATAAATGTATTTGCCTCCTTCTCTCCATCCCGAAAGGTTAAAATGGTAAAGACCAACCTGGAGTCAGATATTAGATGTTGCGGAAAACCAGCCTGATGGAGAGCACAAGATTTCTGTGGGAGGCTACTGGGAGTGACAGTGACCTGGGTGAACTCAATTTGCTCACATCTTTTAAGCCGGCAGAAAATACAAAGGAAAACTCCTCCTCCAAAACTTCTTACCAAAAAAAGAAACGCCCTTCACTGACAATTCTCTGGAAACACTCCATTGACTCGGCTAATATTCTGCCCGGGTTAGAAACGTTTGTAAGAAAATTATACAGGAGGAAAAGGTTATAGATAAGAAAGATGGACGAGACCAGGATTTAGGGTGCTCCACATCTGAGGATGTGGTGTTCAGCCGGTTCTGACCGGTTTGGGTGAACAGGTAGCGGAAATTTTAAATGGTTAGGAGAACTGGAAAATAACACCTCTGACTGGCCATCGTGCCCCTTCAAGGAGTCCCCGTGCAGCCTGTTTTGGCTCCCAGAAGGCTTCAGGGAGGCTTGCTAAGCCCAAAATGGGGAGGGTGCGCCCTATTTTGGCTCCCAGGAGAAAAAGGAGGGGAAGGAAGGACCACAAATCCTGGCACTAGATGCAGCTTCAGAGGATGCTTTGAAACGACACAGCAATCCAGGGCTGGAAAAGACCTTGGAGGTCATCTAGTCCAACCCCCTGCTCCAGCAGGAGATCTTGGTGCCTCTAACACAGAGGAGAAATTCCCAGAAATCCCTAGGCATTGCCAATCTCTTCTCCCTAGTAAAATAATAAAAAAAAAACCTAGAGCAAAAACTTCATGCAGTATTAAAAAGAAGAATTTAAAAAGGGACTGCTGTGCATTGTTTAATAGACTGCTAAATTGGCAAAAAGGACTGCTAAATTGGCCACGCCCACCCAGTCACATGACAACCTGGCCACGCCCACCAAGCCACATCCACAGAACCGGTAGTTAAAAAAAATGAATCCCACCACTGGCCTGGCCCACATGTCTGAAGTTTCTTACAGGGTAAACCAACAAGATATCTATAGGAGACGATCAGGCTGAGCCTGAGGGAGGGAGGGGAGAAAGTTCCTGACAGTTAGAACAATTAATCAGTGGAACAGAAGTTGCCTCCAGAAGTTGTGAATGCACCAACACTGGAAGTCTTTAAGAAGATGTTGGATAGCCATTTGTTTGGAAAGGTATAGAGTTTCCTGCTTGTGCAGGGGGTTGGACTAGAAGTCCTCCAAGGTCCCTTCCAACTCTGCTATTGTATTACATTTTTGGCACCTAACAACAAAAAGGTTAGCCATCTGTTATATATAAGAATAGAATAGAATAGAATAGAATAGAATAGAATAGAATAGAATAGAATCGGAGAGGAGAGGAGAGGAGAGGAGAGGAGAGGATGTATATCAGGAAAAAAGAGCCATCTATTACTCATAGTTTGAAGAATTCTAATTTCTCTGCTTATTACATATTGAGTGTAGGGTGGGAAGAGCTGTGATTTCTCCATAGAAACAGATTTTCCCTGAACCAGAAGGTATGTGCAGAAGGTACAGTGAAAATACATACATAAATGCAAGAACAAAAATATTCTATATAAAGAAACAGGACATCCAGCAGAAGGCAATAATCCATACCTAGTCCCACTGAGGATGTTACCTAGCCTGGTGACAAAACATTCAGAAGCTAAACAGCAAGCTCGGAGAACAAACCACCAACAACAAATGATATGATTACTTTGCATCCTTGCATCATTTAAGTAAATCCTGTTAAATTCACCATAAGAAGAACAACTCAAAACGGATGCCCACAACTGTTTGCAATATTCCTCCTTCCTTCCAATGAATCTGGAGATTCATTGGAGACTCAGTGGGGCTTTCCCCAACACGGGGACTTCTAGTCTGTCTGTCGGACTCTACTTCTCGTCATCTTCCAGTCCTATTGTCCGTCCGTTCATCCCCATTCCTGTCTTCTGTCATGAAGGAACTTTCCAAACTTTCAAGCAAAACCTTTTCAGTCCAGCCCCACATGCGATTGCAGCGGGAGTTCAACCCGGGACTTGAACTCTCCAGAGGCTGGGCAAGGCCACTGCTGAGCTATGAGTCTATCTAAGAACGAGCTCAACACCGGCGTGAGAATTAATGCCTATTTGTCAGCTCAGTGGAAATTCTCTTTACAAATAATCCTGGACCCTTCTCTACAGGTCCATCCCGCCTCCCTTTCACAATAAAATTAAAACCGCATCAGTCTGATTCCCACTCGGGCACCGAGTATATGAAGACCTAAAGGGTATACATTTGCTATTTCATGCCCATCTGTTTACAAACGCATCCTTTTGTGTACCTTCTGAGATTCTGCACAATCCCATATGTACATATGAGAGAGACATTTATTTAAGCCACACGACAGGTACGAAACATGCTTAAAGAATGCACTGGGAAGATGGGAGGAGGGAGGGAAATTTAATAAAAGAGAATATGTAGCAGTGATCAGATTGCTCTCGACTGTCTGTTTGCACTCGCTTTATTTCAGCAAACTGCTACAAATGTCACGCTGCAAACCACAGATTGAGAAGACACAAGAAACTTACGGCATCTACAGGACTAACAAATGCAATATGGTGTAAGGTGCTTTGTTATAAAACTACTACCTCTAAGGCAGTGTACATAAGGCAGGCTCAAAAGCCATCCCCCCTCCTAACCATACCGATGGGCTCTGAATCCAATGGCAGTGTCGGTTTTGCTCTACGAATTCATGGGGAGCTAACCCTAACCCTAAGTGGAATTTTCCCCAATGGGATTTTCCCATGTATTTTGCCAGGAAATGTACATAAGGCAGGCTCAAAAGCCGTCCCCCCTCCTAACCATACCGATGGGCTCTGAATCCAATGGCAGTGTCGGTTTTGCTCTGTGAATTCATGTGGAGCTAACCCTAACCCTAAGTGGAATTTTCCCCAATGGGATTTTCCCATGTATTTTGCCAGGAAATGTACATAAGGCAGGCTCAAAAGCCGTCCCCCCTCCTAACCATACCGATGGGCTCTGAATCCAATGGCAGTGTCGGTTTTGCTCTGTGAATTCATGTGGAGCTAACCCTAACCCTAAGTGGAATTTTCCCCAATGGGATTTTCTCATGTATTTTGCCAGGAAATGTACATAAGGCAGGCTCAAAAGCCATCCCCCCTCCTAACCATACCGATGGGCTCTGAATCCAATGGCAGTATCAGTTTTGCTCTGTGAATTCATGTGGAGCTAACCCTAACCCTAAGTGGAATTTTCCCCAATGGGATTTTCTCATGTATTTTGCCAGGAAATGTACATAAGGCAGGCTCAAAAGCCATCCCCCCTCCTAACCATACCGATGGGCTCTGAATCCAATGGCAGTGTCGGTTTTGCTCTGTGAATTCATGTGGAGCTAACCCTAACCCTAAGTGGAATTTTCCCCAATGGGATTTTCCCATGTATTTTGCCAGGAAATGTACATAAGGCAGGCTCAAAAGGCGTCCCCCCTCCTAACCATACCGATGGGCTCTGAATTCAATGGCAGTGTCGGTTTTGCTCTACGAATTCATGTGGAGCTAACCCTAACCCTAAGTGGAATTTTCCCCAATGCGATTTTCCCATGTATTTTGCCAGGAAATGTACACAAGGCAGGCTCAAAAGGCGTCCCCCCTCCTAACCATACCGATGGGCTCTGAATCCAATGGCAGTGTCAGTTTTGCTCTGTGAATTCATGTGGAGCTAACCCTAACCCTAAGTGGAATTTTCCCCAATGGGATTTTCTCATGTATTTTGCCAGGAAATGTACATAAGGCAGGCTCAAAAGCCATCCCCCCTCCTAACCATACCGATGGGCTCTGAATCCAATGGCAGTGTCGGTTTTGCTCTACGAATTCATGTGGAGCTAACCCTAACCCTAAATGGAATTTTCCCCAATGGGATTTTCCCATGTATTTTGCCAGGAAATGTACATAAGGCAGGCTCAAAAGCCATCCCCCCTCCTAACCATACCGATGGGCTCTGAATCCAATGGCAGTGTCGGTTTTGCTCTACGAATTCATGTGGAGCTAACCCTAACCCTAAGTGGAATTTTCCCCAATGGGATTTTCCCATGTATTTTGCCAGGAAATGTACATAAGGCAGGCTCAAAAGCCATCCCCCCTCCTAACCATACCGATGGGCTCTGAATCCAATGGCAGTGTCGGTTTTGCTCTGTGAATTCATGTGGAGCTAACCCTAACCCTAAGTGGAATTTTCCCCAATGGGATTTTCTCATGTATTTTGCCAGGAAATGTACATAAGGCAGGCTCAAAAGCCATCCCCCCTCCTAACCATACCGATGGGCTCTGAATCCAATGGCAGTGTCGGTTTTGCTCTACGAATTCATGTGGAGCTAACCCTAACCCTAAGTGGAATTTTCCCCAATGGGATTTTCCCATGTATTTTGCCAGGAAATGTACATAAGGCAGGCTCAAAAGGCGTCCCCCCTCCTAACCATACCGATGGGCTCTGAATCCAATGGCAGTGTCGGTTTTACTCTGTGAATTCATGGGGAGCTAACCCTTACCCTAAGTGGAATTTTCCCCAATGGGATTTTCTCATGTATTTTGCCATGAAATGTACATAAGGCAGGCTCAAAAGCCATCCCCCCTCCTAACCATACCGATGGGCTCTGAATCCAATGGCAGTGTCGGTTTTGCTCTACGAATTCATGTGGAGCTAACCCTAACCCTAAGTGGAATTTTCCCCAATGGGATTTTCTCATGTATTTTGCCAGGAAATGTACATAAGGCAGACTCAAAAGCCATCCCCCCTCCTAACCATACCGATGGGCTCTGAATCCAATGGCAGTGTCGGTTTTGCTCTACGAATTCATGTGGAGCTAACCCTAACCCTAAGTGGAATTTTCCCCAATGGGATTTTCCCATGTATTTTGCCAGGAAATGTACATAAGGCAGGCTCAAAAGCCATCCCCCCTCCTAACCATACCGATGGGCTCTGAATCCAATGGCAGTGTCGGTTTTGCTCTGTGAATTCATGTGGAGCTAACCCTAACCCTAAGTGGAATTTTCCCCAATGGGATTTTCCCATGTATTTTGCCAGGAAATGTACATAAGGCAGGCTCAAAAGGCGTCCCCCCTCCTAACCATACCGATGGGCTCTGAATCCAATGGCAGTGTCGGTTTTGCTCTACGAATTCATGGGGAGCTAACCCTTACCCTAAGTGGAATTTTCCCCAATGGGATTTTCCCATGTATTTTGCCAGGAAATGTACATAAGCCAGGCTCAAAAGCCATCCCCCCTCCTAACCATACCGATGGGCTCTAAATCCAATGGCAGTGTCAGTTTTGCTCTGTGAATTCATGTGGAGCTAACCCTAACCCTAAGTGGAATTTTCCCCAATGGGATTTTCCCATGTATTTTGCCAGGAAATGTACATAAGGCAGGCTCAAAAGGCGTCCCCCCTCCTAACCATACCGATGGGCTCTGAATCCAATGGCAGTGTCGGTTTTGCTCTACGAATTCATGTGGAGCTAACCCTTACCCTAAGTCAGTGCTTCTCAATTATTTTCTGTCATGCCCCCCCTAGGAAGAAGAAAACATTTCGCGCGCCCCGCGCAACTGTAAATAGTATCATTTCTCTATAAAATTGTTATAAGTACACCTCTGCATAACACTGTATCCTTATTAACGTATAAGAGAATAAAAAAAGAAAGAAATGTGGATCAATTTACAACAAAGAATAGCTTTATTAACTGTAGCAGAAAAGATTTAAAGGAGCACAGGATTTAAAGGAACACAATATTAAAAAAAACTTTAACCTGCAAAACAAAAATATATAAAATAATTTGAGCTGAGCCCCCCTTTACGGAGCCTCGCGCCCCCCCTGGGGGGCCCGCCCCACTATTTGAGAAGCACTGCTCTAAGGTGATAGCAATAGCACTTAGGCTTATATACCGCTTCACAATATAAATCCTTCCATTCCCCACCATCCAGTCAGAGCTGAAGAAGCTTCTTGGATGAGAAGCAAAATGTCATCAAAGGAAAAAGACAAGGAAGCCCAGTTGCCTCCTGAAAAAAGCACTTTTGGGACAATTGTGACCTGGATGACTGAGAATCTCTATAGACTTACCTCTTCACAGTGCTTTACAGCCCTCTCTGTGGTTTACAGAGTCAGCCTATTGTCCCCAACAATCTGGGTCCTCATTTTACTGACTTTGGAAGGATGGAAGGCTGAGTCAATCTTGAGCCTGGTGAGAGTCGAACTGCCAAATTGCAGGCAGCTGGCAGTCAGAATTTACAAGACAGTTACTTTTCCAACAACAGACGAAGGATTCTACGATGAACAGTTCGGTTACAGGACCAGGGGAGACATGAGAGCAATCTTCCAATATTTGAGAGGCTGCCACAGAGAAGGGGGTCAAGCTATTCTGCAAAGCACCTGAAGGCCAGACAAGGAATAATGGATGGAAACTGATCAAGAAGAGATCCAACCTGGAAATAAGGAGAAACTTTCTGACAGTGAGAACAATTAACCCATGGAACAGAAGCTGCCTTCAAAAATTGTCGTAGCTCCGTCACTGGAAGCTTTCAAGAAGAGACTGGACTGCCATCTGTGAGAAATGGTGTAGGATCTCCTGCTTGACTGGGGAGGTTGGACTAGATGACCTACAAGGTCCCTTCCAACTCCGTTAATCTGTTCATTCTACCATCCTGGATTGTCCTGTAAATTGCTTTATTCAGTGAATGTGGAAATGAGTTACGGTAATCCTCAACTTGCAACAGACCGTTTAATGACCGTTTGAAGTTTCACAGCAGTGAAAAAAGTGACTCATTGCTGTTTTTCACACTTGCAAGCATTACAGGATCCCCATGGATGCACGATCCAAATTCAGACACTCGGCAACTGACTCCTATTTATGACGGTTGCAAAGTCCCAGGACTTTTTAAATCACCTTTGGTGACCCTTCTGGCAAGCAAAGTCAACGGGGGAGGGGCAGAGTCACTTAACAATCCTGATACTAATTTAACAACTGCAGTGATTTGCTTAACAACGGCACGAAAGGTTGTAAAATGGAGCAAAACTCACTTTCATACAGATTAACAGATTTGGAAGGGACCTTGTAGGTCATCTAGTCCAACCTCCTCCCCCCTGCCCAAACAGGAGACCCTACACCAGGGGTGTCCAAACTTGGGAACTTTAAGACTTGTGGACTTCAACTCCCAGAATTCCCCAGCTGGCTGGGGAATTCTGGGAGTTGAAGTCCACAAGTCTTAAAGTTCCCAAGTTTGGACACCCCTGCCCTACACCATTTCTGCGAGATAGCAGTTCAGTTTCTTCTTGAAAGCTTCCAGTGATTAAGCTCCCACAACTTCTGCAGGCAACTTCTGTTCCATTTGTTGATTGTTCTCACTGTCAGAAAGTTCCTCCTTATTTCTAGGTTGAATCTCTCCTTGATCAGTTTCCATTCATTATTCCTTAACAAAGGTTTCACTTAGGAAGATAAAGTTACGGCTAAGTTTTGTTCGTAAGTCGAGGACTAATGTACTTCGACAGGACACCCAGCAGAAACCTTGATGGAAGTAGTGTGTATTCCCTGCCAAAGGAACCAGGCTGCATACAAACTTTGCAACTTCCTTGCCTGGCTGCATCTTCCTTAATGAGCAGAAATTCTCCCTACTACGCGTTAGCACCCAATCTAATGATGCAGTAACTTTTCCATTTATCATCATAATTCAAGTCAAACGAACCCTCTAATCACATAACCACCATGGGGAAAACTGATTAGAATTTATTTGCAGAAGCATCTTTGAATTTACTCCTGCAGCTTACTTTACTTACTCTGCCACCAAAGCCGATTCCCGAGCTTGGCTGGGGTCCTTTGAGTCCCCCAGCCCCCCAAAACCATTGGCCAACACTGCAATTGTTCCCTGTCCTGTCTGAGTCTCAGGGTAGCCTCTTTTCCTCTTTGGAGATGGGGAACTAAAAATGGCTTTATTCCTTTTCCTAACAACGTAACAAGGGACGCGATGGCTCAGTGGCTAAAACGTTGAGCTTGTCGATCAGACAGGTTGGCAGTTCGGCAGTTCGAATCCCTAGTGCCGCATAACAGAGTGAGCTCCTGTTACTTCTCTCAGCTTCTGCCAAGCGAGCAGTTTGAAAGCACGTAAAAATGCAAGTAGAAAATTAGGAACCACCTTTGGTGGGAAGGTAACAGTGTTCCGTGTGCCTTCGCCATTAAGTCATGCTCTCCACGTGACCACGAAGACATCTTCGGATAGCGCTGGCTCTTAGGCTTTGAAACAAAGATGAGCATCGCCCCCTAGAGTTGGGAATGACTAGCACATATGTGCGAGGGGAAACTTTACCTTTACACTGTACTAACCTGATCCAGATCTAGGAAGTTGCGGGCAAAGACATATTTTATATTAGAATCAGAATCAAGGTAGAGCTGAAAGGGACCTTGGAGGTCTTCTAGTCCAGCCCGCTGCTCAAGCAGGGGATCCTAAACCATTTCAGACAACTGACTGCCCAGTCTCTTCTTAAAACATCCAGTGTTGAAGCACCCACAACCTTTTGTTCCACTAGTTAATTGTCCTCACTGTTAGGAGATTTCTCTTCAATTCCAGGAGAAGTACCCATGGAAATGTAATTTTTGTGCTAATGGAGAAGGGATCACAGCTGATGCTATGTGCAACTATGTGGTTTGCTTGTAAGTAAGCATTTGTCCTTGTCAACAACACCACTGGCATGCCAACTAAATAAAATTCTGGAGAGATTATGAAAGGGGAAGGACTGAAAAAAGCATCTCCATGTTTCTGCAGGATGTCATAAGGCTGGCTCTGTACCCCCCTTTTTCATTTGTCTTGAGCCCAAATCTTATCATTTCCCACAATATCCATCTCATGGTTCTCTTATAAAATTCAGGAAACAGAGATGTATACCCACGTCTTTTCATCGTGACCTGCAGCTTTCCTTTCCGCAGCGGTTCTAGATTTGCTCGTGTCTGTTCCGAGTACGTCTAATGCAGAATAATTTCCTCATTAAACTAAATGAAATGCCTATTTTAGAATCATCTCAGAGGAAGAGCAAATAGTTATGCTTCGTATTCAGAAGGGGAGGAGGAATCAGATGGGAAAGGATACTGGCTGGCAGCCAAATCACCACCTTGCTGATAAGCCTTACTGGATCCCTGCGGCCCCATAAGTGAAGATGCTGAGAATGCAAAAATCAGTCCTGGAAGGGAGCAAAATCTGCCCGGCTTTTTATAAGAGCTCATTCATGAGAATAGGGCGGCGGCGGGGGGGGGGGGGGGGAGTCATAAACCTCACTTATCAAGCAATGGTGAAAAAAAATCAGGATCCGACTTTCTCCTGCAGGTGTGAATTCCTTTTGTAATCTTAAAATACAATTGTTCACAGACAACATGCTTAATCGTGCGAAGACCTAGCCGCTGAACCGATACCATGTACCATGAAATGTTCTGAAATCAACCCACAAGCTTGGAGAACGAAGCTTTACCCTCACTTTCTGACTTTTCTGTGGGACCAGTTCAGCCTTTTGAAAACTAGCTTTTCCCCTTTGCACCTCTAACTTGGGTTTCTTAACCTCCAGCAGATGAGTACTTTCACTTAGTCTAGGTTAGCTACTGGAAGTAGCTACTAGATTGACAGCAAACCCCACCTCCCCCTCCCCTCTGCTCCCCCACACACCCACCCACCCATCCTCTACTATTACTCTTTTCTCATTTGTTTTCTTTTTCATTGTTCCATCTATTGTTCTGTTGCTTTGCTACTGATACCTTCACACTTCCTTTCATTTCTCTGGGTTTTTTTATGGTTGCAAGCTGCCTAGAGCAGTCCTACTGTGAGATAAATGAATGAATGAATCAATCAATCAATCAAAGTACAGAGTAGGTGAGACCTGGCTCAAAAACAGTAAGTGGGACCTTAGAGTCTTACTGGATGATCATTTGAATATGAGCCAGCAGCGTGCAGCAGCCACCAAAAAAAGCTTAACACAATCCTGGGTTGTATAAACAGAGGCATAGAATGAAGATCACATGAAGTAATAGTACCACTTTATAAAACCCTAGTAAGACCACACCTGGAATACAATAACCAATTTTGGTTGCCATACTACAGAAAAGATGTTGACACTTTGGAAAAAGTTCAGAAAAGAGCAACTAAGATGATCAAAGGCCTGGAGACTAAAACATATGAAGAACAGCTGCAGGTTTTGGGTCTGGCTAGTCTAGAGAAAAGAAGAAGTAGGGGTGACATGATAGCAGTGTTCCAGAATTTGATGGGCTGCCACAAAGAAGAGGGGGTCAAATTATTCTCCAAAACACCAG
This sequence comes from Natrix helvetica, assembly GCF_964273705.1. Taxonomy (NCBI): domain Eukaryota; kingdom Metazoa; phylum Chordata; class Lepidosauria; order Squamata; family Natricidae; genus Natrix; species Natrix helvetica. The sequence continues at coordinate 21,600,439 of NC_138559.1, read as the reverse complement.
AGGGCAGGACAAGAAACAACGGTTGGAAACTAATGAAGGAGAGAAGCAACCTGGAATGAAGCAGAAACTTCCTAACAGGGAGGACAATTAACCAGTAGAACAGCTTACCTTCAGAAATTGGAGATTTTTTAAGAAGAGACCCTAGACAGTCGCTTGTCTGAGATGGTGTAGGTCCTCCTGCTGGAGCAGGGGGCAGGACTAGATGACTTCCAAGGTCCCTACCAGCTCTATTCTATTTCTAAATTCTAAATAGGTTTCCCTTAGACACTGCACTGATGAAACTGACTTCTTGGTAGGTTGTCTTCTATTCGGTGCCATAGAAGGCTCCAAGTGTCACACAATGAAAACTCTCATAAATATCTTTTTCTTCAGCTGATGATTTTTCTATGGCTCAGCCCAAATTTTTCCACTTTTGATCAGAGCTCCTAGTCTCAGTAGAGTCAACCCACCACCCACGCTTGCCTCCTTCCGCCCTGGGGGAGTTTGCGCCAAGGAAAAATTGTCCAGCCGGTCTAGCTGCCTCCCTTCCCTTCCCTCCACTTTAATTTACTTACCAACACTTCCCTAAAGATTTCTCTCAACCTGATTTATTGACCTTCATTTAAGAATCTATTTTCCAGTTTCCTACAAAAAAAGAAAAACTGCTTTCGTGAAGCAGCCTGCTACATAACCCACCTAATATAAATAAATCCTAAGCCGCAGGGAAGGAAAAAACTATTTTTCATATATAATATTTTAAATCAACCCTTTCCAACTTTGTGCTTGAAACCTTTGCTCAGATTGTAATTTCCAGAACTCACCGATAAAGCGGCTACTGGACACCGGATTGTGGAAGCTTGAAGTAGCAAAAACAGGTGGCCAAGGTTTCCTTGGAAGCTCCAAGTAGGGATGAGGAGACCGCCAAATCATCTACTCTGCATTCAAATAAAGGTGTCAACCCTGAAGCTGGCCTGACCGAGGATGTTTTCTAAGGCTTCAGTGTTGCCACTGGAGCTGAGGGATAGGGAGGGGGGGAATAGTATAGTATAGTATATTGTAGTATTCTGTAGTGTAGTGTAGTGTAGTGTAGTGTAGTATAGGTATAGGTATAGGTATAGGTATAGGTATAGGTATAGGTATAGGTAATAGTATAGTATAGTATAGTATAGTATAGTATAGTAGTATTGTGTAGTATAGGTATAGATATAGGTATAGGTATAGGTTATAGTATAGTATAGTATAGTATAGTATAGTATAGTATAGTATAGTATAGTATAGTATAGTATAGTAGTATTGTGTACTATAGGTATAGGTATAGGCAATAGTATAGTATAGTATAGTATAGTATAGTATAGTATAGTATAGTATAGTATAGTATAGTATAGTAGTATTGTGTAGTATAGTGTAGCATAGCATAGCGTAGCATAGCATAGAATAGGGTCTTTATTGTACATCATGTATACAGAGAAATTGGTTTTAGCCTCACTGGATCAATCCATGACAACAAATACAAACAACATAAATAGTATAAAGAATAATTCCTATGCAAGTAATTAGGGAGGAAAAGAAAAAGAAAGAAAAAGAAAAATAGTCATACTTTTCTCTGTTTGCGTGGAGTGATTGTGGTTGTGTTTAAGCGTCTGACAGCTCAAGGATAGAAACTATTTTTAAACTTGTTTTTAAATTTGTTTGGCTGGCTATGTTTTGATGCCTTCTGCCCGATGGTAGGAGTGCGTTGAGACACTGACCAGGGTGTGAATCATCTCTGAGTATCTTCCTTACTCTGCTAAAGCAGCGAGACCTGGCAGTGTCACTCAGTGGTGTAGGAGGGCAACCAATGGTTTCCAATTGATCACTCTCTGTAGTGCCTTCCTGTCCTCATAAGTTAAACCAGCATACCATACTGTAATACAATATGTGAGGACACTTTCTATGCTGGACTGATAGAAAGAGGTCATCAGCCGTTGTTCCACCTAATTTTTTCGCAGGACTCTAAGGAAATGAAGTCTCTGTTGGGCCTTTCCAATCCCCAGAGATGTGTTGTTTTTCCAGGTGAGATGTTGATTAATAAGCACTTCCAAGAATTTAAAAGAATGGAAATAGCTGGGGTTTTGTAGCCAAAACAAAATAGTTTCTTGTGGGAACAAATTAAAAATTTACAAATTTAAAATACGAAAGTACGAAACGGGCAAAGAACACAGTACTTGAGTTTAGCAGTGTGTCCGTGATTATTCTGCAGTGATAAAGAACATTTGCAGAATTGCTCCTTTTAAAGGTAAATGGAAAGGTTCCTCTCACACATATGTGCTAGTTGTTCCCAACTCTAGGGGGTGGTGCTCCTCTCTGTTTCAAAACCAAAGAGCCAGCGCTGTCCGAAGACGTCTCCGTGGTCATGTGGTTGGCATGACTAAATGCCAAAAGCACACAGAACGCTGTTACCTTCCCACCAAAGGTGGTTCCTATTTTTCTACTTGCATTTTTACATGCTTTCGAACTGCTAGGTCGGCAGAAGCTAGGACATGTAACGGGAGCTCACTCCGTTACGCAACGCTAGGGATTCGAACTGCCAAACTGCCCACCTTTCTGATCGACAAGCTCAGCATCTTAGCCACTGAGCTCCTTAAAAGCCCTAAAAGATCAGGGCCATCTTGTTGCCACCCAGCTCCTGCCCAAGTTCTTTTGAAAACAGATGTGTTGAAGCATCAGGATTACAATGATAAAAGCTCAGTAACTCTCGGTCCCTGATGTCTTTGGAGAGCCCGAAAGCAATGATCGAGGATGAGCGCCGAATAGGCTGACAAAAGGAATGGCAATAAAACACCAAGGAAGGGAAAAGATTAATGAGGAATTCACAAATATGATAATTTCCGGACATCACTGCATTAAATTTAATTGGGTCTTGGTCTGCTGGGAAAAAAGATGCCAGCAAAGCAGCTTGTGTGGGTTTCCGTCAGAACGAGAGCTGGCGAAAACTCCTTCAGACGCCAGCAGGAGTCTACACGCTTGCAAAAGACGACACTTCAAGAGGCTTCCATGTTCCTTTTATTGTATTCATCTGATGCTTCATTGCATTTTGATAAGAGATTGCGATGGCTGAACAAAGTGAAGGGAGAGTTACTTTTTATCCACAATTTGGTACAGATTAATAGCCGAGGATGATTTTTTTCAAGCAAACATCTTCTAACTATCAAGATCCTTTAAAATGAGCCTGGATGCCCAATGGCTATTAATTGCTATGTTAAGCTTTGTTTAGTTACTTTTACGTTAAAAAAAGAAAGAAAGGGAAGGATGGTCCCCTGCAAAGCAAAAGAAGAGAAAGAAAAGCCTAATGAATATGCCTCTAAGCATTTAAAGAGCCCTCTGGCATGCTTAAAAAATGAAGGAAAAAAAGGGAGAATAGCAATTGCACTTAGACTTATATATTGCTTTACAGCCCTCTCTAAGTAGTTTTACAGAGGCAGCCTCTTGTCCCCAACAATCTGGGTCCTCATTTTACCCACCTCAGAAGGACGGAAGGCTGAGTCAACCTTGAGCCTGGTGAGATTCAAACTCAAAGTGTGGTCCTGATTCTTCATATCTGACAGCAGAGCCAAGTTCTTTTTATTTGCTTGGCACCCTGGAAAGTAAACTATTTTCTCAGCTTCCTACCCGCACCAAACCTTCAGACACACTTATTAGTCCTGAGTGTGACAGATAGGAAGGGGTTTTTGTGCCTTTTGTTTAGCATTAATACCTTTCAGCCTGTGCTTCCCATTAAGCTTTGGTGTGTGATGTAGGAATTGCTTTATTGACATTTAAAGGTCTCTGTCAATCTGGTCGGAGAAATCTTTATCATTTCCTGCCCTGAGATAAGCTCACCAGGTCAAGGCAAAGCAATAAAGTGAACCCCCAAGCCCACGCTGGAGAGCCTGACATTGCTATGTTAATTGTAAATTTATTTACAACTGAATGGTTGGGTATTAATTTCGTTTATTAAAGATCTGGACCCCCGATAGCATTTAAATCAGGATATCTCGTGTGGGATATAGGAGGGTTTCTATTGTATGTAAGGTCAAACATATTAATGTATGTAGCAGCAGGTTAGGAAAAAGGAGAGATAATAGTCTCTATTTATTACTGAAATGCCAAGGAGAATGTGAATAGATAAGGAAGTTGCAAAAAAAAAAGAACATTTATTAAATTCCAGGAAGCTTTTGAAGGTATTGGACCTTATGGCAAAACTGTGTTTATTTGGCCGCGCGTGGTATAACACCTTTCGATATTGTCTGAGAGACAAAACAGCATTTCGGATTTCTCGACCCCCAATCCCAAACGATAGCCTCGTTATCAAAACTTAAGCTTATCTTTTTCAGGACTGCCGCGCCCTTTTTGGCTGGGGGACAGCGGTGGGTTCCTGTACCGGTAGTAGCTGGGAGGAGCGGCCACCGTATCAGTACGATGGCTCGTTTGGCCCACCTGCCCGCGTATCATAGCTGTTTATAACGCGACCGGCCAATTGCATATGCACACACAGCGTGCAGCACCTGTGCGGCCTCCGCCGAGTAGCTGGGTGTCGCAGGCGGTGATACGCGCATGCTTGCACAGGGAGTATGAGCAACTAGGATGCCTGGCCCTGTGCACAGAGAACCGGTTGCGACGGGATCTGGAACCCATCACTGCTGGGGGAGGTTATTATATTCCGTTTCTCATTTAAAACAATTAAAGCTTCGTTTAATAATGACATTGTACGTACAGCCATTGTGGATATAAGCTGCTTAGAGACACAGGATGTTTTGCTTACGTTGAACAATAGTTGACTTTCACAAAGTATCTTACTATCCTTTTCAGTATGCTGATTCTTTCCTCTTTTCTTTTTTTCCCCTCTGTTAATTACCTCTCCTCCCTTTTCCTTTATTCTTTGGTCAAATCCTCTTGGCTTTCTGTCCACCTTCCTTATAGGAGGTGTCCAATTTAACCCTTTGATAGAATCAATCTACTTACTAAGTAGATTACTTGCTACTAAGTAATCTACTCTTTCATCACATGCCCCAAATATCAATTAATGGATTTGACCTGAGATATTGATTGTGCTCTCCAGCATCAATGATCCCCTTCTCACAAACCTAAACAATATTTAATTATTAAGATGACTTTGTTTATTTAGAGGCCACCCACGCTCTCTCAGTGACTTTGGGCACCTTACAAACAATTTTAAAAAAATTCCAATATTACCGTCTTCTTTTAACGACCCCATAATCCCTTGCGGGGTGGAGTCTGAGCAACTGAATGGAGCTGAGTGTCAGGTCTACAACCATCTTTTCTTTTGGATCTTTGGCCTGCCACACATTCTATTATTCTACTATGCATTTTCTATTGTGGGAAACTGAGAGGGGGGATTGTACGGAGTTAGATGCTATGTAGCCATAACAATATTCTTTCTAGAAAGCCAAGGTCATCCTTTGTCTCTACACCTCTGCACCTGAATCTGAAAGCTTCTTGGTTTTCCCCACCCAGTTGAAAGTTCAAGATCTTGCCCCCACACCCACCAGTCCATCAGAATGGTCCAATCTCCCCACTGCCAAGCTGGCAGCTTCCACCCATCCAATTCCGGTCAGATGCAGAGGTGCAAAGACAAAGGGTGACCTTGGCTTTCCAGAAAGAATTCTGTTATGGCTGCATGGCATCTAAGTTCGTACAATCCCCCCCTCCCATTTTCCCACAAAGAAAATGTATAGCAGAATAATAGAAAGTGTGGCAGGCCAAAGATTCAAAGATGTAAAGATGCAGGCCTGACCAAGTTTACATTAAAGGTCATCATGGATTTTAACTTCTCAATATTGCCACCCAAGATTGTAAGCAGAACCTTTCCGGTCACCTGTTATCTGATCTTTTTAAGAGAAGAAACTAGGAACTGAACTTGCATTATTTATTTCTTTTTTGCGAGCGAGATATTTGCTGAGAGTTAATGTCCGACATTTTCCCTCAATGCAGCAAACAATTGACACAATCAGACTAAACACACGCCCCTCTTAAATTTCAAATTAACCGAGTGCTACAGACAAGGGAAGGTATCAGGACCACCAGCTAAATTATCGCTAATCACTGTGTAAGATTCCAAAGTAAGACAAGGGCCACGTCAAACCCTTGGGACAAATGTAAGCAACAGCTCCTGGTAGAAAACTCCAGGGAACCATCTGCCTCCAAGACTGGAACGCAGCTATAAATCACCCAAATCAAATGTTAAAGCGAGTTTAAAATTCAGTACATAAGATTTGTTGGCAATCCAGCACAGAACGCTGTTCCCTGAGGTCCTGTGATATACGGTGAGAGAAGACATTTGAAGGACTGGCACCTTCATGTGCAAATTTTCCAGTCTTAATGGATACAGTGTCCCTCCACTTTTGAATATGAACATATATTTTATATACATATTCACACACACATAAACATGTGCATGAATATGTTTATAAAGTATATGTTCATATTCAAAAGTGGAGGGACACTGTATCCACCTATGTTCCTCTTGGCTTCTAGGTGCTTGCTAAGAAAGGATTTTTCGAAATGACCATCAGAGCATTAGTATTCCTTGTATTATTATTAACACACTCTGATGCTAAGGAGTTAAATGTTCTACTCCCCCTCCCCACCTGCGCAACCTCTGCCGGGCAGCTAAGTGTCGCAGGGCGGTGGTGTGCCCATGTGCGCACAGCGCTTATACCTGTCTAGGACGCCCGGCCTTGTGCGCAGCATACCGGCTGTGCCCGGGTCCAGAACCCACCACTGACTCCCAAGTAAATTCCTATATCAATTACTTTCATGTAACCAACTTCAGTGGTTGTTGCCTTGTCTAATGGTGTTTGGGACACTGTCTGTACACCTCTAATCATCTCAAATTTCAGATAGGTGCTCAGGAGAATACCATACTTCTGTCTACTTCATCGTCTAGAAATTAAATTTTAAGCAAGGCACATTGATTACCAGGGATTATGGATTTGTGTCTAGCATGTTTTGAAAATCCAGTCATGGCGGCTTATAATGGTGGCTTATAAATCAATGTTCATGCTTAAGCATTGTGCACAACTTCAATCTACTGTCTTAACCTTACTTAATTAGAAACCACAGTAATTCCCTATATTAGCGAACCAAGCAGACTCAACCAGAGATTGCATTTGGGAAAGGAAAATAAAGGCACAAAACAACAGTGATGTGGTGAAGTTTGTGTCTTGCAGTCAGACTTCCTTTAGTGGCCACAAAAGGGACCGGCAACTTGATTAAACGAAGTGGTTGCTGAGTGAAACCACAACTGTACTTACGATCTGACCACAGCTTTGTTCATAAAAGCAAATCATAAATGCCAGGACTGGTCGAAAACGTATTTTTTTTCATCACCCTCATAATTGCAAACAATTGCTAAATGAAGCAGTCACTAAATGAGGACCTCCTGTATTCAGAACATTCTGTGAAACAACACATAGATCTGAGACTCGAGACATTTTTGTTGGGCATGTTTTCAGGAAATAACAATAAGGGCAACACATATCTGGTTTTACACATTCTAACAGCTGCTAGGATAGCACATGCACAATGCTGGAAAAACCCAGAAACCCCTGCAGACGATATTATAATCAAAGAAATTCTGGAATGTGCAGAGATGGCAAGCTTACCCCTAAAAATCAAAGGAAATGAAGATTCAGATTATTTCATAACATGGGAACTATTCTATAAATGGTTAAATGACAGATATTGAAGTTAAAGGTAAAGGTTCCCCTCGCACATATGTGCTAGTCATTCCCAACTCTAGGGGGCGGTGCTCATCTCCGTTTCTAAACCGAAGAGCCAGCGTTCTCTGAAGACGTCTCCGTGGTCATGTGGCTGGCATGACTAAACACCGAAGGCGCACGGAACGCTGTTACCTTCCCACCAAAGGTGGTCCCTATTTGTCTACTTGCATTTTTTACATGATTTCAAAATACTAGGTTGACAGAATTTGGGACAAGTAAGGGTATTCGCTAGGATTCGAACCGCCAAATGGCTGACCTTTCTGATCGACAAGATTATTTCATAATATGGGAACTATTCTATAAACGTTTAAATGACAGATATTGAGGTTAGGTGAGTGGAATTATGTGAAATATAGTTTACATGAGAAAGAAAAACTGATGAGTAAACTTTTGTTGACAGTTCTATAATTGATACTATAATGGAAGATATTATATCTTATAAGATGATTGATGTTATTGTATATTTGTTTATATATCTACGATTATAATGATGATGATAATCTTTGTATGCTTGTTTGTTAGCACCTTGGACACCTAAAGAGCACACTGCACAACACAGAAAGGAAATGTATGATATAAAACAATAAAAAATGTTTTATAAAAAAAGAACATTCTGTGAAGACTGGAAGAAAGGCAATTCTTTCTATCTAGTGTGTTTTCACTGGAAATGCCCCTGATTTGGTATTTGTGGAGGTTTTGATAATAAGAGTAGAGTAGAGTAGAGTAGAGTAGAGTAGAGTAGGGTAGGGTAGGGTAGGGTAGGGTAGGGTAGAGCAGAGTAGAATATGGAATAGAATAGAATATGGAATAGAATAGAGCGGAGCAGAGCAGAGCAGAACAGAACAGAACAGAATTGTTTATTGGCCAAGTGTGATTGGACTCACAAGGAATTTGTCTGATGCATATGTGCTCTCAGTGTACGTAAAAAGACAAGATACATTCATCAAGAATCATAAGGTACAACACTTAATGATACTCATAGGGTACAAGTAAGCAATCAGGAAACAATCAATATCAATATAAGGATATGCCCTTCCTCTGCCACACCCACCAAGCCACACCACACCCACCAAGCCACACCCACAGAACCGGTATTAAAAAAAGTTTGAATCCCACCACTGATCTGGTTGGCATTACAAATTGATGCTTTACAAGCTCCATGTCATTACCCATGGTTGGAATACCCTTGCGGATGGATTCAAACCATGCATTCACGCATGTGCGCAGACTTAGTGTGGAAATATGCATTTTCATCTGGAAACGTCAATGCGACGTTTTGTCCTTGGCTCAGCGACCACCTTGTATGAAGTCTAAAGACAAAATATCCCACTTGCTACATTTGCATGATTTATAATGTAGTGTGCCCCATTTCGAAATATATCGTTCCCGAAGCTGAATGCAGAGACCTTGCCTCCTCCACTTGTATCTGGGAGGCTGAAAGCAGAAGTATATAATCCTCTTGCAAATTAAACTCTTTTATTCGAGCTATTCGTCATGTCTTTTTTTAAAAAAAAGAAAGAGAAAAAAAATCCACTATTCAATTGTTGCCTTGCGGTTGTGGAGAATAGGAGACTCATGCCAACAGATGAAACAATAGGAAAAAAAGAAACTAGGATTAAAAATAAAAAAAATTGAAGTACGTGTCTACCTGCTTAACCTCTACTTTTAAACTGTTTAAAAGAAATTAACATTTAAGGTCAACAGAATTCTCCAGAATGATAAGGCTAAAAAGGTTGTAAGCGGGGGTGGTGGTGGTGATGGTGCTTGATTTAATTCCTGTAGGTGTTAAAAGGTGAAAACCATAGTCTACATCTGGCTCTCCAATTTCCTCTTTTATAACTTCAGGATCACACACAAACGCACACACACAAAACCCCCTGCATTGTGGTTTCCTTTTGTCCAAAAACTGCAGGAGACAGAGGTTTCCAATGCAGTCCATTCTGTTGAGTAGGGGGAAAAAAAACGTACAAAGCATATTCTAAGTTTAGCCTGCCAACTACCAGGCCGGTATTACATACAACTTATCCCTCGAGTTCTGAAGCATGCACACCTCATAACCCTTTAGGCTGAAAGAGGCTTTTTCTGTTCTGAAGTGCTATGATAGGGATGGGAATGGGGAACTGTAGCTCTCCAGACACTGGAAGAAGGTATCGGATTCCATTATCATGCTGGAGGAGACTGCTGGGAGCTGTAGTTCGATAACTTTTGGGTGTATGTCAGATTCCGTACTCCCGCTCAGGTGCACTACAAAAGCACACACAACCGTGTTATCTAGATGGAGAGAGACAGACCTAACGTGATGGGAAAATCCAGCTGCTCTAAGGAAAAGGGGAAGGAATTCTACCTCATGACAAGGCACAGGAGTCCTTCAACAATGCACAACGTACTTGGTTACTTTTTCTGAGATCCTCACTGCCCCATTGTTGGGTGCTAGATGTTTCTTCCAGCTGAGCTATTTAAATTGCTTGCACCTTTTCTTTTAAAAAAAACAAAAACAAATAGTTTTTTACTGATAAAGGTAACGGTTTCCCCCTGTCCAATAGATTCCAACTCTACAGAATGGTGCTCATCTCCATTTCCTTGCAGAGGGAGCCACCATTGTCTGAAGACACTTCCGTGGTCATGTGGTCATACTTTCATACTTCCAATATTATAGTACTATAAGGTAAAGGTTTCCCTTGCACATATGTGCTATTTGTTCCTGACTCTAGGGGGTGGTGCTCATCTCTGTTTCAAAGCCGAAGACCCAGCGCTGTCTGAAGACGTTCTCCATGGTCATGTGGCTGGCGTGACTAAACGCCAAAGATGCACAGAATGCTGTTACCTTCCCACCAAAGGTGGTTCCTATTTTTCTACTTGCATTTTTTACATGCTTTTGAACTGCTAGGTTGGCAGAAGCTGGGACAAGCAACGGGAGCTCACTTCATTTTGTGCCGCTAGGGATTCGAACCACCAAACTGTCAACCTTCCTGATCGACAAGCTCAGCGTCTTAGCCACTGAGCTTACAATAAAAATAGTGTTAGTACATATAGTTGGTACTTTATGTCTGGACTATCTCAGTGGATTAATCAATAGAAGATATTATTTTCAAGCCTAGCAAGTATGAATGTCTAATTTTATAGTAAACTGTTACAAGAGGTTTGCATATATGATCTGAAACTAATCTACTATTTTAAATAGATGTAGTAGAAGGTCCCAATTTGGTTGCACTTCTTTTCCTAGTAAATTATCATTTTCCATATCATTTTCCATGGCCCCTTCCTACTCAACCTTTTGGGGGGTAGCTGAAAGAGGGGATAGCCATAAGAGAAGTAACTTATGGAGATGCACAAAGCAGTTATCCTTGCCCACTCTGTACAATTCATATTAACGGTTCTTCTTTCTCGTTCATTTTTTTCATGTGAAGCAAACCTGCTGCCTACTTGGGTAGAATGCAGTCGTTTTATTTTCTTCATTAAGAGGAAAGAAAGCTTCGTAAACAATATTATTTTTAATAAAAGCCTAGTTTGAGCAAGCCAGCTGCTTGAGTGTCTGTCTTAATTTAATCAGAATATCTGTTCCTTCCAACAGCAATTGGGCATGAAAAGCAACTGGAAATGAATCATAATATGAGCAGCAGAGGAGGGGAAAATATCAAAAGATAATATCCTGTATATCAAGGAACGGGGAAATCCAAAGGAAAGCCAAGGAAAATGTGCCATTTTCTGATAAGCCCTCCACAAGGGATGAAGCAGCCATCTATTCATTCCTTTCTCCCACCCAGAATGGAGTTTTTGTGGCCATTCTTTGGTTATCTTGCACCTTATATTTCTTCTCTGTTATGGAAAAATTATAATGAGACAGCATCTGCCCTGCAGGTAAAGGTAAAGGTTCCCCTCGCATATATGTGCTAGTCATTCCCGACTCTGGGGGGGCAGTGCTCATATCCGTTTCAAAACCAAAGAGCCAGCGCTGTCCGAAGACGTCTTCGTGGTCATGTGGCCAGCATGACTAAATACCGAAGGCGCACGGAACGCTGTTACCTTCCCACCAAAGGTGGTCCCTATTTTTCTACTTGTGTTTTTACGTGCTTTCGAACTGCTAGGTTGGCAGAAGCTGGGACAAGCAACAGGAGCTCACTCCGTTATGCGGCACTAGGGATTTGAACCACCAAACTGCTGACATTTCTGATCGACAAGCTCAGCGTCTCAGCCACTGAGCCAACCTGCAGCTACAAAGCTCCAAATTTAATATGTTGGATACACTGTAAAAAAGGTAAAGGTTTCTTTGTCATGGTGCTCATCTCTGTTTCTTGGCCAAGAGAGCCAGCATTGTCTGAAGAAATTTGTCTGGCAGTGATCAGGGGGCTACAGAGCTAGATAGCAGTGAGGCAGAGGAACAGCTGGAGCCTGTTCCCAGTGTGCGCATGCACAGAGCTGTTGGAAGAAAAGAACAACTCAGAAATCAGGGTCGCCTTGGGAGTAAAGCCACAGGTGGACAGTGAATGCCCCCCCCATATGAAATAAAAGAGGAGCGAAAGGGGAGTGGGCTTTTGCAGGAAACAATTCATTCATTTGTTCGTTCATTTCACGAGTGTCAAGATCTGTCCGTGAATCTCAGAGACTCTGTGCCAAGTCTTTCCTTGCACAGTATCTCATTTGGAAAATATTGACATGGCAGCTTTCCAAGCTAGATAAGGTCTGTGGTCATAACTTCACCTTTGAAAGACTGTTTACCAGGCCTTTGCTGAGTAGGAAGGAGAGGAATTCACATTTGTTTAATAAAAGGGGTTTTGTTGGGACCAGGACTCTGCTTCGTGCTTTTGGGGGAAGCCTAGGTCAGAACAGTCATTGAGAATTTGGTGCTATACAAATTTAATAAATTATCATTGTTGCAAGCAGGACAAGTGTCTCAATATAACTTTCTATGGTCTTAACATTTCTCTTAAAGTCTTTTTTAAAAAATGAGGACAATCCTGCTGCAGGCATGGGTGAAATCCTCCTAAAAATCCAAATAATCCTAACAGTCCAGAGTGGGATCAGTCTGACAACCCAGATCAACCTCATTGTCCAATCGTCACTTCCATCCCGCCCTGTAAAAGAAGCTCACAATAGGGAAAATGTTCATCAAAATAAATACCGCATTAATAAACTGCCAATTAGCATCATAAGATAAACAAATCAGCCACTGTTTGTGTTTACTCAGGGGTAGGAATCTCTCTGAAAATAACCTGCTGCATTTCAATATTTTCAAATTATGCATTAGGTAGCAGTCATAAATGCCACTAGTAAAGCAAATATGCGGCTCAGCAGTGTCAATGAATTAATTAGTATTTAATTGCTTTAAAATTTGCTGGAAGTTCTTTTGCTATCATTAATCACTTTTAATGGCTGCTGTAATTATAAGTCATCTTTTCTCTTTAGGTGGTCGTAGTAGGGACTTGAACCGCAATGTTCCCCCTCCCAAGTTACAAAGGAGGTTGGCTGCTAACAGTTTACCTTCAGCAATTCTAAAACGAAAAAGGAAGTATGATTATATTCCTACTGATTGTTGTTACTATGGTGCTGGAGAAGACTCCTGCATTGAGTCCCTTGGACTGCAAGGTAATCAAACCGATCAGTCCTAGAGGAGATCAACCCTGACTGCTCTTTAGAAGGCCAGATCCTGAAGATGAAACTCAAATACTTTGGCCACCTAATGAGAAGGAAGGACTCTCTGGAGAAGAGCCTCATGCTGGGAACGATTGAGGGCAAAAGAAGAAGGGGACAGCAGAGAATGGGGTGGCTGGATGGAGTCACCAAAGCAGTTGGTGTGAGCTTAAATGGACTACAGAGGATGGTAGAGGACAGGAAGGCTTGGAGGAACATTGTCCATGGGGTCACAATGGATCAGACACAACTTCGCAACTAACAACAACTGATAGTTGTTGAGCCTCTCTGCTTATGCTGCCCTCTCTGATCATCGTTTGCCAGAGAGGAGGAGTGAAATCAAATGCACAATAAAAATCACAAGATCTAATGGGCCACGTGGCCTCACGCCATCACCTCATGTTCTGACGATGGTCCTCACTGAAGGTACTAGCAGAATGGCAAGTTGACTAGATTGACTGACGTAGTCACTGCCTCTGAAATTGTAATGGAATCATTTGAATTCTCCCTCGAGATCTTGTCACTGTTTTATTTCATTGATTTGAGAAAAGAAAAGAAAACCTGTAAACCCATATTTTCTCTTGAAGACATCCTCGTCTGAGATCAGAAGAGCAAGTTGGATGGAAGCCAATGTTGGCACACTAAAATAGTCATTCAATGTGTGGGAAGAAAAGATGGGGAGAAAGGATAACAGGCAGTTGATCTTGCACCCGGTAGCAAGGAAATTAAGGGAAACTGTACAGAAAAATCTGATTAATGAGAATATGATGTATTTTTCTAAAGCATCTGCCTTTTCCAAATGAGGAAGCCTTAAAAGAAACCATCTTGTTGATGAGCAAAATTGTTTCTCCGCATTGATCTTTTGAGCTTGTTAGCCCTGGAGAGGTCAGAAGTTCCAGGAAAGCTTTCAAACTTGCATAAATAACGTTTTACTCCACAGACATCTTGGCTCCCAGATTTCTTTTTACCACGTGCTCACAACACAGATTCAGCTCACCCCTCTCTCACCTAAAATACTCTAGTACATCTTAGCCAGCTGACCTGTGATCTCATAGCAGTTTACTCAATAAAAGCCCATCTTTTTATAAAATTAGACATCCACTTTATAAAACAATCCCGCTAACAGTTCAATTCAGAAAAAAAGGGATGCAAGAAGAAGGTCTAAATAAATCAGTTTTTCAACCTGATCATCATCAGATCTCTTTATAACAACAAATCCCACCATCTGGTCATTTGAAACTCCATTCCTTACCCGACCGCTGAAAAGATCAGAATTTGAGAATTTTGAATTTCATTTGCTGCACATTTGGAGGAGAAGATTTAAAACCTCGGAGGTTTTTTTTTTTTTCCCCCTTCACTCCTATGGCTACAGAAGGAAACACAAGAGACACATAAATATACACATGCAGACAGAAAATGAAATATGTTGGGGAAAGTGTGAATTCCCGCGAAAGCAAAATAAATAGAAGCCCAAGCATTTATTCATCAGTGCTTTCAAGAGGTTGTTGTCTTTTTTTTTTTTTTTTTAAAGAAAGAGCTCTTATGTTTTGTACATTTCGGAATAAAAATATTGGAGCGTAAGCACATGGCCACCAACTGGAGCTGGGCACCTGCCATGTTTGTGTAAAGTATATTCAAATGAAGCTACTGCTTTGAGCGCCCACTATGTTGCTGTCCTACCATTAATGATGCATGCCGCAGGCTGCATAATTAAATATACCTGGAACTATTCCTTCCAGAACAGAGTGAGCGGGGATATTTCAGAATCCTGAATCCTCCCACTGAGCTAGTTGTCAGACTCCTAATCCGTGGGGTCATGGCTGCGCTGAAGAAGATTAGTATGTAGAGAGGCTGGGAAGAAGAGGAAGATGGAGGACACAGCCTTTGTGATCCCCAGCCCCTGTCGAGCAGACGAAGAGCCCCCAAAAGATGAGTATTTGACTGCTCCTTCAAGTATTCCTCTGCAGTATTTAAAGACATTTCCATAGCAGGACTTTATGAATACGAAATGAACACCGAGCCTTCTTCCTCCACCACACCAAAAAGAAAGAAAAAGAAAGATAAACTAGAGAGATAACTCTTTTATGTACATTTTCCTTTATGGCTGACACTGTGCATCACACATTGCTCCTACCGGCCTCACTTCAGACGAAGATACTGACCTTCACAAAGTCACAGTAGAAGCTGGGAGCTGTCAGAGTTGGGCAGCAGCTCACATCAGGGGAGGATGGAGAGTTGAAGTCAGATGGACCAGGAATGAAAATGTGATTCTAATAATCCTCGGAATATGCATCAACCTCTTTCTCTTTTTATTGGGAACTGGTAGTAGAATTTGCATCTGATCATATGGCAAAACAACCATGCTCTCTGGCCACTTAGAATCCACTTAATTCTCTTAGTATGGGGAAGGATCTGCTGCTTTGCTCTTGTGCCATGGCAGAAAAGGAATTTCTGCAGACTCCAAATGTATTTTTGGCAGCCCACGTCTGACTGCACTTCCAAAACTGGCAATGGGTTTACCGAAAGTGGTGATATGTGTGAAATCCAGAGTTGCAAATGTGTGAAAGGCTTCCAAGAAATCCAAGAAAAAAATCAGCAACTCCAGCTGCCATAGAACAGGAAATCCCTCTGCACTCTATTACAGAAACTGTCATTCTGCATTAAAAGAAATGAAGTTGAACTTAGCCAACAAAGAATACTTGACTTGGCTTGGCCCTCTGAAGAGGACAACAAGGATTTTGGAAGTTCTATGATGTGTGCCTAGGGGTGCGGTGGCTCAATGACTAAAACACTGAACTTGTCGATCAGAAAGGTTGGCAGTTCAGCGGGTCGAATCCCTAGTGCTGCGTAATGGAGTGAGCTCCCGTTACTTGTCCCAGCTTCTGCCAACCTAGCAGTTTGAAAGCACATAAAAATGTAAGTAGAAAAATAGGAACCACCTTTGGTGGGAAGGTAACAGCACTCTCTGCGCCTTCGGTATTTAACCATGCCAGCCATATGACCACAGAGATGTCTTTGGACAGCGCTGGCTCTTCAGCTTAGAAACTGAGATGAGCACTGCCGCTAGCAGCAACTGGGTGTGAACTTCTGTTGTTGTGCCAAGCTAAAGTTCCACCAGCCTTTGCAAACGGTTTTAATAAATCTTACTTCTGGTTGACCCAAGCATTGTGTGAATCTGTTATGCACAAATGCAACCTATACAGAAGTATCTGATCTACTAACAATCAAGGCAAATTGGTGCCGGATAAGAGCCAACGGGAGCTGGATTTAGGTCTCCTTCAGAAGCATAGGGACTCCAGACTGATGATGCATTTGACCCCACCCTCAGACTCAGCTTGTTCATCTCCTACAATCAGTACACTGAGGATGTTACCTAGCTTGGTAATGAAACCTCTGCAGGACACCCACCAAACTCAAAGACCACCAAAGATCCCATGATTCAATTCATCATTTTAAGGGGGTTGAGTCTTCCTTTCCTCCATTTGAATTTAGTGCCAGACATCTTTTGGGGCTGAACAGAAGATCAGCTCCAGATCATGTTTTACAGGAATTATGAAAAGTGCATTACATGACTATATTTTAACAGAATATAACAGAGGTGGAAAATGTATGAAGAGAGTTGGAAGATACGTTTCAAAGGGAGACAAGGACCCGGACAGAAAATGTGGGAAGTAGGCAGTGGAAGAGGGTAGATTGAATAGTAAAAAAAAAAAAAAACAGATTCTGACACAGAGGAATTTGGGAGGCAAGTTAAAAAAAAACCAGCACAGCAATTAAAATACTGAAGTGGGCAAGAGACGATGATTTCTAGCAGTATATCATATCAGAAGCAAACAGCAAAAAACGATTTAATCAGTAACAATTATATAACAACATAAGCAATTCATAATAAAAACAAATAGCCAATATTGATTCATATTGATTCATATACTCCTTCACTTTCTTGTCTTGCCTTCCAAGACTTCGGAAATTAGGTTGACCCCCTCTTTTCATACAGACGTTCAGCAAATTCATGCATCAATGCAACCAAGCTAAGGGCATGGCCGATAAAGTTAAGAAACCGAAACAGTTTTGCCCACTCTTAAGTCACTGGCTCTCTATGCAGCCTCAGGATGGGTTCCTGCATCTTTGTCATATATTTCCAGTAGAGACGGAGCCTGAGGTTCATCCATAGCTTTTCGTGGTAGATGAAGAACCTACCCTGTGTCAAGCATAAGGGAGTCGCAAGGCTTAATTAATAAGAGTGCACCACAGCACTAAAGAGCTTGTTAACTAGTACTTAATTGCCAAATATTGTCATGATTGCCTTAGGAAGCAGAAAGGATCCTTATATTGATAAAAACAATCGCACGGAAGTCATGCTGGCAATGTCAATCAGATTTCGCCCCCACCTCCAAGGACTCGCTGATCCGTCAATTAATGCATCATCACAATTTTGCAGAGGGAACTAATCTTCTTTTCAAAACTGGAATCCATAATTGCACTCCCCAACAGAAGTAATTTTATGGGGAAAATTTACAGCGGGTCACAAGGTGCCCATTCAGGATTTCAGACAGATTCCACTTGCGCTACTTAGAGCTGCGTCGTAAAATGGCTCGGTTTTACATTCTAACCAGGCAAAAAAAAAAAATGAGCATCCAGAGAACGTAATCTCTTATTCCCAAAGACATTCAGAGTCAGCTGCAATGAATAGCCATCACAAATTTAAACATAATAACTGTTTTACAGATCAGGCGGAATTGGGCATTAAAAAGTTTCTTTGAAGAAACGGGTCCAAATATTTAACTATGCATGGAATGGCAGCTTTTAGAATGAATGAGGAAGGGAAGGAGGTCATGTTGATATATTTTATTTGCTTCTAAACAGATGGAAGCATTGAATTTTTTACAAGACATACGACGAGAGATATTTTTGCCTACCCTAATTCTTCTGCAGTTGTTATGTTAGTGACACTGTTGTTAAATGAATCTGGCTTCTTCATTGACTTTGCTCGTCAGAAGGTTGCAAAAAGGGATCACATGACCCCGGGATGTTGTAACCATCATAAAACGAGTCAGTGTCTGAATTTTGATCACATGAGCACGGGGATGCTGTAACAGTCGTGAGTGTGAAAAAATAGCACTAGCACTTAGACTTCCATACTGCTTTACCGTACTTTACTGCCCTCTCTAAGTGCTTTACAGAGTAAGCCTCTTGCCCCCAACAATCTGGGTCCTCATTTTATCCACCTCGGAAGGACGGAAGGCTTAGTCAACCTTGAGCTGGTAAGAACTGAACTCCTGGCTGTGGGCAGAATTAGCCTGCAACACTGCATTCTAACCATTGGGAGGGAGGGAGGAAGGGAAGGAGGAAAGGAAGGAAAGAAGGAAGGAAGGAAGATAGTACTAGCACTTAGACTTATATACCACTTTACAGTGCTTTAAAGCCCTCTCCAAGCGGTTTACAGAGTCAGCATATTTGCCCCCAACAATTTGGGTCCTCATTTTACTGACTTCGGAAGGATGGAAAGCTGAGTCAACCTTGAGCCTGGTGAGATTTGAACTGCAAGATTGTAGGCAGCCAGCAATCAGCAGAAGTAGCCTGCAGTACTGCATTCTAGCCACTGCACCATGGTGGCTCATAGTCATAAGTCACTTTTTTCAGTGCCAGTGTAACGTTGAATCGTCACTAAATGAATCACTGTAAGTCTAGGACTACTTGTAAAAATCAAGATCTCCCAAAAACCATTATCTGATTTGGAAAAAAAAAACTACTCTAGTAAGAAAAAAGACTGGTGAGACCCCATAATAATTAATTGGAAATCCTCAATTTAGAATTGCCCTCTAAATCCTCATTAAGTTGGGTGGTGAGGTATTGCCCATTAATCCCAAACATTTTGCCTTCAGCCCAAACAAATAACCGCTGTTCAAGTCTGCAAAAGGAAATAGAAAAAAAGCACCAAGAAGATGTATAAAGGATTCTTTGTTTTGCTTTTTTTAATGAAAACAAAACAAAATTAAAAAAAAAAAATCAACTGCCCACAAATATATTAGGCTCAATTGAAAAGCTTGACAATTTAACAACACATCTGTGGGAAACCGGTTGTTTATTAAACGCTACGATTCAGGAAAGCCAAAATAATTTGTGTAATTTATTTATTTAATCCCATCTGAAAGAATTGGGGATCCAAGTAACAGAGGTGTAAAATCACAAAAGCTAAGCCAATGTTTTCAAAAGCCTCCCTTAGAAAACGTGTGCATAATTTCTGTGTATTGACAGGAAGGTGTGTTAATATATATAGAGTTAGTCCTCAAATTACAACCATTCATTTAGTGTCCCTTTAGAGTGGTGTGGTGGCCTAGAGGTGAAGTCCTCACCTCACAATCAGGAGGCTGTGAGTTTGATCCTAGGTAGAGGCAGATATTTCTCTCTCTGGGCACAATGAGAATATATATGCTGAAAAAAACTCCGCATTGGTGACAGGAAAGGCATCTGGCCAGTAAACATTCTGCTAACTCAATTCGGTTGCCTAGACTCCACCCTGAAGAGATTATGGGATTGTTAAAAGATGATGATGATTTAGTGTCCCTTTGAAGTTACAACAGGAATGAAAAGAATGACTTATGACCGTTTTTCACACAACCATTGCAGCATCCCTACCGTCCCATGATCAAAATCTGAACGCATGGCATACTGAACGCATATTTATGATGCTTGCAGTTTCCCGGGGTCACATGATTCTCCCTTTGCGACCTTCTGAAGAGGGAAACTCAAAGGGAAAGTCAGATTCACTTAACAACCGGGTTACCAATTTAATGCTTGTGCAATTCGCTTAACTACCGTGTCAAGAAAGGTTGTAAAATGGGACCAGATCCACTTAATGAATGTCTCGCTTAGCAACAGAAATCTGGGACTCAATTGTGGTCGCAAGTCAAGGATTATCTAGATATGCTGCTTTTCCAGTTGCAAATATTTAGGTACAACACATCCACCCATGGAGTCAGATCAGTGATTAACGTGTTTCCAAGCGCAGGACAGATCTACACGGTTGGGACATCCTAACACTCGGCATTGCCTCACACCTGGAACATATGACACATGATCTCCACTCACCCCTACTGCTATTACCCTTGAGAAATCCATTTTTCCCCTCCCTCGCTGTTTGATAACGCTTCTTTGAGGAACGTGGGAGGCTGAGAACAATGGATATCAGTGCTACAGTACTTTGGGGTACTAGAGATGCTTAGGGCATGTCAAATTTTTCAACTTTCCATTCCCAAACATTAGGGGTGCTCAAAAGTTGTGACATGCTTGCGTTGGATTGGATTGCAAGGGTATTTGGGTTACTGTAATACAACTTAGCTGTGCTTGGTAAGGAACCATATAAATATTGTAACTTTTTGACATTTTGTTTGTTTGATTTACTGCAAAAAGGCGAACAGTTTGCAGCCTTGGTTGTTAGGTTGCGGTTATATGCCCTTAAGTCCCCTTTCTTTGAAAACTTAGTTTTAAAGTCCAGTCACCACACTATAAAAAGATGTTGAGACTCTAGAAAAAATGCAGAGAAGAGCAACCAGGATGATTAGGGGACGGGAGCCTAAAACATGCAATGAACAGTTGCAGAAACTGGGCATGGCTAGTCTAGGGAAGAGAAGGACCAGGGGAGACATGATAGCAGTCTTCCAATTTTTGAGGGGCTGCCACAGAGAGGAAGGGGGTAAAATTATTTTCCAAGGCACCTGAAGGCCCGACAAGGAATAATGAATGTAAACGGATCAAGGGGCGATTCAACCTGGAAATAAAGAGAAATTTTCTGACGGTGAGAGGAATCAACTGATGGAACAGAAGTTGCCTTCAGAAAGTATGTACTGTGTGCCATTTTGAGATGCAAGGCACATGCAAAATAGGAATGTCTATCCCCAAGCAGTCGTAACATTATTTTTTAAAAAGAAGAAAATATGCAAAAATATTTTTTTCCAAACCCTGTTTGGTTTACCTGAGTAACCTCAAAGTGTTAAATTCCCCCTTAACCATCAAAAGGAATTCTGGGAAAGAAACACCTTAATGCTGCTATTAACAGGAGAAATCAAACTGAGAAGTTTTCTTTCTTCTTAATAGGCACTTACTAAAGAAAGTAGCTAGATGGGCTTCTGAAATCCACTAACGTAGGATATTTTCCCAAGGAAATAGAATATGGAGGAGTAACCTGACATTTAGAGCACAAAAAGGATAAAAATAATCCTATGCAAACTGTGACTGAACGATTCAAAATTGTTTACATTTCCAGAAAGAAAATTGGTGTTAAAACACAAATAAAACCACACAGGCAACTGGAAGCTGCAAATGCAGTGCATTTAATTAATAAAGCTATGCAGGCTTTCTGGGATGTCTTATTTGCAATACCAGATAAGCGCTTCATGCTCACGTCATAAACATGGTGGATGCTATGCTATCCTGTTTGCCATATGCTTCCTCAGCCACAAGCTGGGTTTTGAGAAGTGCAATCCACGATGCCTCACATCTATAAAAGAGGTTCCAATGTGGATCCCCGCCTGGTTTTGGCCTTTATATCCTCAAATGAACTGGGCAGCAGCTGAAGGTAATTCAAACTTTCCCCAACCATTAACAAACAAAACCTTACGTCAAAGTGTGCACAGGTCTATCATATGTATCAACTCAGTAGCAAGTCCAGTCAACAGTGGTTTGTATCAAATAGTGGCTCTCCTCTACAACTAGCTGAAAACCTAGCATTGCCCAGGTATTTATTTATCCCCCTACTCCCATGCCCATTATCCCTGCCCTCTCCCTTCCCTCTCCCACGTGCTCCTCTCTCCCGCCCTGTCTATGATCCTGGCACTTTGTCCCAAATCCATCAGGTGTTTCCGCATTGGTCCACATCATGACTGGCTTTCCAGAGGAAGCTGTGAAGGAACAGACATCACAAACAATTGCCCCTCTAGGATGCCACAATCACTCTCCTTAACAGGCCAGGCATTCCAGAGTTATGCTGGAACACAAACACACACACACACAAATACACACACATCAAGGGTGTCTTACCTCCCTCCCCCAGTATTTGCTTTCAGAGGGTAAGTCATCTGTGTAGTAAGTTTGGTTGAAATTCTTTGAGGCACTCCAGAGTTATGTTGGAACATACATACATACATACAGCCTTTTTTCTGTATGATGTGTGTGTGTGTGTTATATAACATACGTATATGTGTATATATATATGTGTGTATGTGTGTGTGTGTGCGTGTGCGTGTTGTATTTGTGCTGATAAATAAATAAATAAATACACACACACACACACACACACACACAGAGAGAGAGAGAGAGAAGATAGGGATATAGGAATACAAACAGCATCTAAACAAACAGCAATTACAGCAGGGAAGAAACCCGACAAACCGACAAACACTCCAGCAGGGCCTCCTCTTATTACACAGGGATAACAGCCAAAGACCCTACTGACTCATTCCCTTCATTGCATCAGCTGGTCAGCTCTTAAATTATCACCTTGACACCTTACATTTCCCCTCTCCAAGTTGAAATTCTGTTCTAGTTCCTGAGAACTCACAGCTCAATTGTCCCATGTGCACACAAAGCAAATAAATCAAATTTTAAAACGGGAGTAAAACATAGAGTATCCCCTCATGGGGGCACCCAGGACAACATGACTTTATCATGGCTAAATAATGTACACATTTTGGCTGCTGGATCTCACTTGGATCTCCCAGCAAGAAGCAGAAGCATGGATCTAAAAACAATGGCTCACTTGCGTGAATGTTGGATTCCGTTACACCATGCTAAATAAAAGTTTAAAATAAACAAACAACAAAGCAATGGTTGGCTCTCCCCCAACATTCATCAAGAGCACACAGCAGCTTTGCACAAGATAATTCTACCCTATAATCAGGCAGAAGGCTTAAAACCAGGGTTCCCAACTGTGAGCAAGAATGCTATACCACCCGTTCACACATTCAGTAAACTCAATAGAGTTATACAAACAGTTCGGTAATGTATAGTAGTCTTAGCGTTGCTTCCTCTGATAGCATAGAACAGTGTTTCTCCATCTTGGCAGATTGAAGATGGGTGAACTTAAACTCCCAGAATTCCTCAGGCAGCTCTGAGGAATTCTGGGAGTTGAAGTTCACCCATCTTCAAGTTGCCGAGAAACACTCGCACAGAATATTCTACACAACCATCCACCGATATATTTCAATTCAAAATACCAATATGGTTGAGCAATCTTTGATCAAACATATGCTCACGTTAGGTGAATCTGTATTTTGC
Organism: Natrix helvetica; assembly: GCF_964273705.1. Classification (NCBI taxonomy): domain Eukaryota; kingdom Metazoa; phylum Chordata; class Lepidosauria; order Squamata; family Natricidae; genus Natrix; species Natrix helvetica. The sequence continues at coordinate 21,576,797 of NC_138559.1, read as the reverse complement.
CAAGAATTAAGTACTTCTATGCGGTAAGCCAACAATTTCAAGGACTCTTAATCATGCAGCTTCACAATGAATACGACTATACAAATTTTACGTCCTATCAATCAATGAATACGTGTTAAAATGAAATCATTGTGTTCTTCTAGCTCATTAAGTACCTCCCGATTAACTATATCGGCTCTTCCTAAGAGTCTCACAGTGCTTCGTGAAGTTCAAAGATAGACTGTATCCTTCCTTCTCTTCAGTTTCGAAGTCCAACTATTGATCAGGGTTTATTGATCCATAGATGGAAAGAAATAGCATCATGATAAAAGACAACAGCAACTAGGGAAATTGTCAGAAGCTACAATAACCTTTAAACACACTGGCTCACTCCTTTTTACATCTCAGTGTGTCAGTGCCTCACCAGCCATAAACCTCACCGCACGTCACTGCATACCACAGCCCAACTTAGCTTGTTCATCTGAGATGCCTAATGCTGGCTAAAAGTGGCCTGATTTCCTGCCCGAAATACAGGGGAAGAGATACAATGGCCATATTCAGGTTTGTTTTCTTCCTCCCCCAACGGCATTGCCAGGCTTTTTCCGCAGTACATCATTATTTCAGTTGATTGCAAAATAAGACTCAGTTCCCCAGTACATTTTCTTCATCTCCTATTAGATGCAAATACAATGGCGGTGAATGCATAAATTCCCGGGGCCCCATCTGTGCCTTAAAGCAGCTATCTTAAGAAGAAGGGGAAAAGCTGGCATATTAATGGAATTATACATTCCAGGATTAATCAGCTTGCATTGGCCATTTACATTTCTCGTTTTGCTATCCTTTTTATGACTCTAATAGGCTGAAGTAGCTGAAAAATGATATAACTTAATTTTTTTTTTTAAAAACCAATCACTCCTGCTAATTGCCCTATGGATCACAGTTAAATTTAACACCTGTTACACACCTCTCTCTGTCTTTCTGTCCTCCCTCTCTCTGTGTGTGTGTCTCTATCTTCTCTCTCTCACTGTCTCTCTCTCTCAGTCTGTCTGTCTCTCTCTATGTCTCTCTCTGTCTCTCTATCTGCCTGTCTCCCTGTCTATCAGTGTGTGTGTGTCTGTCTGTCTGTCTCTCTGTGTCTGTCTGTCTCTCTCGCTCTGTCTCTCTTTCTGTCTCTCTCTCTCTCTCTCTCTCTCTCTCTGTCTCTCTCTGTCTCTTTCTGTCTCTCTCTCTCCTCAAAAACTGCTTCAGAATAAGACCTGGTTTATGCCATAAGTAAGTTGGCACTGGATGACTCAAGGAGTAGTACATGATGGAGGTCTCCTTTGTGGAAGAGAACACAGATGTGCTGAAAGAAGCATTATCTATTAAATTTATCTCTCATATTTATTTAGTACAGCTCAAAATGATGTACATAATTGTTCCTCCTTTTACTTCCTCCACCCACAACCACAAGGTGAGTTGGGCCAAGAAGCAGTGACTGGCCCAAAGTCACCTAGCTGGCTTCCATGTCTAAGGTGAGACTAGAACTCACAACCTCCTGGAGATTGGTCCAAAGTCATCCAGTCAGCTTTCAAGCGTAAAGTGGGATTAGAACTCCCAGTCTCCTGGTGATTTGCCCAAAGTCAGTCAGCCATATTTCATGCCTTGGGCAGTACTAGAACTCACTATCTCTTGCTGATAGACCCAAAGTCACCTAGTCGGCTTTCACCCCTAAGGTGGGACTAGAATTCACGGGCTCCCTGTTTCTAGCTCAGTACCTCCAACCACTATAGCAACTTATTCAATCCTTACTCATCTTCCTCAATCGCCTTTTAGTTCTTTCATCCCCATTCAGCAAATTATAATTAGATTACAAGGAGCAGATGGATGAAGTGAAGTTTCCAAGTCAAGCTATAGCCACAGACTAGCCAGTTCTTTCAATGAACATATCAGGGATGAAAGTAGAAGGTTGCCATTGTCAAAGATAGCTATTGCTGCAACTGCCAGACCTCTGAGCATTGAAATGCCCTAACACAATATGACTTTTCCCTTTAATGGGATTTTTCTAGACTACCTGGTAGGAAAACAAAAAAAAACCCAAAAAGGCAGGGTAAGGGGGAGCAATTCCATTAACCATACTATAAAGGCTCCTATTTATTAGTACTTTATAACTGTGGCAGAAAAGAAAAACAAAAGAAAAAAACACCTCGTCGCATTTCTTCAACCTAATTACAGCTGTCAAATATGAAAATTGAAATCAAAGTTATATTTTCAGCTATGGTCCTCTGTACATTCGTGGTTCACTAGCTTTCCAACTTATTTATTTTGCCAATAGTCTCCACGCTAGATTGAATATTTTCCCACCTTTGTGGGGTGTGTGTGTGTGTATAGTTTTCGAAGCCTTGATTCGGGTATATTTCTCTCAACTTGTGGCTCGGGAGAACTGAGCCAGTTCTATTTGCCAGTCCCCCAAAAACCTGAATGTTGCGGATGAAAGCTGGAAGGAAGAATTGGGTTGCTTGTAAAGATCCCAAGGTAGACATTTTTTGTATGCTTTTGCATTCAAATCTTGACCGTAAAAATAAGCCTGTTTCCTACTGTAAACCTCCTTGCTATATTTGCATTCTTCATGTGTCAACCCTGTCTATCCATCTTATGGGTCAAAGCACTCCATATGTTGCAGTATGCATCTGATGTGACAGAGGTATAGGTGCCAAAAAATCAATGGGTCATTCCCTCCAGGACTTTAAATGAGAGAGAAGTGGACTCTAGAAAAAGTGCAGAGAAGAGCAACCAGGATGATTAGGGGACTGGATGATAAAACATACAATGAACGGTTGCAGGAACTGGGCATGGCTAGTCTAGAGAAGAGAAGGACCAGGAGAGACATGATAGCAGTGTTCCAATATTTGAGGAGCTGCCACAGAGAGGAGGTGGTCAAGCTATTTTCCAAAGCACCCAAAGGCCAGACAAGGAATAAGGGATGGAAACTGAACAAGGAGAGATTCAACCTGGAAATAAGGAAACATTTTCTGACAGTGAGAGCAATCAATCAATAGAACATAAGTTACTGTAAAATCTCCATTCCCTCCCCACTCCAGGGCAAGGATACTGTAAAATCTCCATTCCCTCCCCACTCCAGGGCAAGGATATTGTAAAATCTCCATTCCCTCCCCACTCCAGGGCAAGGATACTGTAAAATCTCCATTTCCACCCCATCTCAGTAACATGCTTTCTAGATGTGTCCTCCTGTGCAAGGCAACAGAAAAAGACCCAGCCAATCTGCTGAGACTCCAATCAACTGGGACTCGGGAGGCAGCAAATAGATGGGGACTGAGCCAGCCAGAGGTGGTATTTGCCAGTTTTCCGAACTACTCAAAAGTTCCACAAGAACTGGTCAGAACTGGCTGAATACCAGTCACTTTTTTCAGTGCAGTTATCTTGTCACAAAACAAACGGTTGTAAGTTGACGTCTATAGTAACATCAATAGCACAGTTACAAAATGGTGTAACGGTCGGTTTTGGCATGCCTCTCTCCCCACTGCTGCTGCAAACCTATTTGATTCCCCCCCACACACCAAATTCCTCTCCATTATTAGGAATTTAAAATAATTCTTGTCAACACATTTCCTTCCCTTTTCCCTCCCCCCAATAACCATACTATTAAAATCAATCCCTTTTTTTGTCATCTTGCCTTGCATACATGTTTAATGGATATCGAGGGAACTAATGATGGCTGCTTGAAAATTCATTTTAAATTTGCTATTTATAACGTACTCCATGCTCAGGTGGGAAATTATCACAAAAGAACAGAGAAAGGGGACACAAAAGGAGAAAATGATACAACCACGATAAGGCTAATGGGAACTGGCAGCTGTAGGGGGGAGAAGAAAGAATATACCCACCTCTGGAAGGGTGTAAAAAAAAATACTCCAGCTTGAACTGGAATTCAGCAGCTAAAAACAAGCAGGAGAAACATCTGGATTGAAGAGCAGGGAAAGAAAGTTATGTGCCCAATGTATGCTCAGTGATAACACTGGGTCTTAATAATGAATGCTCATAAATTTATGATCCATTCCAAAGCAAGGCAGAAATGTCTATATACATTTCATTTACAACAGGGATGTCAAACTCAATTTCTTTGAGGGTTGTGTTTGACCTGTGGGGGGCAGGGGCGTGGCCAGGGTGGCCAGCTTGACGTCACTTGCAGAGGTGGGTTCCTACCAGTTCAGACCAGTTCGGCCAAATAGATAGTAGCTTGGCAGCCTGGGTTGCTGGAATCGGCAGTGACCCACGCCTGCTACACCCCCAAATCGGTTCTCTCTGTGGCGGCGTAGGCACTGCCATCTTGTTTATGGCTTCTGTGCAGAAGCAGAAGTATTTTTTTAGTACTGAGCCTGCGGCGTAGAGCACATCAAGTGCAAGTGTGCAGCGCATCCCTGAGCTAAATGGCAGTAGTAGGAGCCAGAACCCACCTCTGCTGTGGTGGCCAAGTACTAAGGCAGCACTTCCCTCAGACCGTCCCTAATTCTTGTTATAATTCCCTTCTCTTTCTTTGTCTTTCCTCTTTCTCCTTTCCTGTCCCTCCTTGCATGCTCAAATGCAAAAGGGGAAACATTTCTCCTTTTGTTTTGTTTTAGTTTGCTTGGCTAGCCCTCTGCCAGCAAAATCGGAGTCTGGGAAGGCCACACGTGGCCCTCCTGAGATCCATTTTCACTGGCAGAGGCACCGCAGGCTGTTTCCAGTGTGGGCCCGTGAGCCAGAACTAAGCTCTCTGCGGGCCTTGAGTTTGACACCCCAGATTTACATCCTGTATGAAAGCACAATGTAATGTACTTGCTTTTGCTTATCCCTGTATAAACCTATCCATTGTGCCAAGTAAACCATGATTTTGGATTTAGGATACCACGAAAGCCTAGCCAACTGCAACAGATCAGGATTAATCAAGCCAATGCTAAGTATGAGGTTCATGCAAGGCATTGAGGATTCTGAGCACTTCAGAAAGATCACCTTTGGAATTTTTGATTTCATCATGATCCAGTCAGCAATCTTAACAGGTGATGAAAGGAATCCCACTATAAGAAGGACTAGGAGAGACACGATAGCAGTCTTCTAATAACTCAGGGGCTGCTACAAAGAAGAGGGAGTCAAACTATTCTCCAAAGCACTTAAGGATAGAACAAGAAGCAATGGGTGGAAACTAATCAAAAAGAGATCCAACCTAGAACTGAGGATAAATTTCCTGACAATTAGAACAATTACTGAATGGAACAACTTGCCTCCAGAAGTTGTGAATGCTCCAACATTGGAAGTTTTAAAGAAGATATTGGATAACCATTTATCTGAAGTGCTATAAGGTTTCCAGTCTGGGCAGAGGGTTGGACTAGAAGACCTCCAAGGTCCCTTCCAACTCTGTTATTCTATTCCATTCTATTTCACCAGCCTTCTGTTGAGCTGGAGACCCACAAACAGCCATGGGCAGTTTTGCGGCTGGAACAGTCACGATGTTTTAGAACAAGGGTATCCAACCCCTGTAACTTTAAGACTTGTGGACTTCACCACACAGAATTGGAGTTGGCTGGGGAATTCTGGGAGTTTAAGCCCACAAGTCTTAAAAGTTGCTGTTCTAGATGTTGTTGGACAATGGAGAAACCACCGTAAAACTGCACCCATTTCAAATGTATCTTCCTTCCATACTAGGACAGAGAGATGGAAAATGCAAAGCATCGTAGTCCCAAAAGTACTTTTTAACTATATTCTTTCCTTGAAGAAGATGTTTCACTTCTTATTTTAGTAGCTTCTTCAGTTCTTCAATCAGAACTGAAGAAGCTTATTGGAGGAGAAGTGAAATGTCTTCTCAAGGAGAAAACATAGTCCAGTTGCCTTTTGAAAAAGCGCCTTTGAGGCAACCATGAGAATCTCCATAGACGTTCAACATTATAGAGTCTGAACTGCAGATCCTTATTGCTTCGTCTGACAGCTACCGCAAGTAGTAACTCCTTTACTTCTCCTATGCTGCAGCTCCTCTTACAAATCCTTCCGCTATTATAGCTGAATTAACCGCCCTTCTTCCCTTGATTGCACAGTGGCTATCAAAACAGACCGTTTGTTGGCACGAGATTTGATTACAGAATTTCCAAGACTGTAATACATCCCGATTCCATACAATTGGACTTGTACGTTCAGTGTTATTTAGAGGCTAATTCCGCATCTCGGAAGCTGCTTTGCAGTTTGATTTTTCAATAATAGGCTCCATGCGAAGCCCTTAAGCTCCTGAAAGCAATCTGAAAACTGTTTTTTTGTTTGGGGGTTGTTGATTTTTTTTTGGCTTTTCATTTACATAAACACAAGTGGATCAGAAGGAATAATAATAGTTAATGCATTATTTGGAAGCTTTGTGACTGGCTGCTAATGCGATGTCAGCGTTCAAAGACTTGAAATCGTACAATGGGAAAATGTTGACATGCAAAGAAGGCTGCGCTAAAGTAAACAATAAATAATACAATATCTAATGTGTGATTCGCTGACACATTGCCGTGGCTCAGTGGATTCAGCAGGCACAAACAGATCAGGCTCGCAATCCACACGGTGCCTAAGCCAGGCTTCATTACGGTAGACGCAATGCAATACAATACAATACAATAGTAGAGTTGGAAGGGACCTTGGAGGTCTTCTAGTCCAACCCCCTGCCTAGGCAGGAAACCCTATACCGTTTCAGGCAAATGGCTATCCAACATCTTCTTAAAGACTTCCAGTGTTGTGGCATTCACAACTTCTGGTGGCAAGCTCTTCCACTGATTAATTGTTCTGTCAGGAAATTTACCCTCAGTTCTAAGTTGCTCCTCTCCTTGATTAGTTTCCACCCATTGCTTCTTGTTCTACCCTCAGATGCCTTGGAGAATAGCTTGGCTCCCTCTTCTTTGTGGCAGCCCCTGAGATATGGGAAGACTGCTATCATGTCTCCCCTTGTCCTTCTTTCTCTTAAGCTAAACACACCCAATTCCTGCAACCGTTCTTCATATGTTTTAGTCTCCAGTCCCCTAATCATCTTTGTTGCTCTTCTCTGCATTCTTTCTAGAATCTCCACATATTATTTACATCCTGGAGACCAGAACTGAATGCCGTATTCCAAGTGTGGCCTTACCAAGGCATTATAAAGTGGTATTAACACTTCACGTGATCTTGATTCTATCAGATCAGATTCTATCTAGCAGTGGTGAATGGGACTGTCGCTGATCAACACCTGGTCAGAGGAGGAGCTGCTGCGGGACTGAGATGACAGCTGCCCTTTAAAAATTAGGATTTAAATTGAGCTGATTGAAATCAAGCCCTTTTACTAGTCATTTACATCGACTTGATTTAAATCAAATCCACTCTGTCAAGGGTAGTTGGATGAGTTAGCTTTTCCATCTCACAACTCCATGCCCACCCATGCGCCGTGTCTGAATTGCTACGACTGAAGATGTTGTGTGCAAGTGCCTTTCAGGGGAAAGAGATCAATTAACTTCTCCTGTGCGACAAAATCTGTATCGTGGATCCCTCCCTCTAATTTGGCAAGTCAGTGATGCCTTTTATGATTTCGGCGACGGGGAGCTGAACTCCAACAGTCTTAAAGTTGCTGAGGTTGGGCATCCGTTTCAGATGTAGCCGGGGGGTGCAGACAATAGGGCTGTGATGGCGAACCTATGGCACGCATGCCTCTCTTCTGGTTTCTGGCCAGCTGGTGTTCATGGGCACCAGAGCACTGGAAAATGGCTGGAAAACAGCCAGAAAGATGCCCCAAAACCAGGTCATTTTTGAGCCTTTTCCAGGCAGTTTCCAGGCCATTTTCAAGCCACTTTCAGGCCAAAACTGCCAAAGAGCAGCCTGAAAATGGGCCAAAAAATGGGCAAAACCAGGCCATTTGGGGCTGTTTTCCAGGCAGTTTTCAGACCATTTTTCGGGCTGTGTTCAGGCTGGTTTTTGGACCATTTTCAGGTTGGTTTGAGGGCCATTTTCAGGCCATTTTCCAGGCCATTTCCAGGCCAAAAATGCCCCCAAAACGGCCTGAAAACAGCCCAAAAATGGCCCCAAAACAGCTTGAAAACGGCCTGAAAATAGCCCCCCAAAACAGGCATGTGCATGCTGGCCAGCTGATCTTCGGGTTTCCAGTACTTCGGCAAATGTGAAGATGAGCTGGCCGGAAACCCCAAGACCAGATGGCCAGCATGGCACATGCACACACATGGACGCGCGTTCTGCTTTGGGCACGGTGCCAAAAAGGTTTGCCTTCACAATAGGGGAACCACTGTAGAGACTGCACCCATTTCAAAATGCCTGGCTTCTCTACTTAGAAAAGAGAGATGGAAAATGCAACGCGTTGTAGACTCCAAACTACAGACAACTCACCTCTCTTTGCCTGGCAAGCTTAACCAGCTCTCACTCCTCTCTGCAAACCTAGTAACCACCCCCATCTTGTACTAAGTTTAGCAATCCCAGATGAGACCCTAGATCAGGGATGGTGAACCTGTCGCACGGAAATATCTCCCGCCGGTGCAGAAGAAGGAAGAGAGGGACAGGGAGGGGAATGGGAAGAAGGAGATAGAGAGGGAGGAAGAGAGAGAGGGACAGGAGGAAAAGAAGGGGAGAAGAAGGAGAGGAAGGGAAAAGGAGGAAGAGAAGGAGGAAGAGAGAGACAGGGAGGAATGGGAGAAGGAGTGGGGAAGAGAGGGGTCAGAGTGGAGAGAGAAATATCTCATCTATCTCCACATGCTTTTGCAGTTTGGGGAGTTTGGGATTCCCCCCCCCCAAGTATCTCTTTTTAAAAACCTTGAGGCGGGGAAGGAGAAAATGTTCAGGCTGCTAAGGTGGACGATAAAATGAAATGGATTTTCAAAGACCAGGGGATGGTCACTCCTGGGGAAAGGCCAAGAACGAAAGACCAGCTCAAGTGTGGAACCAGTAATGGGCAACAAGTTGAAGGGGGAGAGACTGCATATCAAAAGGCCAATTAATTTACAAGCGTGTTCTCGGTGTTGGATACATTATCTGTTAGCAGATCAAAAATCCACACTACACCTCTTGGCAATGAGACAAAACCAGCAGAGCCTTTGCCTCTTGAGTTATTATTAAGAGGAAGAAGCCGATTGAAAACAACACAGAACGACTTTGCTTATTGTTATATCTCAGCTCTGCATCCTTTGGATCTATGCAGAAAATGTCCTGGTTTCCATCAGAGAGCACCAAGGGCCCCATCCTCCTCATCATCTTCCTCATCCCCACACTGATGTTGTTACCCAGTTTGTTAATGAAATGTCTGCAAGAAAACAACCAAGCTCAGAGAGCTTCCTCATCTCTTCTCCTTCTCGCCTTCATCCTACAACAGTAGGCAAACTTCCTTCAGGTTTCCGGTTCTTGGGAATTAGACTGATGGACTTTTCACTTCCTGCTTTTTAAAGACCCATCAACACGGGACATGCCAGGCAGTTTGGCCTCGATCTGTCAAGTTGTCATTCCCAGCCCTGAAGAGTAAAAGCTGGAACAAGGATTAGAAATAAATAAAATCCAATGCTAAAGCAGCTAAGGGGTGGAGAAGTGGACAAGGGCCAAGCCAGCTGCTTAGAATATTTGGCTCATCAGGAATCAAAAAGATTGGGAAAGAGGGGTTTTTTTATTGTTTTACATAGCATTTTAAGTATACATTCACATAGTTGTTATTCTTCTATACATTTATCATTCTTATACATTTATTATTTCATTTAATGAATTATAATATACAATTTGGGTTGCTTTATTTACCATCCCTTCCTCCTGTTGTAACATCACCTCATTTTCCCTTTCTTTTCTCTCTTCCTCCCTTCTCTACTTTCTTCCTTCTTCTCCTCCTTCCCTTTCCTTCTTCCCTTGCCTTTCTCCTGCTCCTCCTCTTCCTCTTCCCTTCCTACTCTCTCTCCTTCTCTTCCTCTCCCTTCCATCCTCCTCTCCTCGACTCTTTCTTCTTTCCCCCACCTTCCTTTCATGTTCTCCTCCTTTCTCTCTTTCTTTTCTATTATTGTAGGTGTCTCTTTCCGGCCTCAGTTTATATTTCCTTGGGATGGTATTTCCGCAAACCCAAATATAATTTGATATCATTTCTTATTCCCTTAAGGTTGGGAAAAAGTTTTGAAAACACCAGACTGGATACAAGAAAGGCTGAGATGTTAAAGATGTCCAAAAAACAGACACAGAAGGAAGGATGATCAAGAACGACTCTTTTGTGGAATACTGGAACAGAATCATTTCTGGAAAAGGTGCTAGATTTGACACAACTGCAGGTAGTGCTTGACTTAAAACCACAAGTAAAAGGTAAAGGTTCCCCTCGCACATATGTGCTAGTTGTTCCCGACTCTAGGGGGCGGTGCTCATCTCCATTTCAAAGCCAAAGAGCCAGCACTGTCCGAAGACGTCTTTGTGGTCATGTGCCTGGCAGGACTAAATGCCGAAGGTGTTCCCCTCCCACCAAAGGTGGTCCTTATTTTTCTACTTGGATTTTTACGTGCTTTTGAACTGCTAGGTTGGCAGAAGCTGCGATAAGTAACGGGAGCTCCCTCCGTTACACAGCACTAGGGATCTCAATTGGTATTATGTAGTGTAGCAAGTTAGCACCTACCCCTCTCCTAGAAAAATGAAATATTTTAGGAAATATTAAAAATGGCATAATATCTCCCCTAAAAAGGAGGCAGAAACTTGCCCCCCATCCCACCTTTGTCAACGGGGCCTTAAGGCCTGAGCCAGTCTATTCTACATAACAAAGATCTACCTCCTTCAGGCAGAGCTGTAATACGAATCCCAAAGCCCTTTCATTACATCATCACCAGCTCAACAGGTCAACCAAGCTTGGGGACGCAAAAGACAGACAGCCTACAAAGTTAACTAAGACTTCCGTCCCACGGGAGTCTGACCACCAATCAGAATACATTTCTTACACAGGAACAGGAAGCTCCAAGGCGGGGCCCAAAAGAGAGGGTATAAAACTCAGGCTCTCTCAGCATCTTTTTCCTTTTTTTTCTTCAAGATCTTCAAGACAAGTGATTCCTTCTTTTTCGCCCAGGACCTCAAACCATGTGGTCCTGTCCACCATTAAAACCATCTTTCCAAAAAGCCGCCATGTTTCCAGTGTCTTTCTCCCCATTTAAAACTGAACCCAGAAGGGCATTTCTTCCAGCAATTGGTTTGTAAGAGACAAAGGAATGATCTCTCAACCTACTTTCTTTGTAGAAAAGAAAAACACCATCTTATGCAGTCAACATGTCAAACATACCTCTGAATCAGGCCCCAGAAACAAACAGAATATATATTGTGTGCCTTTTGTAATTGGGATGTCTAAGGCTGAAAGGATCGGTTATTTCTATTATTTATATGGCACTGATTGGTGGCTTGGAGCTGAATAATAATGATTCCATTGAACCAAGTAGTAAATATTGACCCCAATCAAGCCAGGGCTTTTATTATTTTCTTCAAGGGATAATGCATCTTGATATTAGCCAAACAAAGGTCAATACATTTACTTAAATATGCATTAATTGACACCATCATCCACACATCAAAAAGCACCCATGATGGAGCAAAGTCTCTTTTCACTCAATATACCAGACTAAACTTCTGTAACAATCTGTCGTTTGGAACGATCTTTTTTCCCAAAAAAATAAAAATGAAATAAAATTGGCAAGGCTGTGTCGTTCAACTCCTTCTCTGCAATGCTGAAAAACATGGAAAAGCTCGCCTATAAACTTATTTGCTTGTTTAGAACACACTGTATCTTCTTCCAAAGCTTGCTAGACACTGAAAAAAAAATCCTACTGTACCAACACAAGGGAGAGAGTGAAAAGAAGCGGAGAAGATCTAAGTCATTAGTCTCACCTTGGTCACGTGCAAAAAGTCTAGTCCTGTTTTGACTCAGGCTTCCTTAAAAAGCATGAAGCAGAGTATTGGTTCCGGCAACACCTCTTTTATTTACACGACTGTGAATTCCTTTCATTTCCAGTCAGCAAGGCTTGGCAAACAGTCTTTCAGAGGAATGTTTATCAACACGAACCTTATCTCGCTTGGAGACCTGCCAGGTAACTCGTTTCCAAAGGCAGGGCAAGGCAACACTTGGCACAGAGTCTCTTATAGTCACAAACAGAACTTTCCATTCTTGAAATAACCCAAGGAACAAATTGTTTCCTGCAAAAGCCCACTCCCTGTTCAAAAGCCCTCATCAGAGCCTTCCCCAGATACCAGGACTGGCCCATGTTCCACTCCAACCTCCTCACTGTCCAATTCTGCGGCCAGTTTTGCTGGCCGTCGGCAGGCCACAACAAGTCCAGTGATTCTCAACCAGTGGTCCACAGACCCCTGCGGGGCAGTGAGGTTGTCACAGTGAGGGGAGGGGGTCTTTGAAAATTTGAAAAAAAATATTGAGTTAATTCTTGGGTGTCCGTGGCCAAGGTCCGTGGCCAAAAGATATTTAAAGGGGGTCTGTGATAAAGAAAAGATTGGCAACCCCTGGACTAGAGAGGTTTTGTTCTAAGCAGTTCTACTATGTTCTCTGAGTTTGGTGTGGTGGTTAAGACACCAGTCTAGAAACCCAAAAACCATGAGTTCAAGTCCTGCTTTAGGCATGAAGCCAGCTAAGAAAGTTTGAACCCGTCATTCCCTCTCAGTCCTTATAAACCAGGTGAAGGCATCAGAGTAGAAACCAGAAGACTGTTTGTTCTCATCCTGCCTTTGGCACCATTGGAAGAATTTAAAATAGAATAGAGCTGGAAGGGACCTTGGAGATCTTCTAGTCCAGCCCCCTTCTCAAGCAAGAGAACCTATACTATTTCAGATAAGTGGCTTTCCAGTCTATTCTTTAAAACCTCCAGTGATGGAGCACCCATGGTTTCTGAAGGCAAGATGTTCCATTGTTTGTCCTCACTGTTAGGAAGTTTCTCATTCATTCCAGTTTGCTTCTCTCTTCGATTGGTTTCCATCCATTGTTTCTTGTGCCTTACCCTCTGGTGCTTGGGAGAATAATTTGACCCCCTCTTCTTTGTGGCAGCCCCTCAAATGCTGGAATACTGCCATCATGTCACCCCTAATTCTTCTTTTCTTTAGACTAGCCAATGAGAACGACACCCGCGCCCACACAAATCAAAATATAATAATAAAAAGAAAGTGATACATATTTTACCTCGAATGGGAACCAACCTCTGACAGTTAAGGTCATCCCTTCGCTTTGAAGAACATGAATCTCTCAGTCCTGGAGAAATCTCTTTCTTGGCAGAAGAAACAACACGCTGTGTAATTGGACTATCAAAGAATTTTATGACATTGGCTCGGAACGAGAAAGCTAATAGTAAATAAAAACATTGTAAATTTACATCAGCGTTAAAACCTTGCAAGTATCATAAGGGTGTTAATGGCATGCCATTATTCAGAACTAATTCTCTTGTAAATGAGAGTTAACCGCTTAGTCCGTGCTACGATCTGAACTGCGAATGTCTTGACATGGCTGAAAGTTATGCCATCCCTCTGAAGGGTGGGAAGAGCAGAAGAGGGAGGAGGGCAAGGAAAGGGGGAGGGAGAAAATTATGGAAAACATAACTCTCACTTCTTGCTGTTCTCATTAACTCTGCTTGAGGGACGCTTTAAAAGATAATGACAAAATTGAATTTAGCTAAATTGTCCAGGCAGCGATAGAAATCACCAAAGATAACGCCGTTCTTGGATACTTTCCTCTGTGTAAATTTATGCTGAGAGAAGATTGCTAGGAGCAGTAAATAAGACACTAGGCAGGGGGAACAAAAGACTGCAGCCAAACACGACCGATCGGGAAGCGTTAAAATTAGGCGTCCTTCTAAGAGGCGATGATAGGATTGCAGGAAAGAGAAAGAAAGAAAGAAACAAATAGCAACCTATGGATTGTGGGGCACAATAAGCAAAATATGTCGCCTTTAGATCCTATTCTGCTTATCCGTTCCCTTCCTGCATGTAAGGAAGGATGTGTCTTCCCCTATCTCCAAAAAGACAGACATGCTAACCTGCGGCAGGAATGGTCCCTCTTTTTCCGTGGGAAACAGTGGGAGGGAGGGACAATGCAGGGAGCTGCAGTTCCACTTTAAGAAAGGAGTTTAAAATATTGGGGAGGAGGGGGGGAAGAGAGAGATTGGCAGTGCACTGACTTGGAACGTGGACTGCTTTCTAAGCAAGTCAGCTGGGCAGATGGAAGTAGGCCAGGAGGCTGCAAAGTGTAACAAAGACTAAGTGGGCTTAATGGATGTCATATCCAGGCAGGCTGACCCTCTTTGGGAAAGCACCCTGACAAATTTGCCCATCGCCAGATACCAAACGCCAGATACCAAATGCAAAAATCGTTCTCCTTCAAAGGATTCCCATCCCCCAAAAGTTCTGGCGTTTAGCTCAGTCGTGAGAAGTCTAAATAGTCTCTCTTTGGTTTTCTGAAGCTTCCCTGGTTTCAACCACGTTTCAACTCCTTAGGAAGCTATCTGTTGAGGCTTGTTCGATTCGGGAGCTAAGAGGAAGATAAGCCACAGCCAGCTACGATGCTAATTTCTTCTGATTCCCCCAATTCACAACCGATCCCAGTTTCATCATTCTCTTCTGAACCAAATGATGAACGTTATCATGAGGGAGGAGGAGGGGCAGAAGGTGGCTCAAAACCTCATCTTCTCCTTCCCACAGCCACTGAGGTCATGGTACTCAAGAGCTTCTTCGTTGTGTCGGTGTCAGCCTTGGGTTGTTCCTGCTCTAACAACGGGAGACCACATGTGATAGTCCAGATGGTTTAGAGGGGCATTAACGTTGTGGCCTTGAAACTCCATCAGTTAGAACATCTGGTGATGGAATCTCACAACAGTCTGGTTCCGTGATGGCAAAGCTATGGCATGTGTGCCACAGGTGGCACGCAGAGTCCTCTCTGTGGGCACATGAGTCGTTGCCTCAGCTCCCCCATGCATGCTTGCGTCCCTCCTGCTTGGCCAGCTAGTTTGCGGGTCTCTGCCACACATGTGTGGGGAGTGGGGTGTATGTAGGAGACATGTGCAAATGCACGGGGGTGGTGTGCATGCACGGGGACTGCGCACATGGACGCAGAGTCGTGCACACATTGGGAAAAGATTTCCAAAACTAAAACCAAATTTTTAGTTTAAGAATAAAGCAAACTGTTTAGTGAATAGCAATTTCTTTTTGTAATAGTTCATCATTGGCCAATTGTGCAAATAACTACCCAGTTTCCACGAAAATATTATTCCACTCCCGGGATAATAAGCACAATTGGGCTTTTGAGTGCATGCACTAATATAAAGCCTTCCCCTGAAAATAATCCCCCCCCCAGAAAATATTGCAACACAGCAGCAGCCATGAGGTGACCACGCTCGTTGTCTCCTGCACCTTAAAAATAATAAGACCTCTCCCCCCAAAATAAGGCCAAGCGTTTATTTCAGGGGGGTCAAAGGAAAATAAGACCCTGTCTTATTTTTGGGAAAACACAGTACTTTACAGTTGCTTTTTTTAAAAAAAACTTTTGTTGTTGTGCAGGAGAATTCTAGCAAGTTACATCTTCACCTGATATTTGCCCCATTTATATATTTAGATAATCCAGATATCTCATGTCTAGATAGCTGATTCTAAAGGACTTGTTTCAAAAAAAGATATAGAACCATCACAAGGTATAACCAAGTTGAGATGCAAAACTAATCCAATCCTCACAAGTGAATGAGGTATAAACTCAAACATCGATTTCACTGATTAGTAAATAGAATAGCACAAGGGGAGAGGATACAGATCCAGGGATACAGAAGTAGATACTGCCATTATACTTTTATCAAATGTGATTGACGTAGCAACAAAAGTTACTACAGTTACAACTGGATGGTGCCAAGGATGAAGCTTGTTTTCAACAAACCCAAAAGGATTATTTTCAAAACATGTTAAGAGCTGAGGTCACGCATGGGGGGGGGGGGTGTCTAACCACATGCCCATCTTGATCCTTGCCATGCAAACAGACTGGCAGTCACTCTTTAGAACAGGGATCAGCAATTTTAAACACTCATAGAGCCATTTGCACCCGTTTCCCACAGAAAAACAAAACATCAGGAGCCACAAAGTCTTAACAGGAAGTGCCCATTCAATTCGGAAGGTGTCCAGAAGACACCATAGAGTCTCCTCCTAGTGTGGCATCCTTTTTCCTCTACCTGTCCTAACTCTAGGGGTGCAGAATAATTTTTTCCTCCTATTCTTACCTGGAGATTGAACTTCACTCCTTCTGCTTACAAAGCCAACTATTTAATATTAGATATCATCTTTCCAAAAAGGCCATTTTCTTCAAACCTTATTGAGATCAGTAATGGCAATTTCCTTAGGGTTTTGTTTTTTAAAAAGGGGATTTCTCCCACCAAAGGTGCACCTCCACCTATAACTTAAGCTTTCTAAAAAAAAAACACCCCAAAATAAAGTATTGTTATACATAGTTAGTGCCAAGATTGTTGATTACATTGAGCAATTGAAATAATATATATTAGCAGAAGGCATGTAGCAAGCTACTTCTGTACTACTGCCAAGAAAACAAAATAAAAAAATATTCAGGTGCCATCCAGAGTTCAGCTCAGTTCAAGGGAAACTTAATTTTTAGAGGGACAGTGAGCCCTGGTAAGTTCAGCAAACTCTAATATCTTAAATATTACCTCATTATTAGTTACAGAAAGTCTATCAGTAGCCAGTATATTTGTTAACTTTAACACCTGTGGACTTCAACTCCCAGAATTCTGACTGGCTGGGGAATTTCAATAAAGCAATGGAAGACATTGATGCTGGCCTCAAAGTAAACGGTGTTTAGAGCAACAATTTAAGATATGCTGATGATACAGTTCTGCTTACCAGTAAGCATGAAGACCTTCAGTTCCTCATCAACAGAGTCTCAAAAATATCTGAAAAATACAGCTTGAAGCTTAACACCTCAAAAACCAAGATCGTGGTCGTCAGCAAACAACTTGCCAGAGATAAACTTGGAAGGGATACCACTAGAGAAAGTTGAAAGGATCACGTACCTCGTTTTCAATTTACATGAAAGCTGGGACATGATCGGTGAAGTAAAGACAAGTATAGAGAGAGCTGAAACAGCATTTTTCAAAATGGAAAAGGTCTTATGCAGTCACAGCATAAGCCTAAGACTGAAAATCAGGCTTGTCAGGTGTTACATCTTTTCTAACCTGCTCTACAAAGTAGAGAGTTGGTCTCTGACAGAAAACCACTTGAAGAAACTAGAAACCTTTGAAATATGGATTTACAGGTGGCTGTTACGTATAAGTTGGGTTGACAAAATCAGAAATGAGGAGGTAATAAGCTGCCTGAGAAAGCAAAGGGAAATCATCAAAGCCATTAAAAAGCGAAAGTTAGAATATTTTGGACATGTGATGCGACACCCAGAAAAATACAGCATACTTCACTTAATCCTCCAGGGAAAGATTCAACGCCAACAAGGTCCAAGCAGAAGAAGAATATCATGGCTTCAAAATATAGGAGACGGGTTTGGACAAAACTCAGCAGCACTTTTTTGTGAGGCTGTTGACAAAAATAGGATTGCCAACATGATCGCCAACATCTGATGATGGATATGGCAGAGGAAGAAGAAGAAGAAGAAGAAGAAGAAGAAGAAGAGGAAGAGGAAGAGGAAGAGGAAGAGAGAAGAAGAAGAAGAAGAAGAAGAAGAAGAAGAAGAAGAAGAAGAAGAAGAAGAAGAAGAAGAAGAAGAAGAAGAAGAAGAAGAAGAAGAAGAAGAAGAAGAAGAAGAAGAAAGGGAATTCTGGGAGCTGAAGTCCTAAAATGGACAGCCTTCAGAAACACTGATCTACTCATGTCTTGCGGAAGATCTTGAGTGCATACAATCACAATGGAGACAGCTAAGGAATTAAATCCTTGGCTACAGAGGAGAGCAAGGCTGATTCAGTGGACCCTTGGGGGCTACTTAAGGTCAGACTTTGTAGAAGGGGGGATTAGCACAGCTGTAGCTACAGATGACAGCATTCTATTTTAATATGAGCTTTTCAACTGCTGTAAATCCACTGGGAAAAAAGGAGGGGAGAAGGAAGGATCTCGTAATGAGTAAAGCATAGCAACGGAGGAGTCCAGGATGTTTAGATGGCATGGAACATGAAATAGTATAGACCAGGGGTGGGTTCCTGCCAGTTGTAACCTCATCTGTAGAAGAGGTTCCACAAATCTACCGTGCCACTTAGAACCGGTTCCAGCTCCCTCCCCCCGCCCGTCCGCACATCATCAAGATGAAGAGCGAGAGGAGGAATTCTGGGAGTTGAAGTCCACAAGTCTCAAAGCTGTCAAGTTTGAACACCCCCGGGATTTTTTTTTCTAAAGGGTTAGGGGTGCAAGGGTCTTGTAACTTGACAGCTTTAAGACTTGGGTGCTTCAAATGCCAGAGTTTCTGAGCCAACATTTGGGTTGCTAAGTGCCAAGCCACTCCCACCCAGTCACATGGCTGGCAAGCCACTCCCACCCAGTCACATGGCCAGCAAGCCATTCCCACCCAGTCACATGGCCGGCAAGCCACTCCCACAAAACAGGCCACACCTACAGAAGAGGTTCTAAACATTTTTGAAACCCACCACTGGTATAGACACTACATTGGAGCCCAAGAATAGCAACAAACAATTGATAGGTCCTTGATGGCAAAACTATGGCACATGTGCCCAAAACGGCACGCAGAGACATGTCACCTGGCACACGCGGCATCGCCTGTTCCTGTTTCGGGGTTCTGGTGTGCATAACGCACAACGATCAGCTGGCCTTCGTACATGCGACAGTGCCAGAAACTGGAAGAGCTGGTCTTCCATTTTCTTGCCTGAGCATACCCGCCGGCTAGCTGATCATTGTGCACACATGTGTACCAGAAACCCAGAAGATTAACTGGCTGATGCGCATGCATGTGCCAAAACCTGGAAGTTCATTTTCGGGCACATGCATGAGCCCTGGGCAGCTCCTCTTCGGGGTTGTGGCCCAGACTAGTGTGCTGGTGTTCCCTTTTCGGCACTCAGTGCTGAAAAGTTTCGCCATCACTATGATAGGTAAAACAACACTACTGACTTTGGAATTGCATCACTGTTTTTGACTGCTTAACCATGGGGAGAAACTTTCTTTCTGCAAAAAAGAATCTATCCATGGAGAAGAAAGAGCTTACTGGTAATAAAAATGTAGATAAGCATTTTAGAGGAGGATGGGAGTTTGTGAAGAAGGAAGGGAAATTTGGCAGTTCGGAGGAAGGATGCATCTGGACTTGAAATACAAAAGTGAGTGACACCTTTGAGAAGCCAAAGTTTGGCCCAAGCAATACTGACTCTATTGCCACATTCAAGCCGTTAAAAGAGCCACTCTCAACGGCCACTAAAGCTGACAAGTTTTAGGTAAGCAGCAAATGTATGCACCAAAGTCAAACCTTTACTGTCCAAGTACAACTTGTGTACAATGAGATTGGGCTGAGCCTCCTCAACACAACGCAACTCACAGTGAAAGACGGGGGGAAAAAATCCCTTAGCCCAGTGAATCCTACTAAAAAACACCCAGTCCTATTGCATCATGGGAATTTATTGCCCATCGCGCCGGCCCCGCAAATCAGTCGTACTATGTTGCTGTAGGGTTATTTTTCATTCAGGAGTCTGACAGCCCATGGATAAAAACTGCTCTTCAGCCTGTTTGTGCGGCTGCCTGTGCTTCTATATTTCCTTCCAGATGGTAGGAGAATAAAGAAGGGCTGAGCCAGGGTGTGAGTCCTCCCCGGAGTCCTCCAATGTCATACCTCTGTGGATCCAGGGCAGCCACCCAAGCTACGGGACCATTAGCATCGGACAGCCGCTCGGGACCACCACAGCAGCACATCTGTAAGGAAGCTGGAGCCATCTCCTTACTTCCGGGGAGGGGGGAGAGAACACACGCCAACAGCTCCAGATGGTTGCGCAAGAGCTAATACAAGTTGACACATTCACCAGCATGGAAGCAGAAACATATGGGCCCACCACCAGCCATTGCCTCTACCTCCCTTCCCGCCCCCCCCCCCCCCCCGGGTCTCTGAAATGCACAAGGCAGCCCAATTTGGCCCATGCCAGGTTCTGCCTTCCACCAGCACCGCCTCCAGCTGTTTGTACAACTGGCGCAAGCGTTCAACCCCACATTTCCTCCAGCTTCGAAGTAAGGCACATCCAGGGCTTTGCTACAATCTTTCTCCTCCGTTACTCCGCAGCTCCCCCGAGGAGTAAAAGGAAGACTCCTATCAAGTCCATTGACCTTGGTTGGAGGGGGGGGGGTCAGAAATGATCATAAATAGAGTATTTAATCAAATGTATATAGACAGTCTTCACGCCAGTCGAAAAGGGAAAGTCTCTTGGGAGGGAAACCATCAAAGAGGAAGCTATCCTGTCTCTCCTGGATTCCTGCCCCCCCCCTTCCTTCTCCCACCACCACCCCAGTCAAGAAGTCAGGCCAGGCAGCCTTATTGAATCAGGATAGACAGATGGACAGCTGTCAATGCCCAGCCTCTTTGCCATCGCTCCCTGCCCCCTTCTTTAGGATCTGTAGAGGAGAACTTTTCAAATTCTTTTTAGATTCGCAGTAGAGCAAGAGATCTGTGCAGAGGACATGCCCGTGGGCACAATACAGCCGTGTCTTGGCGTGGGTGGGTGGGTGGGTGTGCGGGGACAGAGGCAGAAACAGTCAGCGTTCCCTGCCACAGAGGTTCCATGCACAGTAAGCCCACCAAGTCACATCTTGGAGAGAACTCCAAGCTGTGAACAAGGTGGATTTATTTTATTGTATTTATTTATTTATTTGGAGACTGCTGGAGACTCCTTCATCCAGATATTTATTTAAATTCAACTTGCCCTCAAAGATAGGAAAACATTGGCTGTCCCTCTACCTCTTCTCTGTCTCTGGGTGTCTCTTCCTCCTCCTCCCCCCCTTCCCTCCCCCACTACTTTGGGCAAAGCGATCGGCAGGGACGTATTGATTCCAACCAAGCTTTAGATGGGCCTGATCCCTTCATTCTCCACCCACCCACCCACTCCAAAAAGAAACCCCACCCACGCTGGGACAGTCTCACCGCCGCCTTTTCACAAAGCCACAATTCACGGGTGTTGTTATTCGCGGGTTATTCGGTGGGGCGGGGGGAGATCGGAAGGGGTTGGGGAGGGGCTCCCTAGGATGAACCTTGAGCATCCAAGAAAGGCAGGCACCGAAAGTGAAGACAGGGTGGGGTGGGGTGGGAAGGAAGAGTCGACCATCGATCACACCTGTCGGTCCCCTCTCCTCCCTCCCTCCCACCCATCCCACAAGCTTCCTCCGCCCTCGCCTTCCCCGAACAAGTAGCAGAAGTTTCCGCGTCGAAGTTTTTCTCCCCTTCCGACGCCAGGCAAGAAGACGCCCCTCCGCAATTTGGCCAGACGGGAGGGAGTCTTCGGAACCCATCCGGTCCAAGGAGGGGAGGGAGGGGAGGTGTTAACACAAACACACACACCGGCTCCGCGCCGCAGGGAGACCCACCCACGGCCGCGAACCGTCCCGCCGGCGCTGGGCATGGAATCCCTGAGCGAAACCCGCGGAGAAACTAGACGGGAGAAACGCGAGTCCTCCGCTGGAAGAGCATCCTCATCCCAGCCCAAATTATAATAATAATCAATTTTAAAAAAAATTGGGAGGAGGGGAAGAGACCAAAGAGGAGGGGGAAAGCGGCGCCAATCCCTCCCTCTCCCCCTCTCCCCCCCCCCCCACATCTCCCGCCCCCCACCCCCAACCCCCCGTGGACAGACACCCCTTCCCCTCCGTACCTTGAAAGAGGAAGACCGACGCCATCCCGGCCAGGGTCGCCCAAAAGAGAAGGTGGTTAATTTTTGCCAGGAGCCAAGACATCCTCGAAGCCTGGAAGGAAAAGCCGGTCGCGTTTCGGGCTCGCCTCCCTCGCAATAGAAGAAGCAGCAGCGGCGGCAGTAGAAGCAGCAAGCTCCGGGGTGGGCTTCCCCCGCTCCTTTCCCCCCCGCCCTGCCGGCTCGCGTGGCTCTCCAACTGGGCAGCGTGGGGTGGCAGGGAAGGCAGAGGGGGATGCCGTGGGAGGCTGGGTGCCCGGGAGGGAGAGAGAGAGAGGGAGGGAGGCTGCCTTGGGCTTGGCGCCCAATGGGAAGGGGAGGGAGGCTGGGGGGGATGAGGGGTGGGGGGGAAGGGGTGCTGTCACTCAAGAGGAAGGTCCCACGCGGGAGTCCCGAGCCCGGCTTGCTCCGCCACGCGCGCCCGAGAGCCAGCCAGCCAGCGCGCGCTGCTCCTCCGGAATCCGCCTCCGTCTCATGGTCTGGACCAGCCAGACGCGCTCCGAGATCCACGGCCGCGGCCAGCCCTCCACTGCGGCGCGCGCACTCATTGGTTCGCGGACGGCGCTTGATGAGAAGCTTTCCCCTTGCCCGCCCCCCCGCCCCCGCGCGTGCAACCTCGCCCTCCGGGGGCCCCCCGAGAAGGGGCGAATAGGTGGCTGCGGGAGGGAGGGGGGTTGGTAGGGGGCGAGGCTGGCTGTCCCCACAACTTGCGGCGGCTGCCATGGGGTGAAGGGTGGGAGGATTCGGAGTGGGTTTCTAGCTGGGGTTGGGGCTTGGACGTGGAGGGATGAGAAGGGAGTCCCAATGGAGGTATTTGTAGCTGGGGGGGAGGGGAGGATTGAAATGAGGGCGCCTTGGGGGTCTCTGAGCTGGGTGGCTTTCTCGCAGACGTTTTTGGGACCCAGCTGGGTAACATCATCAGTGCTAGAAGGGGAGTGGGGTTTACAGGGAGGAGGGGGAAGGGAGAAGGCGAGGAGGAGGAGGAAGAAGAGGAGAAGGAAGAAAAAAGGAAGAAGAGGAGGAGGAAGAAGAGGGGGAGAATGAAGAAGAGGAGGAAGAGGAGAAAAGGAGGGGGAGGAGGAGGAGGAGGAGGAGAAGGAGAAGAAGAAGAAGAAGAAGAAGAAGAAGAAGAAGAAGAAGAAGAAGAAGAAGAAGAAGAAGAAGAAGAAGAAGAAGAAGAAGAAGAAGAAGAAGAAGAAGAAGAACAACAACAACAACAGCAACAGCAACAGCAACAACAACAAGATCCTTGATGCTTTGTGAGATTGGTGGTTTTCTTGCGGATGGTTTATGACTCAACTAGGTAGCATCATCAGTGCTAGAAAGCTCAGAGAGTGCCAAGGACCCCTCAGAAAGGAGTTCACCCAGTGCCATCTGAAAGGGTTGACTTGGGGGCTTAAGGAAGAGGGGCGGTGGCATAGATATGACTCAATAACCATTTGGAGGTGGCCTTTAGGATGGCCTCCATCTCATTCCCAACCTGCTGGGAAGGTAGTCTGGAGAAACTTCTAATGGTACTGAAGTGGTTTTCCTTGTTCTCCCAACTTAAAATGTCCCCATACAGACAATCTAGGATATCTCTGTCATGAGCATGAAAGTGGCGCAGTCCGGCTCCTATTGGCCCTGAAAATTTCTTGGCACCAATAGAAGAGAACATCTGTAGCTCAGGTTTGAACTGTGGAGTCCTTGGTGCCCTCTGGGCTTGGTGGTTTTCTTGTAGACGTTTCATTACCCAACTAGGTAACATCATCAGTGCTCTAGCTCGGAAAGTAACAAGGACCCCACAAATTCTTGGCATTCGTCAGGCATAAAAATTTAATAAGTAAAATAAAATTGTCATTCGGTTGCTATTTTGTCTTGCCTTGAGAGAAGACCACATGCTTTCTTACCAGAGCCCCTTTTCTCATTTCCCTGTATCTCAAAGGTAAAGGTTCCCCTTGCACATATGTGCTAGTCATTCCCGACTCTAGGGGGCAGTGCTCATCTCCGTTTCAAAACCAAAGAGCCAGCGCTGTCTGAAGACTTCTTCATGGTCATGTGCCCGGCATGACTAAACACCGAAGGTGCACGGAACGCTTTTTCCTTCCCACCAAACATGTTTCCTATTTTCCTATTTGCATTTTTACATGCTTTTGAACTGCTAGGTTGGCAGAAGCTGGGACAAGTAATGGGAGCTCACTCTGTTACGTGGCACTAGGGATTCGAACCGCCAAACTGCCGACCTTTCTGATGGACAAGCTCAACGTCTTAGTCACTTTCTGTATCTCCAAACAAGAACTGAAATACTGATGTAATCCCTCCAGCTAACACTTTTCCATTCACTATTTCCCCTTTAAAAATAGTCATGTCTGTTAATCTCCTTACAGAACACCATCAATTTCAGTTGCCAGCTCTTCGGAATAATATTCTGATCTCTGGATTGGAGGTGATGATTTCTCTTTCATTCCACTGGTTTCAATCCACTGGTTTCATTCCACTGGAGGCAGGATAATGCAGCTTTAATGTATTCCACAAAAGCGTGGCTCAATGGCTAAGACGCTGAGTTTGTCGATCAGAAAGGTCGGCAGTTCGGCGGTTCAAATCCCTAGCGCCACATAAAGGAGTGAGCTCCCGTTACTTGACCCAGCTTCTGCCAACCTAGCAGTTCGAAAACACGTAAAAATACAAGTAGAAAAATAGGAACCACCTTTAGTGGGAAGGTAACAGTGCTCCGGTCACCTTCAGCATTTAGTCATGCCAGCCATATGACCACGGAGACATCTTCGGACAGCGCTGGCTCTTTGGTTTTGAAATGGAGTCGGAAATGAATTGCACATATGTGCAAGAGGAACCTTTAGCTTAATATATTCCTCAAGCTGCTTCCTGGCTCTGTAAATCACATGTTCTTCTATTATTGCAATTGTGATTGATCTTATGTCATCAAATTGGGTATCAAATCTGAGCAGTGACAGTTAGATCTTCTCCGGAATGATCTATCCTTAGCCTGGTTTTGCAGGTTTTCCAACTGTCCTCTCTTCATCTGTTTTGTTACCAGTCATCTTCTATCTTTCTTTCCTTCCACCAAGCACTGTAGACATTTCAAGAGAGTTAGATATTCACTCCGGTAGAGTTTTAATCTCCCGAGATGCTCCTATCAGATTTATCCCATCCTCACATCTTCTACCCAATTCTTATTCTTACTCTTAAATTCTGCACAAACTAATGTGTTTCCCATATGGGCTGGCTAGGTATATTTTTGGTGGCTTACATTCCTGTTTCAGATTTGATTATTGGTGTTCTTCTGATTTGTTGTTGTTGTTAGTTATGAAGTCATGTCTGACCCATCGCGACCCCATGGACAATATTCCTCCAGGCCTTCCTGTCCTCTACCATCCCCTGGGTCCATTTAAGCTCATGCCTACTGCTTCAGTGACTCCATCCAGCCACCTCATTCTCTGTCGTCCCCTTCTTCTTTTTGCCCTCAATCGTTCCCACCATTAGGCTCTTCTCCAGTAAGTCCTCCCTTCTCATCAGGGGGCCAAAGGATTTGAGTTCCATCTTCAGGATCTGGCCTTCTAAAGAGCAATCAGGGTTGATCTCCTCTAGGACTGACCGGTTGGATCACCTTGCAGTCCAAGGGACTCGCAGGAGTCTTCTCCAGTGCCATAGTTCAAAAGCCTCCATTCTTTGGCGCTCAGCCTCTCTTATGATCCAACCTTCACAGCCATCCATTGCAACTGGAAAAGCCATAGCCTTGACTATAGGCATTGTTGTTGGCAGGGTGATGTCTCTGCTTTTTAGTATGCTGTCTAGATTTGCCATCGCTTTCCTCCCCAGGAGCAAATGTGTAACAATGTGTAATGACTCCAATTCCTACAATCCAGATTAGGAAAAAACCAAGACCCACGATCTCAATCCATGAAAAAGACTGATGCACCAGCTGAAATGTCAAAATCATGCCAGATGAGCAGCTTCCTAGGCAACCAAGGAGGAGCCATCAAGATATGTCACGGGTCATTATCAAATGACACAAATGATGTATTCAAAAGCATGGAATTCAAACAATTGATGCATGTCTTAAGACAAGGAACATCCATGGTGGCGCAGTGGTTAGGATGAAGCTACTTCTGTTGACTGACGGCTGCCTGCAACTTGGCAGTTCGAATCTCACCAGGCTCAAGGTTTCCATCAGCCTTCCATCCTTCCAAGGTGGGTGAAATGAGGACCCAGATTGTTGGGAGCAAGATGCTGACTCTGTAAACTGCTTAGAAAGGCTTTAAAGTACTATGAAGTTGTATATAAGTCTTAAGTGCTTTTCTTTGGGAAGGAAGGAAGGAAGGAAGGAAGGAAGGAAGGAAGGAAGGAAGGAAGGAAGGAAAAGAAGGGAGGGAGGGAGGGAAGAAAGAAGGAAGCTGTGGTGGTTAGACTGCAGTATTGCAGACTAACTCT
Organism: Natrix helvetica; assembly: GCF_964273705.1. Lineage (NCBI taxonomy): Eukaryota > Metazoa > Chordata > Lepidosauria > Squamata > Natricidae > Natrix > Natrix helvetica. Next base: position 21,550,548 of record NC_138559.1, on the reverse strand, counting down.
GCCCACAGCCAGGAAGTTTGATCCTGACCAGCTCAAGGTTGACTCTGCCTTCCATCCTTCCAAGGTGGGTAAAATGACCCAGATTGTTGGGGTCAAGATGCTGACTCTGTAAATCTCTTAGAGAGGGTTGTAAAGCCCTCTGAATAGGTATATAAGTGCTATTGCTATCTCATGCCCTATTCACCGTGGGTGGCTTGGCTAGTCTGTTTTCCAGAGCTGGTCTCTGAGGTTCTATAAATATAAAAGCATAATTTATACAGATCAGGGTGACAAAGCAGCTTTGCTCAAAATCAAAATATATCCACTAGACTTGCCAGTTGACCATCACATTCTCTCTTGGCACCAATGCCCTGAACTGAATCTCTCCTACTGCAACTTCCTTTGTAATTTCCTAATGAACCTCAGCATAGCCAAAGCTGTGGTTTTCCTAGTAATACTCTACAGCTGTGAGAGTTGGACCATAAGGAGGACTGTGCACTGAAGAATTGATGCTTACAAACTCTGGGGTTGGAGAAGACTCTTGAGAGTCCCATGGGCAGCAAGGTGATTCAATCAGTGAATCCTAAAGGAAATCAACCCTGACTGTCCTTTGGAAGTTGAAGCTCAAATACTTAGCTACCAAATGAGAAGAGAGGACTCATCGGAAAAGACTCTGATGTTGGGAAAGATGGAAGGCAAAAGGAGAAGGGGATGGCAGAGGATGAGATGGTTAGATCCTTAGTGAAGCATGCAAACTTGCATCTGCACTTCCCGCATTGGAGTAGGAGAGCACATCTTTCTCCTTCTTTCCTGACCACTTTTTACAGAGGCATGCTTGAGAGCGTTTTAACAAACTGCATCCCTGTTTGGTTTGGTGGCAGCAGCGCCTCAGATAGAAAGTCCCAACAGAGAGTGGTGAGGACAGTGGAGAACATTATAGGAAGCTCGCTTCCTGTCATTCAGGATGCTGCTTATAAGCGCTAGGTGCTTAGAGCTTGAAGCATTGTTAGAGAACCCAACACACCCACTTCAAGGTCTGTTCATCATCATGCTTGCTAGAAGCTGGCTGGGAAGGTCATGACTACCTATAAGTACACCTTCCATTGTCCCATCAAAGGACTCCCAAAGGGATCCTGTATGTTAAAGGTGCTGCTTTCCATATCAGCAACTATCTCATTACTCCAACTGTTACCCATGAACTTCTGCCTGGCATGGAGCTTCGACAAGAGTCAAAACTTCTGTTCTTTCCTTGCTTCCATTCTAAATGAAAGAGATAGAGAGAGAGAGGAGGGGGGAGGGAGGGGGAAATGGAGAGGGTGAGGTTTATTGGTTAAGGCACCAGGCTAGAAAGTGGGAGAGTATGAATTCTAGTTTTATCTTAGCCATGAAAGCCAGCTGGGCGGCCTTAGGAAAAAGAAAGAAAGAAAGAAAGAAAAAGAAAGAAAGAAAGGAAAAAGAAAGAGAGAGAAAGAAAGAAAGAAGGAAGGAAGGAAAGAAAGAAAGAAGAAGGAAAGAAAGAAATAGGAAAGGAAAGAATAACAAAAGAAGGAAAAAAGAAAAAAAGGAAGGAAAGGAAGGAGGAAGGGAGCGAGAGAGAGAATTATGCTGATGGAAGCTTCCCCATGATTGACAGGTGATTCATGAGGAGAAGAACAAGAACATATGGGAGCATAGCTCTGACACGGTTCCCTCTTCTTCTACTAAGTGCACTGCCAACTTTGTGAAATATTGCAAGAATCAGGTTGCAAGCGCCCAGAGGAGCAAAGGAATTTCCTGTTATCTGCAGGCTTAAAACCAGCAACATCTCAGCAAACAACAACCACACAACTCTTCTTGTTCTTTGTGTTATTCCCATCATATTACGGGGTCCCCCAGTTTTGCATTTCATCCACCATTTTATCCAGTCTGCAGTGCGTTGTGAGCATCGTTCTGGGTTTTGATGCATAATGATGCGATTTGAAATCTCGGCTGACTTGTTCCAGTCTGACTCCTACCCTCTTTCCTTTCTCATCCAAGCTTGGGGCCCACAATGATGGCGTTTAAGTAAACCAGGAAGCTTTTGGTTGCCACGATGTAGAAAAGATGTGGAGACTCCAGAAAGAGTGCAGAGAAGAGCAACAAAGAGGATTAGGGGACTGGAGACTAAAACATATGAAGAACGGTTGCAGGAACTGGATATCTCTGGTTTGATGAAAAGAAGGACCAGGGGAGACATGATAGCAGTCTTCCAAAATCTCAGGGGCTGTCCCAAAAGAAGAGGGAGTCAAGCGATTCTCCAAAGCACCTGAGGGCAGGACAAGAAGCAATGGGTGAAAACTAATCAAGGAGAGAAGCACCTTAGAACTGAGGAGAAATTTCCTGATAGTTAGAACAATTAATCAGTGGAACATCTTGCCTCCAGAAGTTGTGAATGCTCCAACACTGGAAGTTTTGAAGAAGAGATTGGATAACCATTTGTCTGAAATGATGTAGGGTATTCTGCCTAAGCAGGGGGTTGGACTAGAAGACCCCCAAGGTCCCTTCCAACTCTGCTATTTTATTCTATTCTATTCTACTCTATTCTACTCTATTCTATTTTCCAATATTCTATTCTATTTTCCAATGATTCTATTCTATTCTCCAATATTCTATTCTATTCTATTCTATTCTCTACCATTCCATTCTATTCTATTCTGGCACCAAGGAAGGCTAAAACATCACTTTTTGCTGTACGGGATGGCAACCCCAAGGATTGCTACAGGAATGCAAATGGATGGAAGGCAGAAGATAACAGTGGACTGCTTTATTCCGGGCCTTCCTGTCTGTCTGCAACTTTATATAAATGACACCCATCTGGAAGCCTAATTAGAGAGAGAAAAGGACTGCCACTTCCTACTAAAAGGTTGGGCTCGAAGTTCAAATGCAGTTCATAGCATCCTTAGCAGCTGATCTGGATAAAGAAGCATGGTTTTCGGGAACCATGCATAATAATGGGGTGTTTCCCCCCCTCCCTTGGCTTGAGTCACTTCGGTGGCAGGTGGTGAGAATTTCATTTGCAAATGCTTCCTAGGGGTTTTTTGTTTGTTTGTTTGTTTTAACTTTGAGATCCTGCAGAGGCTGGAAAACCTTTACCGTGTTTCCCCAAAAATAAGACAGGGTCTTATTTTCTTTTGACCCCTAAAATAAGCGTTTGGCCTTATTTTGGGGGAGATTTTTTTTCTTAGTTTCCTCCCCCAAAAGTAAGCTGCCTTTTATATTCTGGTGCGTCTTATAGTCGGTAAAATACAGTCTTCAGAAGAATCTAAGGCCTTTTACAAATATAACATCTCCCTGTTATTTGTTAAAAATATGTGCTTGAAAAAAAGGTGGAGCTGCTTTAAGAAGCCAGTTTAAAAATAGGATTCGTAAAGCATCTGCAGCTTATTTTCAGGCTATCAGAGGAGCCTGGAAAAAAAACCCAACAACAACAAAATCTGCTTTATTAGCAGAGATAAGTTGTGTTTATATGAGCTCTGAAGTACTGTTTCTGAGTAATTTTCAAAAGGTACAAAGCTCCGCAGAGAATATGCCCATAAAATGCTATGTTCATGATCATCAGGAGATCGAGTGAAGGCAGAGAGATGTAGATTCAAAGAAATTTATATATATATAAATTTATATATATAAAATCATCTTCAGGCTGCTGCTTCCAGCTTGGTGCTTCTGGCTTGGTGCTTCCAGGAGCAAGCTTCCATATATATATGGAACAATGTTCAAGAATTCATTAAGAAAGGTTTTTTTTTTTTTACATTATTGCCTATTTGCATTGGGGGGGGAGGGACCCCGAATAGCTTGGTCTCAGTCCTGTTGAACATAAAATGAGTCATTTCATTACCATTTGTTCTTGAGAGGACCCTGCAAAGTTTATAAACTACTACCCTGTTTCCCTAAAAATAAGATCCAGATAATAAGCTCAATCAAGCTTTTGAGTGCATGGACTAAAATAAGCCCTCCCTAAAATATTGCAACACAGCAGCAGCCATGAGGTGACCACGCTCACCACCTCCTGCACCTCAAAAATAATAAGTTCTGCCTCTGCCTACTAGTACCCATGGTATCCATCTGGCTAGCGTCCTGTCAGTGTGTGAGAGAGTTGATGCTGTTTGGAAACAAACAGTATTTGCTCTATGAGCAACAAGGAAGGAGACAGCCAGGAGCCTGGGCGTGGCTTGTTCTGTACTAAAGCTGCATGCTGTGCTGATATCTGAAACTAAAACTGAAAGTGAAACTTCTCTCCTCTGCGGAACTACCACTTGGAAAACGTGCTTTTGGTATTATATATTTACTTAATGTGTTATATTATATATAAAGAGACATTATTGAATCCTGCTGGATCAGTTACTTGTGTGTGCTTTCTGGATGTGATTGCTGCTGCAAACTCTGACACCTCCTTGCAGCAAATAGCAAACAGCCAGGTCAGCTTCAGCACCTTATTGCAGCCTGATTCAGCCTGAGCAGCTGATTGGTGGGTGGATTGGTCCCCCTGGAATACCCCCAATCAGCTGTTCCAGGCTGCAGGGATTTCTACAGA
>NC_138559.1:21368520-21541020 GCF_964273705.1 Natrix helvetica | reverse complement strand
GTTCCCTCTCCCTCACTCCATTGGGAAGAGAGCAGGTAATTGTAGGAAATACATCATTGCCAACGGAAGCAACTTTCATAGTTGACGAGGCCACTTTTGTCCTCTGGGCGGGAATTGAAAGCTACCAACATCCCAAAAGGCAACTGGACTTTCTTGCCATACTGTTTTATTTTACTGCACCAGAAAGAGTCGGAAGCCAATTCCTTTTTTTTTTTTTTTTGCTTTTCTCCCTTCTTTTCTACACTTCTCCTTTCCCCTTTCCCTCCCTTATTTTTCCTACTATTTGCTTTTGTATTTTTGTATTTTATATTGTAAACCAGGGTTGGCAACTTTAAACACTGAAAGAGCCACAAAGGTTCTAAACGGAAGCCCCCCCCCCCTTCAATTCTGGAGCCGATCAGAAGTCCGGTTCCCCCACCATAGAGTCTCCTCCTAGCACAGCGTCCTTTTTCCTCTGCTAACCAGAAGTGCGGTTTCCCCACCATAGAGTCTCCTCCTAGCATGATGTCCTTTTTCCTTTGCTGACCGGAAGTCTGGTCAACCCCCCCATAGAGTCCATTCCCAGCATGGCATCTTTTTTCCTCTACCTGTCCTAACCGAAAGCCCTATCAATTGTGGAGCCAACCAGCAACAGGGAGCCGCAGCAGAGGGATGAAAGAGCCACCTGCAGCTCCAGATCCGGGGGTTGCTGACCCCTCTTATAAACTATTAAACACACGCACACACACACACATATGATAAGGGAGGAGAGCTTGTGGCTTAGAGGTTATTATAACTGCCTAACATGTACAATTAGCCCAAATTCAAATCCCAGCCAGGGTATGGCTAGCTGATGAGAGCTAAATAGCTTGAAATAGATCTATACATCTATATACATCTATATACATCTATCTATATACATCTATATACATCTATATACACATATACACATATACACATATACACGTACATACATACATACATACATACATACATACATACATACATACATACATACATATATATATATATATATATATATATATATATATATATATATATATATATATATATATATGAAAACTACCTACATTATCTCCTGGAGAAGGAGGATAAAATGTTTGGTGGATTCAGGGGGAAGAGGATAAGATCCAGAGGACAAAGGGCCTGAAACTGTCTCTCTGGCTCCTGAGGCAAGAGACGAAGTGTGGCCCTTGATGTTGGGTGACAGGTAGGCTGAATTTATCCGCATATGAATCTTTGAGGGCTACAGGGTTACAGTTAAAGATTGGAGCTACCAAAGTGTCTAGTTTAGTCATTTATCCACAAAGGAATACGCATTTCACATAGCTTTACTTTTTTAAATAGACATATGTATTCTTTGTTTTAATTTATAATTTCTCTCTGGCGCTTCTGATGCTCATCACTCACTCAGAGGAGTTTACATCATTTAGAATCAATGCAAGATTGAGAGAAAAAATATCTTAAAATGGGAAGGATAAAGCTATTGACCCCAAAAAAAAAGTCTGTTAAAAATCCAAATGCAGGAAGAGAAAGTGTTCAAAAGATAAGATGGAAAATCTAGGAGAATGATGGTTTGTCTAGTTGGAGAAATTGTTATTCTGCTAGATGACTGAGTTCAGTTTGTAAAATCATACATTTGATACTGTTTTACAACCTACTTTCCTTCACTTATTTTCCTGGATTGGCTCAATCTTTGATAAGGAGTGGAAAAAGCAGATTCTATTCAGTTCTAGCCAACTTAGTTAACTGAACTGAAATCTCAGTATTTTTTTTTCCCTGAGACTACTCCTTGCGAGGAGGCTCAGGCAATGTCGCAAATGGGGTAGTTTTGTGATGTCTTGCAAAATTTTATAAAATCATATTGGGAATGAATATTGTCCTGCTTCTGGTTTCAATTGCACACACACACAGTTGCTATGGAAACTGGTAGTATATTCAAGGTCAAGGAGATAACAGCAGACAAGGAATGCAAACCAAAACAGAGCCCCTGAGGGAAAAAAAAAAGGAAGCTCGCCTAAGTGGTTTTACTTTTAACAGAAACACACAGAAGAATAGTCAAAGTCCAGTTCAAGTTCCAAAAGCCAGGTCAGGGCTGTCAAGAAGTCCAGAGGTCAGAAATTTATAGTCAATGCTCCACAAACATCACTCAGGAGCTGGAATTCAATGGCTGATTCCAACAAAAGAGAATGGGTTAGGGCTGCCTCTTAAATAAGGCTGCAGCCAGCTGCCTTTGATTATTTACTCCCTTGTCTGGCAAGGAGTCTCACATAACATCTTTAATTAAATTTATTTATTTATTTTGTCAAGCAGGTATAAAATAACATAGTAAGTATAAACATGATTATGAATACAGGAAATGGATATGAATAAGTGGTGACAGTAGGACAGGGATGGTAGGCACATTGGTGCGCTTATGCAAGCCCCTTACAGACCTCTTAGGAATGGGATGAGGCCAACAGTAAACAGTTTAAGGTTAAAGTTATGGGAGTTTGGGAATTAAACCACAGTTAGGTAGTGCATTCCAGGCATTGACCACTCTGTGGCGGAAGTCGTATTTTCTGCAACCGAGTTTGGAGCAGTTTACCGTAAGTTTGTTATCTATTGTGAGCTCATGTATTGTTGTGCGTGAAGCGGAAGCAGTCATTGACAGGTAGGACATTGTAGCAGATAATTTTGTGTACTATGCTCAGGCCAGACCGAAGATGGCGTAGTTCTAGGTTGTCAAAGCCCAAAATTTCAAGCCTGGTGGTATAAGGTATTCTGTTGTGAGCAGAGGAGTGGAGGACTCTTCTCGTGAAATATCTCCGGACTCTCTCAATTGTGTTAATGTCCGACATGCAGTGTGGGTTCCAGACAGATGAGCTTTATTCGAGAATAGGTCTGGCAAAGGTTTTTGTATGCCCTAGTTTGCAGTACAATGTTACTGGAGAAGAAGCTTCGCAAGATTAGGTTAACAACTCTTAATGCCTTTTTGGCAATGCTGTTACAGTGAGCTCTGGCACTTAGATCATTTGAGATGAGTAGTCCAATTGTCAATTGTTTGACAATTCTGAAACATTATTTGCTCTGTTCTTTGCTCTACTCACCAGGTGCATGGGCTGGGAGGCCTTATGTCACATTCATCTGATGCTCCAACTGTTCAAGAGGTTCTTGTGTTTGATCAGCCTCTGATGATTATTGGTTTGTGTCTTCTCTAGACTGGCATAGTTTGGGTTCTTCTTTGAAGTCAACGTCTGAATCCTGGCTCCTGGCAGATATGATCTCTATTCCCTGTTTTCCTGTGAACATGACAAATACACATATGTGCGTGTCAATACATTAGACTTGCGAAACGTAAATGAGCCAAGCTGAGGAGTTCTTAAAGAGGATTTGGTCTGGATAAAGTGAGGCTTCATTTGAAAATTGAGTTTGGGATTGCATTGTGGTTTTTGAGCTGGCTTCCCACATGTATGGTTTCATTTGCAAAAGTGTGAAATGGGATTGTGTTTTAAGGCAGGGTAAAATCTTAAGAGTAGCTGTAACTCCAGACTCATCCTACAGAATGCCAGGACATCATTCTGAAGGGGTATTGAAGGATATCAATGATGGATTCCAGTCAACTCTTTATTATGGTCATAAGTAAAGATAAAGGTTCCTCTTGCACATACGTGCTAGTCATTCCCGACTCTAGGGAGCGGTGCTCATCTCCATTTCAAAGCCGAAGAGCCAGCGCTATCCGAAGATGACTCTATGGTCATGTGGACGGCATGACTAAATGCCAAAGGCGCACGGAACGCTGTTACCTTCCCACTAAGGGTGGTTCCTATTTTTCTACTTGCATTTTTTACGTGCTTTCGAACTGCTAGGTTGGCAGAAGCTGGGACAAGTAACGGGAGCTCACTCCATTATGCGGCGCTAGGGATTCGAACCACTGAACTGCTGACCTTTCTGATCGACAAACTCAGCAACTTAGCCACCGAGCCATCGCATCCCTATTATGGTCGTCCTGAATTCTAGTTGCTGATTCTTAGGAAAAGTAACAGCGACCAAGTCCAGCCTATAAAAATTAGCCGAACTCATTTCACTTGCCCTTAATTTTTAATAAGGTCACCTTGTAGCCCACCTGTGGTCTTTTCCCAGCAGTGTCTATCCTGATTAATTTGCATTGTAGCCAGTCTCTCTCTTGCTGGTTTGCACTTTTCCCAAAGTGAACACAGTAAGTTTATTTCTGTTTGTGGAGTGATTACAGCTGAGCATGACAAGCGCAGTCACATCATGTCAAGAAAGGATGCTGGGTTGCTCCCCTTGGCTGTGGAAATGGTTTAGAATAGAATAGAATAGAATAGAATGGAATGGAATGGAATGGAATGGAATGGAATAGAATAGAATAGAATAGAATAGAATAGAATAGAATAGAATAGATATTGGAATGTAGAATAGAATAGATATTGGAATGTAGAATATAATATAATAGAATGGAATGGAATGGAATAGAATAGATATTGGAATATAGAATAGAATAGGAGTTGAAAGGGACCTTAGAGGTCTTCTAGTCAAACCCCCTGCTTAGTTAGGAAACCCTACACTACTTCAGACAAATGGTTATCCAATCTTTATCCTCATTCACAACTTCTGGAGGCAAGTTGTTCCACTGATTAATTCTTCTCACTGTCAGGAATTTCCTCCTTAGTTCTAAGTTGCTTCTCTCCTTGATGAGTTTCCACCCATTGCTTCTTGTCCTGCCTTCAGGTGCTTTGGAGAATAGTTTGACTCCCTCTTCTTTGTGGCAACCCCTGAGATATTGGAAGACTGTTATCATGTCTCCCCTGGTCCTTCTTTCTATTAAACTAGACATACCCAGTTCCTGCAATTGTTCTTCATATGTTTTATTTAGTCGTGTTTATGTAGTATATGTAGGGATGGGATGGCTCAGTGGCTAAGACGCTGAACTTGTCAATCAGAAAGGTCAGCAGTTTGGCGGTTCAAATCCCTAGCGCCATGTAACAGAGTGAGCTTCCATTACTTGCCCTAGCTTCTGCCAACCTATCAGTTCGAAAGCCTGTAAAAATGCAAGTAGAAAAATAGGAACCACCTTTGGTGGGAAGGTAACAGTGCTCTGTGCATCTTTGCCATTTAGTCATGCCGGCCACATGACCACGGAGACGTCTTCGGACAGGGCTGGCTCTTCGGCTTTGAAATAGAGATGAGCACCGCCCCCTAGAGTCGGGAATAACTAGCACATACGTGTGAGGGGAACCTTTACCCTTACTATGTAGTGTATATTAGAGGTGGAGACCCTTTGAGAGATGTCATTTGAATGCATGTCGATTAGTGTACATTCAAAGTGACAATAAAGTTATTCTAAGTCTCTAATCTGGTCTTAAAGAGAAGGAAAGAACAAACTATGGAAACAGGATCAATGGGAGCTTGGAGGCAAAATGCAATTTGGAACCAAACCTTGGTAGATTCATCCATCTCTTCCACCTGACATGATCCTGTTCTGAGCCTTTTCCAATTGCAAACTTCAGAGTAACAACGCAGAGGCCCTTTTTTGACCTGCACAGAAGTGGAAGGAATGATTGATTCAATTTGGAGAGTTAAATCCGGAAGATAACTGTTGTGTAATTCAAAGCTCCCTCTCTCTCTCTTTTCGCCCAACCGCCACGATTGTAATGTATTTACTTATGGATTACACAAAAGAGAACAAGCTGGTAAAGAGAGCAAATAAGCACGATCTATCCAGTGGGCCCACGTTTGCGTAGATATGGTTAGGAGCTTAGTGACTCTGATTACTGGCAACTTTTCTCGTGCCGCGTTGCTCAGAAGGAAGATGTGGAGAACCTCAGCTCTTCTAACTGCAGGGATAGAAGCCTGCAGGTGGGGCACATAAAGGGTTTGGTCCCTTAGGCTTCCACAGAATGGAGAATGTATTTCATCTGCACAGCAAATGCTATTGCCTCATTTCACCCAATATACTCCTTAAAATTGAAATCGGTCCCTAGTGCATGTAGCGAGTCTTGCTTTAACAGAGATAAAGATATAAAGAAGTGGAGGGGCGGAGGGCTCAGATCCAGGGTGGAATAGGGCTCCTGCCTTTTGAATGATTGTCCAGAAGAAGATCTGTTTTCCCAAGATTTCTCTAATTTGATTGGAGAATCTTGGAAAAACCGGATAGGTGATGAGTGGGCACACAAATCCAATTTGGTTGGTTTGTAATCCATCACTTTTCCTTACCTTACTGTAGAATCATAGGGCTGGAAATATCCTTGCAAGTCTTTTAATAATAATAATAATAATAATAATAATAATAATAATAATAATAATAATAATAATAATAATAATAATAAATTTGGATTTATTAGCCGCTCCCTTTCCAAGTAGGACTCGGGGCGGCGTACCCTTTGCCCAAAGCAGGAGGCCTTGTACCATCTTGGACAAATGGTTGTGCTGTCTTTTCTTGAGAACCTCCAGTAGCTCCAAAAGCAAGCTGCTGCTGCTGGTGGTGGTGGTGGTGGATAAAGAGGAGGGGGAGAGGAGGAGGAGGGGAAAAAGAAGAGGGGAAGGGGAGGAAGAAGAAGAGGAGGAGGTAGAGGAAGAGGAAGAAGGGGAGGAGGAAGAAGAAGAAGAGGAAGAGGAAGGAGGATGAGGAAGAAGAAGAGGAGGAAGAGGAAAAAGAGGAGGAGGAAGAGGAAGAGGAGGAAGAGGAAAAGAAGGGGAGAAGGAAGAAAGAGGAGGAAGAGGAAGAAGATGAGGAGGAGGAGGAGGAAGAAGAAGAGGAAGAAGAAGAAGAAAAAGAAGAGGAGGAGGAGGAGGAGGAGGAGGAGGAGGAGGAGGAGGAGGAGGAGGAGGAGGAGGAGGAGGAGGAGGAGGAGAAGCTTTTGTTCTGATGAGTTCTACTGGATGTATTTAAAAAGTATTGATTCTTTGCTGATATTTCCTAACCCTTATTGGCAAAGAATCAATACTTTTAAAATACATCCAGTAGAATGAACCTAGGCAGAGTTTCTGTTGGAGTTCAGCTCTTCCATTGATCAGTTAACCAACTCTGCATACTAAGTAGATCTTACAAATCCAGATGAACAACGGCAATAACTAAAAGGTAGCAATTTACTTCTGACACTCTATTAACAGTGAGTTGGAGAGCTGGGCATCATGAACCAAGATTTGTTGGACTAAGATTTAGCTTAACTAAAATAAACCTCTTGTAGGGAAAACAAATAACAACTAGAATTTGGCCCCTTAAAAATATTAGGGTGTGTTTGCTACAATAGTTTGGTCACTATGTAGCATTAGAATTTTCATAGTAAGCTATGATACAACAAACCAGTGAAAATGCCTCCTATTCATTCTAAAAGTGTCTCTGCCCAACATATGAACATGCTATGGTTTATTAATTTGTCCTCTGTGTATGAATTGAATCTTCTTAGCAGCTTTTTTTTATTGAAAGTAAGGGGCTGCAAAAATCTAGCCCACCTATAGGTGGCAGAAGAGTGCCATTATCCTGTTTCTCTCTGCTGCCATCTAGGGTACATTGGGATGATTGAAACCTTACTATTGCATTTATTAATAATACATCACCATTCCAATTAATTGTTCCCCGTGGCAACGTTGACTTCTACCAAGAACTCAATACGGTTGATGAATTAAATAAAAGCATCTAAGGAAGCCAAATGCTACCCAATAATTAAAACCCCTTTGTCCGTTTTCAATAAGTGTTTTCACCCCATTGACTGTTCAGGAATGCTATTTATTCACCGTCTCACATCTCTTTCGCCACCGGATTTTGCTAAAGAGAGGGAGGGATGGGCTCCTGGAAGCATTTCGGTTGGTAACTTGTTGCTGGGACATTAAAAGCGACTCAGTGGCATTTGAACATGCATTGTCTGCTCCTGGGAATCCCGCGGTTTTTGGCACATTGAGAACAGGCTTCCTTGTTTCGGGGTCCTAAGGAAGCAACTTGAGAATTTCCTTGAGAATTGAGACCGTCTGTATACCGCATGCAGAGAAGAAAACAGTTTTAACAAGCCTTTTCTGACAGGCGAAGTCTCTGTAAAGGGACGCTTGGCGCTTGTCTGCAGTCGTTGAACAAAGAGAATTGGTACAGAAAGTCACAAGCTGGTGGAGTCCTCTGGCAGTAATGGCTTAGTCACTGAGCTATTGTCGGTGAAAGTGATCAGTGACAGCTGATCTGCAGTTAAGGGCACTTCATTCTTCCCCTTAGAAAAGGAACCGGGCAAGTGGGATCAACCACAAGACGACACCAGAGGAAACTCCCCTTCAGAGTGCCAGCCCTGCCCTAATCGTTCCCTTCTTCTTCCGCCCGGCCATTTGCATTTTCTCTTCAAAAGCCGTGTTCATGTGACACACTTATCCATGATTGAAGTAACCATGGACTACTTAATTCGGTTTTCTGGATTCACACAGCACACCAATCAGGAAATGGAGACTACCAGAAATAATAGGACTTTCTGATTTCTCTCTCTCTCTCCTTCCTTCTTTCTCTTTCTTTCTCTTTCTTTCTTTCCTCCTTTCTCTTTTCTTTTCTTTCTTTCCTTCATTCTCTTTCTTTCCTTCCTTCTTTCTTTCTTTCTTTCTTTCTCTTTCTTTCTCTTTTCTTTCTTTCTTTCCTACCTTCCTTCAATGTCTCCCATCCATCCATCTATCCTTCCATCCTTCCTTCCTTTTTCTTCCTTTTTCTTTCTTTCCTTCCTTCTCTTTCTTTTTCTTCTCTCTCTCTCTCTTTCTCTCTCTCTCTCTCTCTCTCTCTCTCTCTCTCTCTCCCCCCCCCCCAAGGCTACCCAGCTGGCTTCCAGGTGGGACTAGAATTCACAGTCTCACATTTTTTAGCCTGGTGCCTTAACCACTAAACCAATCTCTCTCCCTCTCCCTCCCTCTCCCCCTCTTATTATACTAAAGATATCTAAGCTAATGGATCAGTGAGTTTCAGAGGAGTCCCAGACTTTTGCAGAAAGTGTTGGCTGTATTACCTTACAAAGCACCTTCTCTGCTGAACAGGTGACATTGCCTTGCTTTGAATTATCATCATCATCACCCTACAATCTTCAGATATGAAGATTCTGAAGCTGAAGGAGAATCAGAAGGGATCAGATCAGAAACCCTGAGCATCAGTGGGGAGAAAAAATAGAGTGATGCAAAGCTTTAGACGGGTTTATGCAATATTGTCTCCTTCCCTGGTCCCCACCTCACAAACTAATTGTATTCCTTTTGTCGTCCCATTCATTGAACTTGCTTTTCTTTTCTTTTCACTCCCTTCCTTTCTGCCTCCAAGTTCTCAGTCGTTTGCATTTTTAATATACAGAGTGTAAACTCCGAAGCCTGGTAGAAATTGGTTTAGCAATCTGCCCAAGAAGTCAAGGAAAAATTGAATGCTGAATAAGGGGGAGTAGCAGTAACAAGGAAGGAGAGAGAGGGAGACCAACACACACACACACACACACACACAGAGAGAGAGAGAGAGAGAGAGAGAGAGAGAGAGAGAGAGAGAGAGGAAAGAGAGACGGAAAGAGAGATGGAAAGAGAGACGGAAAGAGAGAGAAAGACAAAGAGACAGAGAGACAGAGGGAGACAGAGAGAAAGAAAGCAAGTTTTTCCCAAGAATGTGAAATCTCTACAGAAATAATTTTTCCCTCTGGCTTTGAGTTGGATATTGTTAACATTTGAACAAGATGTGACATTGTTTCTTCCTCCCCTTGGGATTGGATCATTGGGAAAAGAAAGAACATTTAGGAGGAAGGGAAGAAAGAAAAAAATGGGGGACAATTCCCCATTGAATGCCCCAAGGAGCTTTTTCAAGAGGCAAGTGGGCTTTGGTTTTCCTTGAAGACTTTTTGCTTCTCATCCAAGAAGCTTCTTCAGTTCTGACTGAAACATAGAGAATGGAAGGATTCCTTTTGATAGCTAGCGCTCTTTCTGAGGCCATTTGGAGGTTTATCTAAGGGTCACCTCAATACTGCAAATGAATGTGGAACCTTCTTGGAATTGCTGAAATTATCTGCTGCTTTCAAGGAAAAACAAAGAATGTACTCTTGAAAAAGCACAATTAACTGGATGACTGAAAATCTCGATAGATATTACTATTGAATGCTTGACAAGACAGCAAGAGAGAGAGAGAGAGAGAGAGAGATAGATATGGGGGGAAGGAGAGGGAGATGTAAATAGATATGTGCAGAGCATCCTTGAAGGGTTAGAGAAATGAATGAAATGTATAAGTAAATGTTTTATTTCAGAGGTGGTATTCAGCAGGTTCTGACCAGTTCCGGAGAACCAGTAGCGGAAATTTTGAGTAGTTCAGAGAATCGGCAAATACCACCTCTGGCTTCGCCCCCATCTGTTCACTGTCTCCCAAGTCCCAGCTCATCAGCTGAGTCTTCTTCTGTTATCATGCAAAGGAGAACGGAGCGGGAAAGCAGGTTAGTGGGGTAAGGACGGAATGGGGATTTTACAGTATCCTTGCCCTGGATTGGGATGGTAATGGGGATTTTGCAGTATCCTTCCCCTACCATGCCCACCAAACCACACTCATCAAGCCACACTCACCAAGCCACACTCACCAAGCCACACTCACCAAGCCACACTCACCAAGCCACACTCACCAAGCCACACTCACCAAGCCACACTCACCAAGCCACACTCACCAAGCCATGCCTTACCGACCAAAAATATTTAGTAGTAGTAAAACATTTTGAATCCCACCACTGTATTTATTTCACAGATCTGCTTTGTGGGAGAAATTCCATTGACCTATCCAATCAAAACTCTCCATCACTTATAAAATACCAATGACTATAGTAAATATAATCTGCTAGAAGGAAAACATGACAAGAGGAGCAGTAGAGACTATTTTCTTCTAGGGACATCTTTAACAATTGATGCTGTCCGTTTTCTGTATTATTCATGTTGCTGCAGTCACACCATTATTATTCAGTTTGAAATACCTTTAGAGTCTAGCAATTTCGTGATTTTATATACCAACATAGCTATTCATATTTAGTCATTTTTAACAGCTTTATCTAATAGTGTTTCCATTGCCTGTATTTATGTGTTACATTCACGGTTGGTTTTGAAAATCCTATTTACATTTACAATCTTAATAGTATTGCACTATGTTTTTACATTTGCACTAGTACTTTAAACCTGGGTTATTTTTATGGTAGGTTAAACTATTGGCATAATGTTAGCACTTTATTTTTAATGCTGAATATAATTCTCACTAATCTGTGGCCAAAACGAAGGAAGGATTGACTTACTTTCAGCAGGTAGTAGCAGCAATGTGGATGCACTGTATGTAAAATTCAGAATTTCATAAGGAAGATCTCAAAAACATAACAGCCAGGTTGGAAATAGGCGTGAGTTCTCCTTACAGAATTAGGAGTGTGATTAAATGTGCGAAAGAGAAGACCTTCAGATGACAGTGAAGCTAGGCCAATGAAATTCAGGAATTCATATATACAGTACCTATTCAAGAAAAATTTGTGCAAAAACAAGAGAAAAAAAACAGAGAAAGAAGAGGAATAAAACCACATGGTAGTATTTGTTATCTGTGCTAACCAATAGAGGAATGCGTACACGCCCATGCCAATTTTAACAGAGTATTAACATGAAGTCAGTTTACTTAGCAATGAAAATAAATAAACAAAACGAACAAGGCAGTATATACAGTCCAAATTTCTCAGTCATTCTGTAAGCAACAACCCCAGCAAATAATACTTGTTCAAATAAATACACACACACACACAAACACTCCTATATTAATATAGGCACACTGTATGGGTTGCATAAGGCACAGAGAATAAGAGCACTTCCTGTCTTGTATTATTTTGGGTGAAGGATGCTATCATGAAAATGTTGAGCATCCATTCCATTATCCTTTGGTTAAATCTGGAGCGTAATAATTCAAATGATCAGGAGCATCTACAAAGATTCCACTGCAAAGTTAATATACCAAAACCAAATTTGAACCAGACTGTGATGTTTCTCTCTGTTGTATATGTGTCTGTATGCGGGTACGTTCAAAATTGTTATCTTTTCAGCTGAATGCAATGAAATTCCATTTTAATGTATGCTGATTATTGTACATTTAAAGTGACAATAAAGATTCTAATCCTATCCTATCCCCATTCCATTATTCTATTCTGTTCTGTTCTGTTCTGTCCTGTTCTGTCCTGCCCTACCCTACCCTATTCTTATTCCTTTCCATTCCTTATCCCATCCTATCCTCTGCTATCCTCTGCTATTCTATCTTGTTCCTATTCCTATTCCTATTCCTATCCCTATCCCTATCCCTATCCCTATCCTATCCTATCATATCATATTATAAATATTCTACTCTACTCTAAAACCAAAACAAACAAAAACCATCCTTCTATCCAGAAGAAACATGGTATCTCAGATAACAACATCAAATGATTCAATGTTGTGTTTTAGCATCATATTTGACTGAACTCCTCTATTTCTTCCCTATAGTTTTTTTCCCTCTTGACCATCTCCTAAGGTAAGTCAAGAATTCCACACCCCTTTTAGGAGTCCGTGGGACAAAGCGGGGGGGGGAATGGTCTTTCCCATCCATTTGAACAGGAATTCGAAATAAATTTTTGGCGCTAAAAATAAAGATGAACTGTTTGATGAGGCCATCCCAAGCCGTCAGGGAAAAGCAGTCTGTCCTTTATCTTTTCCTTCTTTTGAACCTGGGACTAGTGGGACTTTGGCAACTTTGACAAAAGTATCAATCTGCTCAGAAATGTATAAACGGACCCAGAATAGAAGACAGAAGATGTTTGCTGAAATCCGGGCAATGACAGTTTATTGACTTTTCTGCTGCTGTTTTAATTACAGATTTTGGATGAAGTCAGCAACTGTGAAAGATGTCAGATGCAGGATGTTTGAGATTAATGCCTCTATCCAGAGGGGTTAATAGCAGTATTTGAAAAATAAACTCCGCTCCCTGTGTACTCCTAATATACTTCTCAGCTCCGAGGAAAATGAAACCATTGTTTGGCCTCAGAATAGTTCAGTTCTTAGAGTAAGTTCATATATCATGCCAAATCTTAATGCAGTTTTGTTTGCTTTTTCCTCAGTCCATGATATGAACTTACCTATAATGGTTTATAAAGCCGGGCTTTTAGATTCCGCAGGAGGTGAAAATCAAGACACTATGATTTGTCCGAAAACCATGATTAAAATCAATCATAGTAACGTAAACAGGGGTAGGATACAACTGGTTCTCACCAGTTCGGGCAAACCGGATGTTGATTTTGCATCCAGTTCAGCAAACTGGTTGTTGCAAGGACCGGCTGGCCACTCCCACCCTGCCTTGCCCCTCCCAGGAGTCTCCACGCAGCCTATTCTTCATGGCAATACTCATTCTCAACTTATGACCACAATCGAGCCCAAAACTGCTAAGCGAGACAATGGCTAAGTGAGCTTTACCCTAGTTTATGACCTTTCTTGCTACCGTTGTTAAGTGAATCACTGCAGTTGTTACATTAGTAAGTTAGTGAGCCACAGTGGCGCAGTGGTTAGAGTGCAGTACTGCCGCCTACTTCTGCTGATTGCCGGCTGCCTGCAATTTGGCAGTTCTCAAATTTCCACCACAATTTGGTCCAAGATTTATGTTGCGGAGTGAAACATTGGTTAAGTGAGTTTGCCCTATTTTGTGACTTTTCCTGCCATAGTTGTTAAGGGAATCATTGCAATCAATCATGAGCCGTGGTGGTGCGGTGGTTAGAATGCCGTACAGCAAGCTACTTCTGCTGATTGCCCAACTGCCTGCAATTAGGCAGTTTGAATCTCACCAGGCTCAAGGTTGACTCAGTCTTCCATCCTTCCATGATCAGTAAAACAAGGACCCAGATTGTTGGAGGCAAGAGGCTGACTCTGTAAACCGCTTAGAGAGGGCTGTAAAGCACTGGGAAGCGGTATATAAGCCTAAGTGCAATTGCTATTGGTGGTAACACGCTTAAGTGAATCTGGCTTCCCCATTGACTTGGCTTGTCAGAAGGACGCAAAATAGAATCACATGTCCCTGGAACCGTCATAACTAGGAGTCAGTTGCCAAGCATCCGTATTTTGGTCATGACCATGGGAATGCTACAGCGGTTGTGTGAAAAACAGTAGGATGTCACTTTTTTCAATGCTGTTCAAATGGCCACTGTTAGGGATGGAACCCTAGGCTTGGCTTGGCAATGTATATTAAGCTATGATTATGTTACTGTTACTTTAAATGATTAAGAGATTAATTGGTTTGTTACCTCAAGCAGCTATAAGAGGAAGCCAGAATGGTTGTTAGCTCTCTCTCTCTCTCTGTTTGTTTGATGCTGATCGTGGATACTGTTTGATACTGCTCGTGAGTACTGAGTCTTGCTACTGTTAGCCACTTTGTGTGCTAGACTGAATATTGATAACTGACTGACTGAACCGTGTATGACTTGGACTGTTAACCGGACTCTGAATACCTCTATATTTCTACATAGTAAACTACTATATTTTTATACTATTCAGTGCCTCTGTATGCTGGTTTGTGCGTGTTATTCCATATCACTCTCATTACGCTTCTCTGCATACTCGCTCTTCTAACGGGGAGCTTAATTACTTAACAGCTACTAAATGAATAGTTGTAAGGTGAGGACTGCCTGCATTGTGGCTTCGTAAAAGAAATTAAAGGATGCTTCTTGCGTATCCAAATCAGCCTTTATTCCTGTTCAGAAAAAAGTTATTTATTAAGGAAATCTGAAATTGACCTATGAGACAAATTGCACTTAAATGAGGCATGTAACGTCTTAGATGACCTTTAGATGGCAGCATAAACATAAACTGTCATCTAGTGGTTTTCTGGATGGTTGGATGGGGGTAATTTTTTTATTAAACTTTTTTTAAAATTAAAACTTCTAAAGAAGATAACAACTACCCTGTTTCCCTGAAAATAAGACCTCCCCAGATAAAAAGCATAATAAGCTGAATCGGGGTTTTGAGTGCTTGCACTGAAATAAGCCCTCCCTGGAAATATCGCAACCCAGCAGCAGCCATGAGGTTACCATGCTCGCCACCTCCTGCACCTCAAAAATAATAAGACCTCCCCAAAAATAAGGCCAAGCGCTTATTTGGGGGGGTTGTCAAAAGAAAATAAGACCCTGCCTTACTTTCAGGGAAACACAGTAATACAAACTAATATAAAGTAAGGAATGAAAAAGAAAAATAAAGAAAAAATAAAGTGCAAGATAAGAAAAAAGTGATGAAAAATAGAAAAGGAAGAATATATGCATATATATTGTACAGTTATAAGTGAAAAAATATTTTAATCTCTCTAAAGTAACATATTGATTTTCTTTTTCTAAATTATGCTACATTATTATTAACATAGTATTAACATACTCACAAGCTGATTAATTCCTTAATTTTTACACAAAATAAATGGGGATAATGTATTTTTTTTCCTAACCAAAGAAGGCTATTTATCCATTTCACCAACTGTTCCTCCAGTGTTCTGGATTTTTGTCACTCACATATGGGATATGAGTGCATGTCTAAAGGTAAAGGTTCCCCTCGCACATATGTGCTAGTCATTTCCAACTCTAGGAGCCGGTGCTCCTCTCTGTTTCAAAGCCAAAGAGCTAGCGCTGTCCGAAGACGTCTCCGAGGTCATGTGGCTGGCATGACTAAATGCCAAAGGTAAATGGAATGCTGTTCCCTTCCCACCAAAGGTGGTCCCTATTTTTCTACTTGCATTTTTACATGCTTTCTAACTGCTAGGTTGGCAGAAGCTGGGACAAGTAACGGGAGCTCACTCCGTTACGCGGAATTAGGGATTCGAACTGCCAAGTTGCCGACCTTTCTGATCGACAAGCTCAGCGTTTTAGCCACTGAGCCACCACGTCCATTGAGTGCACGTCTACAAACTACTCTAGGAGAAAGGAAGCAGAGGAAAGGAAAGAAACAGAGATAAATGAGAAAAAAATAAAAAACATGTAATGTTCCACAACATAGGAAATAATTTGCTTAATTTTCAAACACATCGTTAAACCTTGACCGCTTGGAATAATATTGATTAGTCTTCCTGCAGCATGAGTAGAGCTCCTTTTGTTGAGAAACAGAAGGAAAACACATTATTGGCGATTCAGAATTGTAGATCTGAAATCCCATTATCTTGCAACATTGAACGATAATCTTTTATTATGCCCAACTTTACTGAATAGTCTATTATTCTCAATAAGATTCAAGATTTGGTGTATAATTCAGAAGCATGTTATAACTTTAAATCACATGGATCTTTGTTTGACTACATTAAAAAATGGACGTATTTAATGGGAACAAAGGAATCATATGATATGTCCATGTCAAATGACTTGGTGGCCCCCTCACTCACTTTATATTTAAATTTCCAAGGCAATTTATTGATTTAGATGCACGTTGAGATCTTTAAGTGGTATTTGTTGTTGTTGTTGTTGTTGTTAGTTGCAAACAATCGCGACCCCATCGACAATGTTCCTCCAGGCCTTCCTGTCCTCTACCATCCTCTGGAGTCCATTTAAGCTGACGCCGACTGCTTTGGTGACTCCATCCAGCCACCTCATTCTCTGTCGTCCCCTCCAGGAGACAGTGAACTCCAGGAGACAGTGAAGGACAGGAGGACCTGGTTTACTGTGGTCCACGGGGTTGCAAAAAATCAGGCACAACTTAGCAACTGAATTACAAAAAAAAAATGACTTGTTAATACTGGATATTTCTACTCTTAAAACTAACTAACATTCAGCTTAGCTATAAGTTGCTTAACAAAGAAAAACACACTGTTGATTGGTGCAAAAGCACACCAGTGTGCCACTTATTACATCCTCAAACCTGAGGTGGGTTCCTACCGGTATGGTATGGTTCAGCCGAATAGGTCGTAACTTTGCTGGACACCTGACCATACCGGTTCTATCCTGGGCTCCACCAACTTTATTTTCTGTTCTGCACATGGGCAGAACAATTTTCATTGAAAAAATGTAATCCCCCCCCTTTTTTTTTTAATCGTGTGCGCATGCGCAGACTTTTAAAAGTGCCAATGTGGCATGTGCAAGAGCAAAATGAGAGCCTGCGCACAAAAATTTGGGGCACGCAACTGGTAGTAATGCTGTCAAGAACCTACCCCTGCCTCAACCCCCACAGCTTCAACCTCAAAATGTCTATCGTGGACCTCACCCCATTCCTAACAGGTTAGTAAGGGGAGTGCATAAGTGCACCAGTGTGCCTACCCTCCCTGTCCTACTGTCCCCATTTATTTGTATTCATTTCCTTCATTCATGTCCATGCTTATACTTATACGTGCTATCTTGTATATATTTGACAAACCAAATAAAATAAAATTGAAAAAATACACACAAACACACACCTCCATTTTGCTATGTTGGGTAGTTTAAATTCCTCTCACAGTCATTTAAATTGTTTGAAAACTTGATTGCTAATAAGCTAAAGTATTAATATCCCTCTCAAAGGCCTCCCCCCTCCCCATTGCAATTTGCAAACTGGGGTTAGTTCAAGAATGTAAATTTGCCGTGTAAGAAACTGTTAAAATGATACTTCTGTCTTCCCATTTTCCCAGGCATCATTTCAGCCCTTAATGCAAGAAATACAATGGAAATACAAAGCTAAAATGGGCCAGATCCTAGTAGAGATAATAGAGGATTATATATTAACTTTTTCACTTGTCCTCAGTTGTACCTGTTTTAAGTTTAAACTGCAGGAAAAGTGAAAGTGAAGGTGGGAAAAAACCCTAGGGTTGGTATTTCTCACAAGCAACACATATAGGAGTATTTCCTTTGATTGATTTGTTTTAAAAAAAACAGAAAATCCTTCAAAGCTAAATTCAAACTATTTCACCCGGGTCAATTTCAAATTATATATTTCACAGATTGGAAAGAACATATTAATCACTCTACATAAACAAATAAGGAAGACTCACGGCCATCTGCGATTTCTTTGCAGTGAAGCAAAAATAAAGCAGAGATTTCTCTCCTCCTCTTTCAGCAATGGGCTTTTTGCAATGGCTCACTCCGCAGCTTCTAAATGGCATGTTCAAAAGAGCTATTTAAATAGCAAGAGGGAGAAGTATCTTCGCAGTCAAAGGCTTAGCCTCCAGTTCTGTGAGGGACCTACGAAGAGGCATGGCGAGTGAGGGAAACTGAGATAATCACCTCTTTGGCTTACACATCCTACATATTGTCTTAGCTAGATATTGGATTATCTTGTCAGCTTGGAACAGATATGCTTTTCTAGCTTTCTCAAAGTGGAATGGAAAATGCTCCTCCTTTAATAATGTTGAAAGCGCCAGGAACAATTGATAATGTACCTGGAACTAAGAACCAACATTTGGGGGAAGGATATTGCAAAATCTCCATTCCCTCCGCACTCCAGGGGAAGGATACTGCAAAATCCCCATTCCAGGGGAAGGATACTGCAAAATCCCCATTCCTACCCCACTCCAGGGGAAGGATACTGCAAAATCTCCATTCCCACCTCACTCCGGGGGAAGGATACTTCAAAATCTCCATTCCCTCCGCACTCCAGGGGAAGGATAGTGCAAAATCCCCATTCCCACCCCACTCCAGGGGAAGGATACTTCAAAATCTCCGTTCCCACCTCACTCCAAGGGAAGGGTACTATAAAATCTCCACTCCCTCCCCACTGCAGGGGAAGGATACTGCAAAATCTCCATTCCTTCCGCACTCCAGGGGCGGTCTCTCTCTCTCTCTCTCTCTCTCTCTCTCTCTCTCTCTCTCTCTCTCTCTCTCTCTGTGTGTGTGTGTGTGTGTGTGTGTGTGTGTGTGTGTGTAAATCCTTAGTACAGGAAATGACGCAGAAATATCCCATGGGCTCCTGGATCTCTATTATTAGCATATTATACAGATGTCAGCATTCCAAGTAATGTACCCATAGAAAGCAGAACTCCGAGGCAGGCAAATTCCTCAAAGAACAATTTATTAGAAACATCATATTGGCACAACTGGTGAAAGCCGACTCTGAAAGTTCCTGCAACGTTCTCCTAATTAAAAAGTGAAAGCTGCCCCTTTCACCCGAATCACTGGTCATGTTGTCCAATCAGTTGCTGGCCAGTTGCTTGGTTACTTTACTCCTCCTCTGTCCAACCACCTGTGACAATGTCCTTGGTTCCCACAGGAAAGCTTTATTGTTTTGGCTACAAAACCCCATCTATTTCCCCCCTCCCTCAGTTGTGTGGCAACCCTGAAGCCTCCAAGATGGCCTCAGCCAGCTTCACCTCAGGGTTGACAACAGATATCTTTCCCACACTCATTTTCAATAAGACCCACACCTATTGTATATCTCATATGCGCAGGCACATGTCATTGCAAAATAGCACTTTGGAACACAGATTGACTATTTCCCTTGAAAATAAAAGAAGAACAGCATCCATTTGGTCACTCTTGGAGAGCAATTCTGCAGTTAGCCCTGGAAAAACTGCAGTGTTTCTTGGAAAGGAGGGAGAAATATTGAGAGGACAAAAATGGAAGGTTGCCTTTTTACTGTTTTATCTCTCGCTCTCCTCCCCTGTCGTCCCCCTCCCCCCCGCCCCAGCCTTCAGCTATTGATTTCATTGCCTGCCAAGTGATGAAATTTGTTACTGTGGACTGGCAGGTCCAATGGAGATAATTACCACATGACAAGATCTGGAAATGGTACCTGCTTGGGCACCGATGCTCCCCAACCCCCTCCTTTCCTCCTCCTCCCTCCTTTGTCCCTGACTAGAATTTAGAAAGGTTGCTAGCTAGTGAGCTGTTCTATTTTCCTACCTTTGTAGCCAGAGCCATCTCGGTCACTGGGAAGTGGCCAAAGACATGCCCATGAGATTGCACCCAACTGGGATCCTTCCACTGCCACGCCCACCAAGCCACACTAACCAAGTCACATCACGCCCACCAGGCCACGCCCACAGAACCAGTAGCAAAAAAAATTGAATGCCACTAGTAGGCCTGACCCATTCCTAGCTGGCTGGCTGAAATTCGAAATTAAATGCATTTGTCTCCAAATATTCAGTGTTGGAATATTTGCCCCCTCTGACAGTCAAGATTATTTGCATTAATATTAATTGGGGGCTGTTTTCCTGGCAAATTTTATGGAAGTGATTTGCCCTTTCCTAGGGCTGAGAGAGTATGACTGGCCCAAAGTCATCCAGCTGTCTTTTGTGCCTAAGGAAGAATCAATCAATCAATCTCTCTTTGTCTTTCTTTCTCTCTTTCTCTTTTTCTCTCTTTCTCTCTTTCTCTCTTTCTCTCTTTCTCTCCCTATATAACTATCTATCTATCTATCTATCTATCTATCTATCTATCTATCTATCTATCTATCTATCTATCTATCATCTATCATCTATCATCTATCATCTATCATCTATCATCTATCATCTATCATCTATCACCTATCATCTCTATCCATCCATCCATCCATCCATCCATCCATCCATCCATCCATCATCTATCATGTCTGTCTGTCTGTCTGTCTGTCTGTCTGTCTGTCTGTCTGTCTGTCTGTCTGTCTGTCTGTCTGTTTGTCTAGCTAGCTACCTAGCTACCTAGCTTATCTTTCTCACTATCTTCTATTTGTCTAGCTCTTTAGGTATCTAGCAACCATCTCATATCTATCTGTCCAGGTCCTTGCCATTTCTTTCTCCTTCGTAAGCATGGCTGATTGAGGAATTCTGGGAGTTGAAGTCCACAAGTCATAAAGTTACCATAGAGGTTGGATATCCCTGTTTTTAGACCTGACAATTTGCTCGGGGGTTAATTTTGGGCATCATCCGGTTTGCTACACCTGTTTTCGTTGGACTCAGCCCAGAACTCTTATTGCAGCTTTGAAAACAGAATAGTCACTGGCCTCTCATTCCATGGCATAATTCTGAAGAATGCTTTGCCAAAACCAACTTTGTTCTGTGCTATGTTGATATGGCAAGCTCAACCAGGACAAAGCTGAACGTGGCTAGCCAATTTTAATTTCACAATTTGTGTCAAAGCATAGCGGATTGTTTCCAGAAAATCTGCAGATGAATGATGGCCCACGCAATGTCCAAGTGAGTTTTCTAGTGTAGCCAAGCCTTTGTGTGTGTGTGTGTGTGTGTGTGTGTGTGTGTGTCACATTGTACACCTGGACTGCTGCTTTCTGTTCTGTGCCTCAGAGAGTTGTCTTCTCCCACTCCTTTTCTCTCCACAAATCACCGTGTGTTGGGCACATTTCAAGATGTGTTTCAAGGCTAGAGAAAGAGGATGGGCTCAAATGGTTGCTGCTGTCCTTTATGTAATTACATCAATGTTATGTAAATAGGATCCTTCTATTTCACCAAATGGTGATGGTGATGGAACTTTCTTCAGCTTGTTCCAGTTGAAATGTGTAGTTTTTTCTTCTTGTTCAAAATTGAGCCTCAGTTATTAGATCCTTCCTTGCTACTGAGTAGTGCCACCATGGACCAATAGAATAGAATAGAATAGAATAGAATAGAATAGAATAGAATAGAATAACAGAGTTGAAAGGGACATTGGAGGTCTTCTAGTCCAACCCCCTGCCTAGGCAGGAAACCCTACACCACTTCAGAAAAATGGTTATCCAACATCTTCTTAAAACCTTCCAGTGTTGGAGCTTTTACAACTTCTGGAGGCAAGCTGTTCCACTGATTAATTGTTCTAACTATCAGCAAATTTCTCCTTAGTTCTAAGTTGCTTCTCTCCTTGATTAGTTTCCACCCATTGCTTCTTGCCTTGCCCTCAGGTGCCTTGGAGAATAGCTTGACTCCCTCTTCTTTGTGGCAGCCCCTGAGATATTGGAACACTGCTATCATGTCTCCCCTAGTCCTTCTTTCTATTAAACTAGACACACCCAGTTCCTGCAACCGTTCTTCATATGTTTTAGCCTCTAGTCCCCTAATCATCTTTGTTGCTCTTCTTTGCACTTTTTCTAGAGTCTCAACATCTTTTTTACATCATGGTGACAAAAACTGAATGTACTTTTTTGACAAATGAAGCCAGTAGTGAAGTGTTACACACTGTCACTTTCTCTGCTACACCCAAGGATCCTGAAGAGCACTGATGAGTATCATAACTACTCATCCACCACTACCTCTTTAACAGACACCTGAATCAGGTACAACTCATAGACAATTAAGAGGTCCACAGAGGGGGTGTGCATAAGCTCACTAACATGCTTATCGTCCCTGTCATTGTATTTTTATATTATTCCTGTTTTCGTTTCTGTTTGACAAATTCTAAATAAATTAAAATAAAACAATTCCACAATCTCCTGAGTCCCATCTGAATTGCAATTGGATTTTGACTCAGCCTTCCACCCTTCCAAGGTGGATAAAATGAGGACCCAGATTGTGGGGGGCAATATGCTGCAGTGATTGAATTAAAGGTATTTACTACCGGTTCTATGGGCGTGGCTTTGTGGGCGTGGAGTGGCTTTGTGGGCATGGCTTTGTGGGCGTGGCAGGGGAAGGTTATTGCAAAATCCCCATTCCCTCTCCACCACCCCCCTAACCTGCTTTCCAGCTCCAGTCTCCTGTTCAGGGCAACAACAAAAGATCACCTGGGAGGCTGGGAGGCAGCAGGGGCGAGGCCAGCCTATTTGTTGGTTCTCCGAACTACTCAAAATTTCCACTACCCGTTCTCCAGAACCTGTCAGAACTGGCTGAATACTACCTCTGATATGGTGATTCTGTAAACTCCTTAGAGAGGGCTGTAAAATCACTGTGAAGCAGGGGTGGGATTCAGCCGTTTCGGATGGGTTTGGGCAAACCGGTAGTTCTGGTGAGCAGTTGGCCCTGCCCACCTCCCCCTGCACTTACATGTCCTATATTTCCCTGTTTTTTAGCTCAGCTGATTCGTGCAGCACAGCAGTTGGCCCTGCGTCAGCTGTTTTACTCACAGGCGCTGACACAGAAGGTACTGTAAGTTCTAAAGCTTTAAAAGGTTGTTTTTTTAACATACTCACCGAACCGGTTGTAAACCAGTTGCATCCCACCACTGCTGTGAAGCAGTATATACTGTAAGTCTAAGTGCTATTGCTATTGCTATTTTAGTTGGGAAAGGACTATTTCAGTGGAGGTAAATTGTGGAAGAGCCTCCCTGGAGTTGCTCACCTGGTGTTCCTTTTTTTTCCGATGCCAATACAATCCTTTCAGATTTTCAGAGTTAAAACCTGAACTCATATTTCTGCATATTCCTTTTATCTATTTTATTCATTTAAAACATTTGCGTGGTCGCTTTTCTTATAACCAGCTCTGGGCGGCTTCCAATCAAAAGTTAGAACGACATACGAAACCATATTAAAAACTATAAAACAAACTATAATACTCTTGATGTCTCTTTCCCAGTATTAGTCTACTCTCACCCACTGATTTTTATTTTAATGCTGGAACTTCTGTGTTGTTTTGTTATTACTGTTATCGCTTTGGCATATGTGATTGCTGTATTCCACCCAGAAACCATTTACTATTAGGTGTTATATAGTAAACAATAAAAAGCTATTATATAAATATAAAAGCTGTTAATAAGAATAAATATATTATTCAAGGTCGGCTTGGTATCTAGCCTGAGATGTTTTCAAGGAAGGAATTTTTTTTTGGAAATAGCTGAGCCAAATGTTTACTAATAACAAGTTTGGGTAGAAATTAATTCAGCTCATGTACGGGATGATTAAAAGTGCAATGTGGGTGAGGGATCCAATATTACTTCCTCCCAATATACTAGCGGAATTGCTTCTTCTTGTAGAGCTCTGTATATTGAGCTCAAACCCTGAAGGGGTTTTGTAAGTATCGTAAACTAATAAGCAGCCCACCTCCCAATTATTTATGCTAATATTTACACTGCCTCTCCTCAAAATGGCTGAAAGGAGGGAGCTGACTTTTTATATTGTTTTTGTTGTTGACATTGCGAAAAAATATGAATAATGAATAACATGATTCATTTTGTCTCCATTCCACAGAAGGTTCCTAAGGGATGGACCATACAGCTTTGGACCAAGCAGCTCAAATGACATAAATCAAGGGTGCCTTTTAATGTTAGTTTTTGTTTTCTTCTTCTTTCCAGCACCGCTGTTATCTCCCTTAGAGGAGAGAATGTGAGACTGTAGAAGGATTTGTTTAAAACACATACAGGAGTATCCACACCATAATGCAGCCTGCTATGATCCCCAAGCATTACATTGGCCGTGGATGAGAAGAATCCAATTGGATGAAAAGGAACTTGGCTTGGCAGGGGTTGTTGATCTCATATGAAGGCCCCAGCCACCATTGGTCAGTGGTGACCAGAAACATGTGCCAGGCCTGCCTGAATGAATGGCAGTTTCTATAAACTGCTTCCATTGGCACAAATGCCCATATAACATAAACACCACCAGCCAAAGTGGCAGGAGATGAAGAATGAAGGATGAGGTGATTGACAGCTCTTTCAGCCTCATTTGTGTGGCTGTCCTGCAGAAATCCAAGGAGGAGAGCTAAGAGTCGAAGAGCTAAATGGATGGAAGTTCTAGTTTGTCTTCTATTGCATATATGAACTCGTTTCTAAAACTCCCCACATCTGCTTAGGCATTCTGCTTGGGTGTTCCCAAGCCATCTGTTGGTTGAAGAACTACACACAGTACATACAAACCTGGATATTTAAAGAGAGAAAGAGGGAGGGAGGCAGAGAGAGAGAGAGAGAGTCAGGGAGAGAGAGGGAGAGGGAGAACATCCCTGTCCTACTGTCCCCATTTATTTTGTACCCATTTCCTGTGTTCTTATACGTGTATATTCTTATTCCTGTTATCTTGTACATGAGTGTCAAACTAACTAAATAAAATAAATAAATAAAATTGTTGTTCAGTGGCAAAAGGCACAAAATTGTGGGCAATGGCAGCAGTCTCCCTTACGCCTTCTACATCTATCTGTTATATTAAGCTCCAGAAAGAAATAATCCCAACATACAACAAGAGTAATAACAACGGCTCTTCCAGAGGACAATATATGAACGCTACTGAATGGTATTGAATGTCGTCTTAAATCACAATGATTTGGTTTGGGCTTAGCTGGTTGAGTGAAGTCACTAATTTTCATTTCACGAGTTAGTGTGATGCGAAAAAGCAAACATTGGTCTCCTCCAGCTCTGGTAAGCTCAGAATGGCAGGTTACAACGTAAGAACCGCTGGGCTCCTATCCATATTTAGCTACCAGCTATTAAATCTTTCGGAAAATATTGCCACTGAAACGTGGGTTGGAATAAGCCACAGAGACTTTGCTGATCAAAAGAACAATACTATACACCTTGAGATCTGAAAATATCTACATTTCATGGTGCTTGGGACAGATGAGGACTGGGCTCTGCCGACATCAGATTTGGACCCTGTATCTTCCCAATAAGCATTTGTTGCATTATGGAAACATGTGAAACCAACAGAGGAACCCGTGATGGTGAACCTCTGGCATGCATGCCACAGGTGGCACCCAGAGCTCTCTCTGCAGGCCCGCGAGCCTTCACCCCAGCTCAGTTCCACCGTGCATATGCACACATCTCCTGCCGGCCAGCTGATTTTTAGGTCTCTGCTATGCATGCGCGGGGGACGGGGTGCATGGAGGAGATGCCCATGCATGCAGGGGGAAGGAAGGGGGGGTCACATGCACATGTGCAGGGGCGGAGGGGAGCATGGGGGGAGATATGGCACCCCCCCTCTGTGGCCTGTTTTTGGTCCCAGGAGGCTGCAGAGAGACCTACTAGGCACAAAATGGGGAGTTGGGAGGGGTGCGGCGCTGCCTCCTCCCTCATGGCCCATTTTTATTCCCCAGAGGCTGCACGGTGACTACTAGGCCCAAAACGGGGCATGGAGGGGTTGGGCACGCATGCACAGGAGCAGGGAAAGCATGGGGGGTCAGGCGTGCATGCACGGGGAGGGGAATGGGGGGAGCATGGGGAGTGGTGCACACACATTCGCAGGGGGCGGGAGAGGTGGCACACACACATTGCGTTTCTTTCGGCCATCACTGCCCTAGTCCACAGCCTGCATTGGTGACCTCCCCAGCACCCCAAAATAAGAGAAAACGCAAGATAGGAACACAGAAACATCATGAGGTAAAATAACCGAATACAGAACACACAGAAGAAAAAGGCGGGAAAAGGGGGAAATCCCCCCTTTATTCTTTCAACAACTAACCATAGCCTAGATTTTCTCTTGCCATCAACTACAACTGAGTGTTCTGACTTCTTGTACACTTTATTGTTCCAGCCACTAAATTCAATATCCTAACAATGTTCCTGAGCTTCCTTTCAGCTTGCAACTCCTGGAGGCCACATTCTATCATTCATCTTTACCTTCTGATGTTGGGGAGAAGAAGGCATCAATTGGACACCAGGCGGGTTTGGGGGAAAAAGTTTGGGGGCTTAGGAGAGTCGTTTGCCTATATCTATCTATGGAATACTGCATCTATGGAATACTGCATAGTATCTATGGAATACTGCATCCAGTTTTGGTCGCCACGATGTAAAAAAGATGTTGAGACTCTAGAAAGAGTGCAGAGAAGAGCAATAAAGAGGATTAGGGGACTAAAATATATGAAGAACTGTTAATGAAAAGAAGGACTAGGGGTGACATGATAGTGTCCAATATCTCAGGGGCTGCCCCAAAGAAGAGGGAGTCAAGCTGTTCTCCAAAGCATCTGAGGGTAGGACAAGAAGCAATGGGTGGAAACTAACCAAGGAGAGAAGCAACTTAGAACTAAGAAGAAATTCCCTGACAGTGAGAACAATTAACCAGTGGAACAACTTGCCTCCAGAAGTTGTGAATGCTCCAACACTGGATGTTTTAAAGAAGTTGTTGGATAACCATTTGTCTGAAGTGGTGTAGGGTTTCCTGCCTAAGCAGGGGGTTGGACTAGAAGACCTCCAAGGTCCCTTCTATTCTATTCTATTCTATTCTATTCTATTCTATTCTATTCCATTCCATTCCATTCCATTCTGTGATGGGATTCAAATAATTTAACAACTGGTTAACACTTTGGGAAAACTGGTTGTTAGAAAGCTAATAACCAGTTTTCCCAAAATGGTGCGAACCGGCTGAATCCCACCACTGATTCTATTCTATTCTATTGTCTTAAGAGACCAGCCTGCTACTTGATTAAGCTTCAAAGTATGTTTTTCTGCCCTTTAGATTCTTACTTGTTTTCAGGAAAGGAAATTCTATTGGTCAGAAAACTGTCAAGCTCAACGGGCCAATTAACTGAATCACCATTAAGGCAATTTCATATTAGTCACATAAGAGATTGCAGAAAGAGTGCAAAGCATAAAATCGTGCATTTTGATCATTGGCATGAATCGGTGTAATACTTTCCTCCCAGAATCACACCATAATTATTGGTGAAATCCTCCTCCATAATAAGTGCTAATGAAATAATTGTGGCAATAGGAAAAGGCAGATGCAACGGTGATCTGTGAGGTTTAACTTTCGCTGTTTTTCAAAATCATCTTACCTCTCCCAACTGTCAGATAGGCCTTAAGCATGCCTGCATAGCTACCTGGTACACTGGAATGCAATTCCCAGTATTCTCATTTGGCATGCTAATCGTGTGTTCCCTGATTGGTTGGGATCATTAGTATGCAAAATAAAAAAGGGGCTTTTATTGTATCATGGAAAAATGTGAAATCTAGATTGATAGATCTTGATAGAAATGGCTTGTTCATATTATTATGAAAAAAAAACAGGGACATGGTGTCTCAGTGGCTAAGACGCTGAGCTTGTTGATCAGAAAGGTCGGCAGTTTGGCGGTTCGAATCCCTAGTGCTGCATAACGTAGTGAGCTCCCGTTACTTGTCCTAGCTTCTGCCAACCTAGCAGTTTGAAGGCAGGTAAAAATGCAAGTAGAAAAATAGGAACCACCTTTGGGGGGAAGATAACAGTGTTCTGTGCATCTTTGGCGTTTAGTCATGCCTGCCACATGAACACGGAGATCTCTTCGGACAGCGCTGGCTCTTCAGCTTTGAAACAAAGATGAGCACCGCCCCCTAGAGTTGGGAACGACTAGCACGCATGTGCAAAGGGAACCAACTTTAGAGAGTCAGAAGACAGTGTTTCTTTTCTTTCTCTCTCTCTCATCCTCCCTCGTTTCTCTTTTCCCTCTCCCCCCCCCATTGTTTTCCTATTTACTTTCCTATTTTGTAGCTTATTTTATTTTATACCCAATAAAAATATTAAATGGGGAAAAAATGTAAAATCAACAGAACAATTCGTGGTCCATAGCCTGCATTGGTGACCTGCCAAGCACCCCAAATATCCAATGTCAGTAAAATCCATTAATAGCAACGTTGAACATTAGCTAACACCCTGTTATGACTTTTGAGGGATTTACAACCATCATGGAGCTAAACATTTCTGTTGCTAAGCGAGACAGTTGTTAAGTGAGTTTTGACCCATTTTATGACCTCTCTTGCCACAGTTGTTAAGGGAATCATTGCATTTGTTACATTAGTAACATGGTTTTTAAGTGCATCTGGCTTCCCCATTGACTTTGCTCGTCAGAAAATCTCAAAAGGTGATCGCACGATCCGGGGAAATTGCAACCGTCATAAATATGAGTCAGGGTCTGAATTTTGATCACATGAGCATGGGGATGCTGCAATGGTTGTAAGTGTGAAAACGGCCGTAAGTCACTTTTTTCAGGGCTGCTGTATGTCAGGGTTCCGACGGATGCCCTAATTAACTCATGAGCCTCGAGCCAAATTTCAAAGGAAATCCAGTTCTTTATTAGGCGCAACATCTCAGCACTGTTCCTGTTTGAAGTCAACTCTGCTGCATGTGATTTACGGTTCAACTGTAACCCTGATTCCCCCCCTCCTCCCAGAGTGTGTCATTAATCACATTGTCCAAGGAGGCACTTTCACAGGCTGTAAAAAACGTATCTTTCAGGCCGACTGTGGTAATCTGAGATCTAACCCTTAGGAAGGCATGTGTGAAATATGCTTCTGAACATGGCTGCTGAACTTCTCCATCAGTTCTCCCCTCCCCACTTTCTGCCCATGGCAACTCAGAAGCAGACCATAATCGCTCACTAAACAAACTGTTTAGTGAGCAATTAAATCGAGGACTACCTATACTTGAATTCCTTCTGCAATTCCCATCCCTGTCTAAAGCAACAGGTTATTTAAAAAAAAATCAACTAGCATATTTCCATGAAGGATCTTATAGCTTCCAGAATAGACAGAAATTCTTGCAACCCTTAACCTTCAAAAATTTCTCGTTAAATGAATGACAGCCACATGCACACACAAAGAATAAGAGAATCGGAAGAAAATAAAGTGGCAGAAGTTACTTCAGGGTCCCTAAGTGCCTTTTTCCTCTAAATAATTAAAAAAATAGAAAGAAATTAAATGCAACGGTTCTCTATTTAAACACATTACTGAGCCGATGAATAATGGGGATCGTAAAGACATATGAAGAACGATAAAAATGAAAATCTCCTTTGTAAATGCTAATATTGATTATTCTCCAAGTACTCGTATACCCAAAAGCTACACACTGTCTTCATTTGACTTAGCTCCTATTTAAGTTTAATATGGATAGTTGGTAATGTGGTATAGTTGATTAGTAATTGCATTAGCATTTGAAGTTTGATACGCCATATATTTAATATTTAACTGTTCTCTGGAGCAGAGACTCTCCATTTCAGCAACTTTGAGGTCTATGGACTTTAGGTATCAGAATTCTCCAGCCATCATGCAGGCTATGGGATTCTGGAAGTTGATGTCCACACACCTTAAAAGTGCCAAAGTTGAGAAACACTGCTCTAGACATTTGATATTTGATAGCCAATATACAAAAGAATGTGGTGGCTCAGTGGCTAAGATGCTGACCTTGTCAATCAGAAAGGTCAGCAGTTCGGCGGTTCACATCCTTAGTGTCGCATAATGGAGTGAGCTCCCGTTACTTGTCCCAGCTTCTGCCAACCTAGCAGTTCGAAGGCATGTAAAAATGCAAGTAAAAAAATAGGAACCACCTTTGGTGGGGAAAGTAACAGTGTTCTGGGCATCTTCGGCATTTAGTCATGCTGGCCACATGATCACAGAGACATCTTCGGACAGCACTGGCTCTTCAGCTTTGAAACAAAGATGAGCACCGCCCCCTAGAGTCAGGAACAACTAGCACATATGTGTGAAGGAAACCTTTACTTTTACCTTTGCCCTTCGTCAATATACAGCTGGTCAGCTTCAGCACCGCCTGATTTAGCAAGAGCAGCTGATTGGCAGTTGGATTGGCCTCCTGGAATACCACTGATCAGCTTTTCCAGGCTTTAGGGATTGCCGCTGCCTATCGCTGTCCATCGCTGACACATATCGCTACCTCCGTGTGGCCCATTTTCAACCTCCATGCATCCTGTTTTCGACCTGTTCCAGGAAGCGGTGATAGATGATGGCAGCAATCCCCTCTGTCTGAAATGGACAAAAAATAGGATGTGCAGAGGCCAAAAAGTGGACAAACAGAGGCCAAACATGGGCCATGTGGTGGCGGCAATAGACGGTAGCGATGGGCAGAGACAATTCCCGCAGCCTGGAACAGCTGATCGGTGGTATTCCGGGAGGCTGATCCAACCACCAATCAGCTGCTTATGCTAAGTTAGGCTGTGCTGAAGCTGACTGTTTACTGTTTGCTGTTTTCTGCAAGGAGGCAAATTGCTGAGAGGCAGAGGCAGTTTTTTTTTCTTGTTTTCCTTTCCAAAAGCCAGGTGCATCTTATGGTCCAGAGTGTTTTATAGTGAGAAAAATGTCTTATTTTTTCCCCCTGCAGTTCACTGGTTCTCCACTTTCTGAATTTCACTGATCAACAAGGCAGATGGGTATACCGTAGATGAGTGTTTCTCAGCTTGAAGATGGGTGGACTTCAATTCTGTGCTGGCTGGGGAATTCTGGGAGTTGAAGTCCACCCGTTTTCAAGTTGACAAGGTTGAGAAACAATCCTGCAGCTGAAGTAACCGCTCCCACGTGGCTCCATTGAAGGGCCACGTGAGTTCACAGCATTCAGCCACCGAAGAGAGTCCTTGCTGCCTGATTTATTGTACTGGGTTAGAGGGATTTATAACCGCTAGAAAGTATTCTTTCGGAGTAAAAACCTGCCACAAGATATAACGGAAATTTGGCTACCATATACCATCCCAAGGCTGTTTAGCTCTCAAAATGGGTAATTAAAGCATTAATCTCCTTTCCGAGCAGATCAAGAAAGTAGATAGCTGAAATTAAATGAGAACTGTGACAAAAAAAGATGCTGAATTGGCAGGAATGGGTATTCTGACGAAGTACAACATATTTAGAGTTGCCAAATTTTCCTTGTACTTCTCCCTTTGAAAATAGCCCGAAGGTGGACATTTGCAAGTGATCACTTTTGCCTACAACGTGAAAATCATCTTTGGCTAATATCTGTATAATATCGGTATAAGGGACGTGGTAGCTCAGTGGCTAAGACGCAGAGCTTGTCGATTGAAAGGTCGGCAGTTCGGAGGTTCAAATCCCTAGCACTGCGTAACGGAGTGAGCACCTGTTACTTGTCCCAGCTTCTGCCACCCTAGCAGTTCGAAAGCATGTAAAGAAATGCAAGTAGAAAAATAGGAAGCACCTTTGGTGGGAAGATAACAGCATTCCATGCGCCTTTAGTCATTCCGGCCACATGACCACGGAGACATCTTCAGGCAGTGCTGTCTCTTTGGCTTTGAAACGGAGATGAGCATCGCCCCTTAGAGTTGAGAAGGACTAGTACATATGTGTGAAGGGAATCTTTACCTCAATATCTGTATATGAAGCTACTAATATTGAGGAAAGCATAATGTTTTTTTTTCCTGATGAAAAGCTAATGCTTAAAAATGGCTGCAAAATCCAGACAGCCAGTAGAGGACAGTAACAAATTAGATAAATGCTAATTCTTACCTGCCCTCTAGTGATCGTCCAGATTTCTGCATTGCGGTATTTTTTCGTGGTAAGCTCCCTTTTGTGAAAGCTAAATTCACCCTGCTTCCAGCCAATGTTTAAACTTGATTGACCAGAAATCTGAAAAGCAAAAAGGAAACTGAGTCAGGCCAATATATTTTGCAAGCATCTCCCCCCCCCCCCCATAAAAAAGAAACCCACATGAAACAAAGCTGTCTGCTGTCTTGGAATTTGAAGATGACCTTGGGGAGAAAGCGGAAAAGAGACTGTCTACTAGGAAACAAATAAGAGAGTGGCTTAAAGGACAGAGAAAGAAAGCTAGGAATGGCTTCAGTTTAATTGTAGCATTAGACTTGCAAGATTGATGTCAGCCCTCCCAGGCAAACATACCAGACAGAGGTGATATTCAGCCAGTTCTGACCAGTTCGAGCGAACAAGTAGCAGAAATTTTAACTGGTTCGGAGAACCGGCAAATACTACCTCTGGCTGGCCCTGCCCTTTCTGCCACGCCCCTTCCAGGAGTCCCCACGCACCCCATTTTGGCTCACAGGTAAGTGCAGGGAGGTTTGCTAGGCCAAAAACTGGGGGCAGGTGGGAGATGCTCCCCCCCCCGGCCCCTATTTTGGCTCCCAGGAAGTTTCAGGGAGGCTTGCTAGGCTCAAATTGGGGGGTAGGGAGACAGTGTGGCGCATTTTGGCTCCCAGGAGAAAAAGAGAGAGGAAGAGAGGGCCACAAACTCTGGCACTAGATGCAGCTTCAGAGGATGCTTTGAAACAGCACGGCAATCCAGGGCTGGAAGAGACCTTGGAGGTCATCTGGTCAAACTCCCTGTTCCAGCAGGAGACCTTGGTTATTTTAGTCCCTTAAAACAGAGGAGAAATCCGCAGGCATTGCCAACCTCTCCCCGCTAGTAAAAAAACCCCAAAGAAACCTAGAGCAAAAACTCCATGCAGTATTAAAAGGAAGAATAGAAAAGGGGGATGCTGTGTATTGTTTAATGGTCTACTAAATTGGCAAAATGGGCTGCTAAATTGGCATGCCCACCCAGTCACATGACAACCTGGCCACGTCCACCAAGCCATGCCACAGAACCAGTAGTAAAAAAATAAAATAAAATCCCACCACTGCTACCAGGGAACATGTTTTAGGATCCAACCAGTCAACGGGACCAAAGGTTTATTCTTCCAAGCTTTGGGGTTTGTGCTGGAGCATCAGGGAACTTCTCTCTCTCCAGAATCAGAAGTTCCCAGATGATGGGCTTCAGCATGAGCCCAAAAGCTTGGAAGACTAAATCTTTGTTCCTGATGAGTGACTCAAATTGAATCTTGCAACATTATCCTGGGACATC
This sequence comes from Natrix helvetica, assembly GCF_964273705.1. Lineage (NCBI taxonomy): Eukaryota > Metazoa > Chordata > Lepidosauria > Squamata > Natricidae > Natrix > Natrix helvetica. The sequence goes on along the minus strand of NC_138559.1, from coordinate 21,507,765 downwards.
TATATTTGTTTTCATTCGAAGCATGTTTTGATGAGCTATTTCTACTCTATTGTGAAGCTACATTAACAGAATCTTGCAAGTCTCATGCAGGGTGGTATTCACTTACTTTCTCTGCTGGTTCGCAAATGTCAGCGCATGCCCATTCACACATGCGCTCGGCCTTCTGCGCATGTGCTTTGGCTTGAAAACATGTCTAAATAGGACGGCATAGAGCTGGAGTTGGTGAGCAGGCCCACCTGCGATTTCCACTGCTGGTTTGGGTGAACCGGTCTGAACCGGCTGAATACTACCTCTGGTCTCATGGCACAAACTTCCTGCCATCACTGTTAGCCACTAGGGCAGATCCTTCCTAAGTGTCTTCCTCTGGCCATTAAGACACTGGGGGCTCCTCCTTCTCTTCTCCAATTGTTTCCTATGCAGTGTCTCTTCCCCTCTTTTCCCAAGGTCAGCCAGACATTCCATTACATCCACTTAGGCAGTCCATTCTTATGAGAAAATACCCACCTTTTCTCTTGATACTGACCCTGATACAGGGAACACAATTGGCATGGTCAAGCTCTATTAATGGGAGATGCCTTTGCTTTCTTATCACTGCTGCAGCATTACAGCATGCAAGTTGTCTCCAGGAATAGGACTTCTGCTTAGGAACTTTCCAGCATGTTTTTGATGCCTCTTTTCTACCTTATCACTTCCCTTTTCATTGCTGAAGCTACAAATAGATCAGAGAACATCAGGTCATAGCTAACAGGAGGGGATGAACTCCTGTGTGACCTAATGAGGTCAATTGGCATATGTGCCACCAAGCTAGTAAGCCAAGGAGTAAGGTGTAAATATGTTAGCATCCTTTCGTTTTTCTCTCTCTCTTCATTCCCAGGGCAGCTGGCAGCTGCATGTCACCTGACCTTTCCTCCTGCTAATTAATGTCCCAGGTAATGGATGTTTTTGATTCCCTGGCAGGTGTGAATCTTTGTCACGGTTCTGTGTTTAAATCATCCACACCATATCCAATAATAGCATTAGCAATGCTCAGAGCTGGCTCTAGGCTGCAAGCCGCATTTCCCTGATGTTTGCTCAATATTTCCATGAGAATTAAACACATCTATTACAGGCACTAGGATGCTAACAGGCCCCAGGAGTAGATACCATGCAATAACTCAGTGGAAGGGCCTTGCCAGCACCACAGATGGTGGCACTGAGGCTGAGCCGAAGCCCAGAGAAGGAACGCACAACCTACAATGAGCAGTAAGTCTGGCGTGGCTTCAGCTGGCAACCAGGAAGGGAGAAGAACAGATGGGGTTGTCTCCATAAGTCCTTGCAGGTCCAGCATTCTTGAAGACTAACTTGATGCCTCCATGCTGAGATAACTACTTCTTTTACTTAGCTCCGTAGTGCGTTGAGCAGTGGTCAATTACAGTTGGCAAACAAAGAAATTACATTCTTCATAATAGTGTTACTCAGCTACCAAAGCAAGATGACATTTCAATCACATTTAAAATTCCCCCAACGTGTTCAAGACAGCGCTGAGCAAAATCTTCTCTGCTCTGCTAGGAATTGACTCAGCTCAGCAGCAGCTCCCTTGGCCATCGGTTGGAAAAAGCTTCTTGGATTCCTGAGTATTGTTGTATATCAGGGGTGGCAAACTCAAGGCCCGCAGGCCGAATCCGGCCTGCCATGTAGTTGAATCTAGCCCGTAGGGCCATTCTGGTCTATCCAATGCAAAGAGGAAAGATCAGGCCAGCATAACTTTGGCCCGGTCTACCCAAAGCAAAGAGGAAACGTGCTAGCAGTTTGGGGAGTGACGTTAAGCTGGCCATGCCCACCCAGTTGGCCATGCCCACCCAGCTGGCCATGCCCGGCCAGCCCCCTGAGGTCAATCACAGCCCTGATGTGGCCCTCAATGAAATTGAGTTTGACACTGTTGTATATTATCTAATGAGGAGTGTGGTTTCCAAAACCATTTAGGATAGTCAACTCAGCTTTCAGTTCCTTGACTGCAGAGAATAGCCAATCATGTGTTCAGAAGGGGATTCCTAAGTGAATAGGTGTATTTTCAAGAAACAATAAAAAAATGAACTGAAGGGAAAAACACCTTTGCTAGCCAAAGGATGATGGTTCCTCAACAGACAGGGGACACATTCTCCCACCCAAGTCAGAACATAACAGAATAACAGAATTGTTCTGATCTAGCCCACCCAAGATCATGAAGCAAACTCCTTATCCTAATAAAACATAGTTTATTTAGGTTAAAGGGAATTCCTCTCCAGCAAAGTCTCTGCAAACAGTATTTCATGAGATTTCACAGCTACAGACCTTTATCGGGCTTGGAGAGCTGCCAGGCCGATAACTTCCAAACACCTCGCTGTAGCAGCAATTACTTGGCAAGAAGTCAGGAGCAGATCTTCACCCTAATGAATTGAACTAATTGTCTCCTGCAAACTCTCCTCCCCTTTCACTCCTCGTTATTCCCTATGGGAGGGGCCATTCACCATCCACCTGTGCCTTTACTCCTGAGTCGGCCCTTGTTCCTTAGCTGTTCCCTTCTCCTGGCAGCTCTGCGCCTGCGCACACCGGGAACAGGCTGCAGCTGTTCTTCTGCCCCACTGATATCCAATTCCGAAGGCAGCTGATAACTGTCAGACGGCCCTGGCCCTCTCTCTGTCTCCGATGCAGAGCCCTCATCAGAGCCTTCCCCAGACTCCAGGACTGTCCCATGTTCCTTCCCAACCTCCTCACTGCCTGAGTCTGCTGCCAGCTCCTGTGGTTGCTGGGGGGCCACAACAAGAATTGGAAGGGACTTTAGTCCTCCAGGATCCTGGAAGCCTTCTTCAGTGCATCAGAGACTCTTAACGAAATGCGGGCTGCCTCCTGGATGATTTTGCTTCCTTATCACTTGGCTATAGAGCAAGAAATGCTGCTCAAGAAAATGGCAGCTTCTTTTGCCAGCCACCCGATCCTTCCCTGATTTCTGGAAGGTGTTTTTTTTTTTAAAAAAAAAAAGAATATTGTTCTTAGCAAAATATTTATCCTGCTGATGAAGCAAAGCCTCAGAAGGTCAAAGCCGAGCCTGCCGCAATCCATCGCCTTCATGCAGCTGACTGAATGAGGAACTGATTGCAGATGCCAATCAACGCTCTTCGCGTTGCCTGCCAATTTGAGAATTAGAGAAAATACATGGAAATACTTCTTCCAGGCAGAGAAGAAAAAAAAGGGGGGGGGGGTTGTGTGTGTGTGTGTGTTACAATTACAAATGCAAATAATGGGGCCAAGAACACAACATTAAAGCCATGCTTTCATCAACAAATACTGACTTGTTCCAGATCAACAAAAGTTCATGGTCTGCATGTGTGTCAGAGGCTGTATTCAGCAGGTTCTGACCAGTTCTGGAGAACCAGTAGCGGAAATTTAGAGTAATTGGGAGAACTGGTAAATGCCACCTCTGATTGATCCCACCCCCATTTATTCTCTGCCTCCGGAGTCCCAGCTGATTGGGAGGAAATGGGGATTTTACAGTATCCTTCCCCTGCCACGCCCACCAAGCCACACCCACAGAACTGGTGGTAAAAAAAAAAGAATCCCACCACTGATGTGTATGTGTGTGTGTTTTTCCTTACCTAATGGCCAACCTTATCGTTCATCATCTTCCTCTCTTTCCAATATTCGGCATAAGCATGGATATTTACACAGCTCAAATGAAAGCATCCTTAGACAAGAGGGAGCTGCGAGCAGGACTTTCCCCAGGAAGGTCAAGATGCACAGGTATCTTAGAAAGGATGGGGATAAGGGAATCTCAAGAGCAGCTCAATGCAAATTAGTAGATATGAAATGCAAAATGATGCATTTGAGGAAAAATAAATAAAAAGCTTCAAGGCCAGGAAATGGAATGGAAACAGAAGAGAAATTACAGCTCATAAGAGTCTCACTGTCTGTCTGTCTGTCTATCTGTCTGTCTGTCCATCTATCTATCTATCATCTATCTTTTATCTGTCATCTTTTATCTATCATCTATCATCTATGTCTATCTCTATCTCTTTCTATCTCTATCTCTTTCTATATCTATCTCTTTCCATCTCTTTCTATGTCTATCTATCATCTATATCTCTATATCATTCCATCTCTATCTTTCTACATCTGTTTGTGAGTGTCTATCTATCTATCTATCTATCTATCTATCTATCTATCTATCTATCTATCATCTATCTATCATCTATCTATCTATCTATCTATCTATCTATCATCTATCTATCTATCTATCTATCTATCTATCTATCTATCTATCATCTATCTATCTATCTATCATTTTTATCTATCTATCTATTTGTTTCTTTCTATCTCTATCTCTTTCTATCTCTGTCTGTCTGTCCGTCCGTCCATCCATCCATCCATCCATCCATCCATCCATCCATCCATCCATCTATCTATCTATCTATCTATCTATCTATCTATCTATCTATCTATCTATCATCAGTCTGGTGCACTTGTTAAAGCCCTGCTGTCCTAAAAATTAGAAGATTGTGAGTTCGAGTTCTGCCTTAGGCATGAAAGCCAGGTTCGTGCCTTTGGGCCAACCACCGGGAGACCTTCTAAACATTAACTATTATGTTCCCCTCTGTCCCTTGACTGTTCAAAGTGCAGAATCATAACCTCAGAAATTATGTGATGCTATGCTTCACAAAACAAGGACTGTATGTAAAAATGGCACGGCAGGGGTCAAAATAGCAAGCATGCTTGCATTCCATCTAAGAGCTTCTCTTTCTTCTCTATGCGGGCCTGCTTTGCAAGGCAGCTATTGTTAGGAACTGGTTACGCAGCACCTTGCTTCTGTTTAAATCCATGTTTGGTGGCCGCAAGAATGAGCTACATTTTGTGCAAGCGGCTCAGCACTTCTCCTCATTCATTCCCATTGCATGAAATTCACTAAAGAATTGAAGTGTGTTTGCCTCTGGATGGATCGCCTAACATTTTAGGCAATGGGAGGAATTGGTGCAGGCACGTTACAATTAATTCCTCCCCCACCCCGCCCCCAAGTATTTTTTTATCAGTGGATTGGTTGCAGTGGTGGGATTCAAAATGTTTTACTACTGCATTAAACTTAGCCTTTCCCTTGCTGATTCTTTTCTTTTTCTTTTAGTGCAAAATAAATGTTGACTTACTTCTCACATAGGAATACCCACAGCAATTTCAAAAACGCTTTCAGATAGCCAGATTAATTGACAAAACGATCCCTATGCAACCTTGTTTATCTTCCTCCTCCTCCTCCTAGAAATGTCGGGGCATCTTGCCCTGAAGAATGGGACTGGGTTTGCAAGTGTCACACAAAGCCATGGATTATTTAAATCCTGGCTTATTGACAGCTATAATGGGTAAATCCACGCAATCTGTTGTGCTGCCAATCCAGGGTTTACAAATTGCAGGGAAAAGGTTTTCCTCCTATACGAAGCCAAAATAAGTCACCTTAGGACTCAAAGCTGGAACGATGCCACTGAGCTATAATAACCAACTATGGCTTAGGGCGGTCAGAAGTTAGAGATCTTCTTATGAAAGTTAATTGCATAAATAAATTGGAACTGCTTTCAATGCCTAATCTAGTTGTTTTCGGCTGTTTAAAGAGAAAAGAAACTATTGTGGCTTCCCGGGAACGGGCTGGGGAGGGAAAGGATTGCAGCCCAAAGCACCGAGGGACACAGAAGAACAAAGTTGGTGCTGCAGGGAGCGTCCAAACTCTTGCCTTTCCTGGCAGTGCCAAAAGCTGTTCTCACTTTGTCTCATAAATGTTTAACACAAAGCACTTTGCAAAGGAGAAGGTTATTAAGACAGCTTGTTGTCTGTGGGGCTGAAGATGATCATGTTTCAAATGTGGCCAGCTGTGTGTGGATGGGTGTGGGAGAGGCAGAGAGAAGCAGAAAGAAGGGGGGGGGGACAGAGAGAAGTAGCAAGAGAGAGAGTGGGGGACAAAGATAGAGAGAGAGACAGAGAGACAGAGAAGGGGGACAGAGAGAGACAGAGAGACAGAGACAGAGAGAAGGGGGACAAAGAGAGAGAGAGAGACAGAGAGACAGAGAGACAGAGAGACAGAGAGACAGAGGCAGAAAGAGAGGGGGACAGAGAGAGACACACACAGAGAGACAGAGAAGGGGGACAGAGAGAGAGACAGAGAGACAGAGACAGAGAGAAGGGGGGATAGAGAGACAGATAGACAGAGAGGGACAGAGAGAGAGACAAAGAGACAGAAAGACAGAGAGAGAGAGAGAGAGAGAGAGAGAGAGAGAGAGAGAGAGAGGTGGACACAGAGAGGAGGGACAGAGAGAGGGGGGACAGAGAGAGAAACATACAGAGAGGGACAGAGAGAGAGAGAAAGAGAGACAGACAGACAGACAGACAGACAGACAGAGACAGGGAAGACAGAGAGTGGGGACACAGAGAGAGTGGGGACAGAAAGAAACAGGGAGAGAAAGACAGAGTGACAGAGGGAGACAGACAGACAGAGAGAGAGAGACAGAGAGAGAGAGTTTACAGAGAGAGAGAGAGAGAGAGAGAGAAAGAAAGAGAGAAAGACAGAGTGACAGAGAGAGAGAGAGAGAGAGAGACAGAGAGACAGAGAGAGACAGAGAGACAGAAAGAGGGGGACAGAGAGAGACAGAGAGAGTGACAGAGAAAGAAGGAGAGAGACAGAAAGACAGAGAGACAGAGAAAAGAAAGAGGGGGGACACAGAGAGAGACATAAAGAGAGGGACAGAGAGAAAGATAGAGAGACAGAGAGACAGAGAGAGGGCGGACAGAGAGAAACTGAGAGAGAGACGGGGGAGAGAGAGAGAGAACAATCAGAGATATTTCTTAGATCTGCTTTGGGCAAATAAAATGTCTTTATAAGAAAGGATGGAGGGGGACGAAACGTGAACAGGGACTCCCTGTGGACCCCCGTGCTTGGCATTTGAGAGATGCCCTCCCTACCTGCAGACTGGGCCCTTGCAACCTTCTTTTTGCTGCAATTCGAAGAGCAAAGGGAGGGGGGAGGGAAACTCATCTCCCCCCCACCCTCCGCCCAACTAATAAAACTGAATGAGCTCAATAAGAAGCCTGTTCTTGCGAGCTGCATAGCGAACAACAGCAACAGTACAACTCATTTGCAATAACAAAATCCCATTTCTGGAATAGCAAATTAATTTTTTATGGCTGCTAAAAAAACAACAACAACAACCGGGCACCAGTCATATTTATTCCAACTGTTTGTGTCAGCCTGGAAGATTTTGGGCTTTTCCAAACGGATTCTTTGCACTCCCTTCTTTAATTCCTCTGCCAGGTTGGAGGTTTTAATTGGCTGATTAATCAACTCGGGCTGTGGTTGATTTACTGATGGGGGCAGTATTAATTGGAAGGACGAGCTTCAGAGTTCAAAGGGTACAAGTTCATTTTTGGGCGATTTTCCTGCTAGGATTTTACCGAAGAGGCGGTACAGAGAGGAGAAATAAAAGAAATCCAATGCACATACATAGGTGGAGTGAATAATTGCATCTGTGGAAGATTCGTAAGATTGTCGTTGATCACCAGCTGAATACGAAGCAGGTATGTGATGTGACTGTTAGAAAGGTGCCTACCCTTCCATCAACAGAGGTATAGTTGAGTTCTCGTGTATTCTCCATGGTTAAGTGATACAACTATCCAGCTCTGGGCACTGCATTTTAAAGAAGGTTTGTAGCAGATGCAACAGCTGCAAAAAAATAAAATAAAAGAATAAAATAAATATAATAAAATAAAACAAAAGAATAAAATAGAATAAAAGAATAAAATAAAATAAAATGATAAAATAAAAGAATAAAATAAACTGAAATAAAAGAAAGTAAAATAAAATAAAGCAAAATAAAATAAAAAGTAAAATAAAATAAAGTAAAGTACAATAAAATAAAGTAAAATAAAATAAAATAAAATAAGAGAGCTAGTTTGGTGCAATGGTTAAGATGAGGAATTAGAAATGGGGAAATACGCTTTCTATCTATATATGCATCGTGGTATTAGAATGAATAGGATGGTCAAAAATAATTGTATAACACTAGCACTGTTTTATAAGGGACACGGTGACTCAGTGACTAAGATGCAAAGCTTGTTGATCAAAAGGTCGGCAGTTCAGCGGTTCAAATCCCTAGCGCCGCGTAACGGAATGAGCTCCCATTAATTCTCCCAGCTTCTGCCAACCTAGCAGTTTGAAAGCATGTAAACAATGCAAGTAGAAAAATAGGGACCACCTTTGGTGGGAAGGTAACAGCGTTTCGTGCACCTTCGGCATTTAGTCGGCATATATTATAATATATAATATATAGAACAGCAATGAATATAATTGGAAAACAATAATAATGAAATAACCACTATGTAATTATGAGTGATATCAATCAGTGGTGAGTTCTGGCAGAGACTACTGTCGGTTCGCTCAGGGTCTGTGCATGCGCAGTACGGCTAAAATTATTCTGTGCATGCGCAGAAGCAAAAAACAAGATGTCAGTGCCTATGGCACCACCGGGAGAACCGGTTCAGGGGTGTGGCAGGCCTGGGTCACTGCTGGTTCCAGCGACCCATGCCACCAAGCTATTACCAGTCCCGCTGAACCGGTCCGTACCAGTAGGAATGCACCACTGATAACGATACTGGAGTGCTGTAAAGATTGAAAATGTGGTGCAATTGACAAAATATGTTCAATAAAAATATTATATTAAAAAAAAAAGCACCTTCGGGACAACCATGACCTGGGGAACTGAGAATCTCCATACACCGATGGAAGGGAAGACAATCAGTCTTGTGATTTTTTCCTCTGCCCTGATTGTCCCTCTTGTGTTTTTTGTGATGCTTTCTCTTAGACTGCACAGCCTTTCTTTAAGATTCCTCAAGAACGTTGAGACAAAAGCAATTATATTATTAATTCATGGGCACTTTTCCCTGAAAGTAAGCTTCTAATGAATCTTTTGAGCAAACAAGCTTTATAGTCTGCATGTTGGGTAGAGGACCTATCCTTAGTGAGCTTCAGTATCTTCCCCCCCCCCCCCCTTGGCCTGCTTTTCTCCATTTCCCCACATTTCTGCAGTTTCTTTCCGCTGGTTTTCACACACAATCAGTCCCGGTGTCCTTTACAGTTGCCACCACATGCCACACTCATTTAGCGAGTGTGCCAGCTCAGAGAGTCATTAGGCGCTCACTCCATGTATCTTGTGAGCAGCTGCGCATTTGGGCCAGCGAGACTTAATCAGCCACTGGATCAAATGCAAGCCGTGCCAAGAAAATAAGTGAGGATGTCATCCACCCCTCTGCTGCCTCTAGCCTCTTTCAAGGCTGATTATTGGACTCGCTTCTCTGAAAGGTCCCAAGCTGTTTCTCCAGGCTGCTCCTGCCCTCCTCCAGTCATTACGCTCGAAGATGCTTAGACATCTCTGGAGATATTTTCTCATCCTGATTGAGATTCTTCTCCCTTCTTCTCTCCACTCCTGGCTAATGGTGCGGATTCACCTTCTGGATGACCTTACCGGTTTTGGCACCTGTCATAGGCACCAATCCATATCCTCCTCAGATAAAAACAGCATCAGCAACTAGTGTCTATTTTTTTCTGCCCAAATTTCCTATCATCGATTCTGGCTGAAGAAGACTCGCCGTTCTGGAGCAAAATATATCTTCCACTTCTCTCTCTATATAGTCCTTCATTTGATGAAAGAGACATTGCTTCTGAAATTCAATCAAAGTAGAAGATCATGTCAGAAACAGTGCCATAGGGAGAAGCTGGTATTCGTACCCTCCATTAATGACATGACTAACCAAGATGTGGCAATGTTTTTCACCCCCAATGGACACTCTCTTGCCTTTGGTCTTCAGCCTCCTTGGCTTCCAGCTGTAGCAGAAGACATCTGGAAGGCCTTTTCCAGTGATATTGCTTCTATAATTGCTAAAGAAGAGTCCACCTCTCTGATAAAGTCCTACACCTCTGATAAAGGGATAAATTTACGTGGCCTCCCAGATATTTCTCCTCTGTGGAGACTTTGGTGCTCACTGAGCTTGGTTGTTTCCTTGCAGATGTTTCATTCTCCAGTCAGGTAACATCATCAGTGCTAGGTGATCATGTACTATCACTGATGGTGTTATCTAGTCTGAGTAACAAAACATCTGCAAGAACAAAATCAGGCTTAGAGAACACCAAGCAGCGGTGGGATTCAGCCAGTTCACACCACTCCAGGAGAACAGTGGTTACCTTTCTGAGCAGTTTGGTGAACTGGTTGTTGGAAGAAATCATTAGGACAGAGAACTAGTTGTTGAATTATTTGAATCCCACCACTGGCACCAAAGGCCCTATAGTTCAACCCTGAACTACAAATATTCTCTTCTAATGTTTCTTCTCCCCTCAAATTACATACTTAATGGAAGTTATTTAGCAATAGAGGAGAATATTTGGAGCTGAGAATTGGACTTTGAAGTTTTTGATGCTATCTGAGCTTGATTGTTTTCTTAGAGATGTTTCATTACCCAACTAGGTAGTCTCATGCTAGAAAGGAGTAGGGTTTGCTCTCTGGCCCATTTCCTTCTAGCACGGATGTTGTTACCTAGTTGGGTAATGAAACATCTGCAGGAAAACAATCAAGCTCAGAGAGCACCAAGGTCCTCTCACAAGTTAGTTAAATAATAATAATAATTTATTTCTTAGCCGCACCCTCTCCCGAAGGACTCGGGGCGGCGTACAACAAAACATAGGAAATAAATATATCGACATACATATAACAAAACATATACCAAAACATATACCAAGACATATACACGACATATACAAGGAGGAGGTGAACTGATAGATAAAAACAAGTAAAAACACAATGTTTAAAACCCTTAAATAAATTGAATGCAATTAAAATACCCCAAATAAAAAACCCGTCAGGAGCGATATAGTTGGATCAAAGTTGAGCCAGGCCAGCAACTTGAAAAAGGTGGGTCTTGAGCTTTATACGAAGTTAACTCAAGTTACGCCCTTGAGAAGTTACTCAGGTGCTTCAAGGTTCAAACCAACACTTTGAATTGGGATTATAGACTCCTGGGAAACAGTGAATTTGATGTAACAGTTCTAAATGTTCTAAATAAGGAATACCTTAGTCAACTATGAGGTCCATTAGGATCCAAAAGGTTCTGCAAAATTAGCTCATGTGCTGTGCACCACAAATAAAAAAAAAAGAAAATTGCCACATTCGCCGGGCAAACGTTTAGCATTGATAACCACAAAACTAGATAGCAACTGCCTGTCGGACTTCATTCAACTTAACATTTCAAGCTGGTGCAAGTAAAAAGTTACCCGATTTATTACATATTGTTTTGTTTTCCAGTAGTTCGTTTCCACCTTTCTCTTCCTCCCCTCTCCTTGCCTGCACTTTGATATCAACAGGAACCTTTGTCTTCCAAAGCTATTTTTGAGACTGAAATATTGGCAAATTATTTCCCAAACCTCCACACAAGTGGATCACACAGAGAAAATAGTCTGTGTAAGAACGTGGCAAAATTGTTTCTTTCCCAGAAAGCAATAAAGCCAGGAAAAAGGCTATGCATGAGTCGTTATGAAGCAAGAGTTCCCCCCCCCCAACCCATCCCCACCCCGCAAAAAAGGAAGCATCCAGCTTCATATATATAGTGGGTATTTGCAGAGAGGGAGCAAGAAAATGTCTTATCTATTGAACATTGGGTGTGAAATTTCTGTTTGTATAGATGTTGGTGGTATAATTGGGTTATTAACAAGTCTATAAACAATGCCATAGCAGGGAGCTAAGATAACCTTGCAGTAGGACATAACTCTTGATCAAGGGGAAAAAAGAAAAGAGTGGAGCCCAGAAATGATTTTGTACTTAAAGAGGCAAGAAAAATCATTTCAGTCTCCCTAATACTAATGGCCTTTTAACTATGGCTCTGGAGAAGACTGCAAGCCAATCCAACCGGTCAGTCCTAGAGGAGATCAACCCTGATTGCTCTTTAGAAGGACAGATCCTGAAGAGGAAACTCAAATACTTTGGTCACCTAATGAGAAGGAAGGACTCACTGGAGAAGAGCCTCATGCTGGGAAAGACTGAGGGCAAAAGAAGAAGAGGACGGCAGAGAATGAGGTGGCTGGAAGGAGTCACTGAAGCAATAGGTGTGAGAAATGGAATCCAGAGGATGGTAGAGGACAGGAAGGCCTGTAAGAACATTGTCCATGGGGTTGCAATGGGTCAGACATGACTTCACAACTAACAACAACAACAACAAGGGAAGATAAGCGTATACCATCCCTGAGCAGGACATAATTCTTGGTCAAGGGGGGAAAAAAGAGCAGAGCCTAGAAACTATTTTGTACTTAAAGAGGTGAGAAAAATCATTTCACTCTCCCTGGCACTAATGTAAAAGGAAGTTTGGAGACAAAACGGTGAATAAACATAATGTGTTAAGGTATAATCTGGAGTTGGTCTGAATCTGTCTTAGGAGAAAAGGTGTATAACTGAAGCTGCTCCCAAAGTCTTATATACAGTCTGTGAGACCTCCATAATTTTTGGGGTGCTGGAAAATTGCCTAATGAGGAAGTAATCATAATAACTTGTTATCGTAGTACTCAACTTCAATGATCAACATCAGTGATCCAAAAAGAGGATCCTATGTGAAGAAGAGGAGGAGGAGGAGGAGGAGGAGGAGGAGGAGGAGGAGGAGGAGGAGGAGGAGGAGGAAGGAGGTAGTTCTCAACTTATAATTGGTCACTTGGTGACTATTTGGACCCCTCCCAAAATATGCTTATGACCTGAATTTGAAGTTCCAATTGCTACCCCTCCATCGTGTCAGCCTATTGTCCACAACTATCTGGGTCCTCATTTTACTGGCCTCAGAAAGATGGAAGGCTAAGTCAACTTTAGCTGACTCAGTCAGGATCGAACTGCTGGCAGTGAGCAGAGTCAGCCTGGAACACACACACACACACACACACACACACACACACACACACAGAGCCATTTATATATATGTAGATTGCACTAATATGAACATGTTGCACGTTACTCCGGCCCTGCAAGTCTATCATACTACATACTTATGATGTTACGTTGCATTCAGGAGTCTGACAGCTGGCGGAAAAAAGCTGTTCTTCAGCCGGTTTGTACAACTGGCTATGCTTCTATATCTCCTGCCTGATGGTAGGAGAGTAAAGAGGTACTGACCAGGGTGTGAGTTGTCCCTGAGGATTTTCCTCACTCTTCTAAGGCAGCGAGTCCAAGCAATCTTGTCTAGTGATGTCAGGGGACAGCCCACAATGTTTTGTGCCATAATCGCCACCTTCTGTAATGTCTTTTTATCCGCGGTTGTCAAGCCAGCTTGCCATGCCGCAACGCAATAAGTGGACCAGGAGAAGGAGGTGATCAGTTGTTGTTCCACCTTGTTCTGTAGCCTGGTTTATGAATGCTTATATTTATTCAGCTGCATTGGATTCACATTAAGCGAATTGAAAGAGGGTTCTATTAATTATGGTTCTAACTGCCATTGATTTGGATGGGAAGATAATTTCACTCATTTAGACAACGGCGCTAAACTTGCTATCAGGAAATGCAAATACTTAGGTCTAGATACTTAGATATGTATTCCGTAGCTGTTGTGGCCTGCCAGCGGCCAGCAGAGCTGGCAGCAAAGTCAGACGCTGTGGAGGTTGGGGAGGAGCATGGGCCACTCCTGAAGGCTGAGGAAGGCTCGGATGAGGGCTCTGCATCAGAGGCAGAGAGGGAGCCGAGGCCATCTGGCAGTTCTCAGCTGCCTACGGAGCTAGACAGCAGTGAGGCAGAGGAACAGCTGGAGCCTGTTCCCAGTGTGTGCATGTGCAGAGTTGCCAGAAGAAAAGAACAACTCAGAAATCAGAGTCGACTTGGGAGTAAAGTCACAGGTGGATGGTGATTACCCCCCCCCCCATAAGAAACAAAAGAGGAACGAAAGGGGAGTGGGCTTTTGCAGGAAACAATTCGTTTGTTTGGTTGTTAGATTCATTTCAGGAGTGTGAAGATCTGTCCGTGAATCTCAGAGACTCTGTGCCCAGTCTTTCCTTGCACAGTATCTCATTTGGAAAATATTTACATGGCAGCTTTCCAAGGTAGATAAGGTCTGTAGTCATAAATATTCCTTTGAAAGACTGTTTGCCAGGCCTTGTTGAATGTGAAGGAGAGGAATTCACATTCGTTTAATAAAAGGGGTTTTGTCGGGACTTCGTGCTTTTGGGGAAGCCTAAGTCAGAACAGTAGCATCGCTGGATCTAGTCTCTGCAAGCCAGCATAACATTTAAAAAAAATAGCAACCTATTTTAAAAGAACCTTTGCAGAGCTGCTGTAAAGGACTCGGGGAGGTCTAGCAATAAATCTGGAGGTTCCCTCTGTTTCCCCCTCCTCCACAAAGACTCCATCCAGTCTTGAAGGAGGTCGTTGGTAGCGACTGCCCAGATATCCATCTGTTCAAGCAAACCGAGGGGAAAATTGTTTAACCTATTGTTTGTCCTGTGATTGCCAGTCTTTATCCACACTCCGTGCTGAACTTCCATTAACTGCAAAATACACACGTCCCTACAATGGCCTGCCATTGTGTGTTTGATAGCCGAAGAGAGAAACAGAAAGAGCAACATTGTACAGCCCAATCCAAAGGGCAATTTGACTCAACCGCCATGCGTCTTTCTCCCCCCCCCCGCCCCCCACCGTTCAGAACGAACAAAAAGGCTACTATCTTGCAAATGGTACCATTTTGCCACCTGAAATGGCCTGTTTACTTATATCGAGCCATTGCTCACCTGCCTATAAGAGGCTACATACCTGCCTATTTTTTGTTACAGGAATTAAAAAGGAGGTGGAGAAAGGTAGAGCAGAAATCTATTTCCAGCATGGAAGATAATGATTCATTCCCCCTTCTCTCCCCACCCCTTCTACGTAGAAGGGAAAAAAGCTGCGGTAAATTGTTAAGTGTTCCCTAATGGGAAGTAATTGATTTCTGCATGTGTGGTAATGGATTTGGTCACATTGTGCAACAATGGATTTGACATAGGCACCGGCTGATATTATTAACATGGTTAAATTATTAGTCTGGTGGGCAAGAATTAGCCGCTGAATAGCAATAACCTTTGCAATTTGGTCTGCTTGGCCAGTTCCAGGGAAATCTGGGTGGGGAAAAAAAAGGTATGTTTACAGGGGCGATGTATAAATAATTGGATAATTTTGCTTTTCTAAAGACGTTCAGGTAGAGAGGAAGCGGAGCAACAGGCTAGTTTAAAAATAACTGCTCTGGACATGGATAAAATGAAATTAGAGTTTCATAACCACCTCTCCTTCTGACTATCCGCAAGGTGAAGAGTGAATTCCTCCCCCCCCCCCCGCCTCGCCACCAACAGCTGACCTGTGCTGCGAAGTGTTAGGCTGACAATGAAGCAAGTCATGGTGAAAAGATGCGGAAGGCTACGGATGCCCGGATGGCTGACTTCTATAATAAAATCAGCATCTTTGTGCTGTAGGTGCTCAGGGACAGCACAGAGGCTAGGCATGGAAGCACCTGTCACTTTCGCTTTCTCCCTCAGTAAAACATTTTTCAATCGGAAGCTATTTCAAGTTATTTTTGACCTACTTATAAACAAATGTATGAGTTTGGGGGAAGTTCTTATAAACAAAAATGAAACTCTTTACATATCGGCGCCGGCCAAATTAAATATATACAGACTTTCCCAGCATGGAGACGATAATGTTGCAGCTGCTCTGTCACTAAACCTGCTAAGAAAGAAAGAAAGAAAGAAAGAAAGAAAGAAAGAAAGAAAGAAAGAAAGAAAGAAAGAAAGAGGGAGGGAGGGAGGGAGGGAGGGAGGGAGGGAGGGAGGGAGGGAGGGAGGGAGGAAAGGAAAGGAAAGGAAAGGAAAAAACCCACAGGGATTCAAGTACAGTATCTCACTCGTGATCATTGAGGCCAGGAATGGACCCCTCTGAAAATTTAATATCTTCTCATTGTCTAATTTTTAAAATCCAAAGTGATTTCTATCTCATTTCTATAAGGTTTATGAAGAAATTTGCTGTGTTTTGATTTATGGAATATGTCTGGGAGGATGGATGGGTGGGTGCATGGATGCATGGATTCATGGATACCTGATGATGAGATAGATGATAGATTGATAGACAGACAGACAGACAGACAGACAGACAGACAGACATCATCATAGATGGATGGATGGATGGATAGATGGATGCATGGATGGATAGATAGATAGATAGATAGAAAGATAGAGAGACAGGCAGGCAGGCAGGCAGGCAGACAGACAGACAGACAGACAGACAGACAGACAGACAGACATGATAGATAGATAGATAGATAGATAGATAGATAGATAGATAGATGATAGATAGATAGATAGATAGATAGATAGATAGATAGATAGATAGATAGATAGATAGATAGATAGATGATAGATAGATAGATAGATAGATAGATAGATAGATAGATAGATGTAGGTAGGTAGGTAGGTAGGTAGGTAGGTAGGTAGGTAGGTAGAGAGAGAGAGAGAGAGAGAGAGAGAGAGAGAGAGAGAGAGAAAGAGAGAGAGATGATAGTAGATGATAGGTAGGTAGGTAGGTAGGTAGGTAGGTAGGTAGGTAGGTAGGTAGATGAAAAATAGATGGATGGGTGGATCATGGATGGATGGATAGATGATGGATGGATAGTAGATGATAGCTGGTAGGTAAATGGATGGATGGAAAATAAAAAGAGTTTGAGTAAGGGCTAGGAACAGAATCTTGTAAATCTGACCATGCTTTTCTTCCCTTCCCTCTTATAACCCAGAGAGTCAGGTAGTGTCAGGAACAAGTAACCAGGAACAGGAGTTAAGTTCTGAATATTAAACGTCCTATGGTGGTAACAGAGCATATCAACAAACATTTAGATTCTGGCCTGGTTTTCAGTTCAAATGTTCAGAGATGCCAGCAAACACCTTTGAAGCTCACATCAAGGATGAGGCAGGATTTTAAAAAAACAAAACCAGAACCACAGAAGACTCCGTTGCTCCCTTTCTATCTGCACACACATCATGATCCTAGTTTTTACTTTTTGTTTTTAAGGCGAGCCATTGTGCGATCAGCAATAATGAGGAAACGGGATATATTTATCTATCCTAATATATTTTATTTTTCTGGGTTTCACAGGTTTTCTTTAAAATCTTTTGAGTACAGTGTTGTGCTCTGGAATTGATTTCATCATAAAGGATCAAAGGATATGTTTGAATGCTTCATCTTTTATTGTATAGCCATTTCTCCAATTGTCTACAGTTTCCTTACAAACCTGCATCTTTATTAAATCCCAAGAAAGAATTTCTATGCAACATTTTTGGACTCAGAAGTAAGGGCAGACAGTGCAAAATTGCAAAACCTCTTTTATTTACACTATGAATTCCTTTCATTCACAGTCAGCAAGGCTCAGTAAAACAGTCTTTCAGAGGAATGTTTATCCACACGCACCTTATCTCATTTGGAGCGCTGTCCGATAACTAGTTTCCAAACGCAGGGCAAGGCAAAATGTGGCACAGAGTCTCTTATAGTCACAAACGGAATTTTCCACTCTTGAACCAACCAAATGAACAAATCTTATGACTATAACCATGATGCTTGTATCTTTCAATTTATATTGTTTTTATTTGTTTCCTAATATGATTTGAAAGCTTATTAGTAACCTTGACTTTCATTAAGTGTTGTATTATTTTATTCTTGATGAATGTATTGTATTCTCCTTATGTACACTGAAAGCATATGCACCGGGAAAAATTCCTTGTGTGTCCAATCATATTTGGCCAATAAATAATTCTATTCTATTCTATTCTATTCTATTCTATTCTATTCTATTCTAGTCCTAGTCCTAGTCCTAGTCCTAGTCCTAGTCCTAGTCCTAGTCCTAGTCCTAGTCCTAGTCCTAGTCCTGTCCTATCCTATTCTCAAATATCTATTCTATTCTATTCTCCAATATCCTATCCTATCCTATTCTATCCTATTCCTATTCTAATTCCTGCCCTATCTGTCCTGTCCTATCCTATTCTCCAATATTTATTCTATTCTATTCTCTATTCTATTCTATTCTATTCTATTCTATTCTATTCTATTCTATTCTATTCTATTCTATTCTACACTACTCTATTCCTATTCCTATTCCTATTCCTGTCCTGTCTGCCATCCTGTCCTGTCCTGTCCTATCCTATCCTATCCTATCCTATTCTCCAATATCTATTCTATTCTGTTGTGTTGTGTTGTGTTGTCTTGTGTTGTGTTCTACTCTACTCTACTCTACTCTACTCTACTCTACTCTACTCTACTCTATTCTATTCTATTCTATTCTAGAAGACCTCTTTTTCCAACCCTATTATTCTATGTTCCACGTTCTAAATATCCTTCTCTTCTCCACTGAGCAGCACAGAGGAGTTGATTTAAAAACTTCCAGAGCCTAATAACGGATGGACAACTTCAGTGGTTCCTTTCTGCCATTAAGGAAAGGGAAATATGAAAGCAGGCCCTTCCAAAGTCCAGTTTTCTGCCGGAGTCTAACCGGTAACATATAGCAACTGAACGGCACATTGGTTTTTTGGCCCATTGTAAATATTAACCGGGCAAGTCAATTACCTACTTCAGCAAAAGCTGACACCGGAGCCCAGCAACCCTTTCCATCCATCAAAGGTGGGACTTTCCAACTAAGGGAATGTTTTCTCCTGCGATACTTACAAGCGTAGCGGTCGTGTTAAAAATCTATTTTCGCTCCATCTCTGCTTTGCAGGCTACCTTCTGTCAGGGAACGAATTGTGTTTCTGTCTATCAGGGATACTGAAGGATTGCAGGGAGAAAATTGCCTCCAGCAACTGGGGGATTTAAGGTGGGTGCTTTTATCCTGAAACAAGTGCTCTAATTAATTTACAGGAGAGGGAGAGAGAGAGAGAGAGAGAGAGAGAGGGACGAGGCTGATTTGGGTGCATTCACCCACCCCCACCCCCGAACGTGGATTCTTCATCTTCCCCCCAACCCATCGCCCTGTCCACTGGGAATAGGAGGAATGGATTTTGCTGGCTTATTTGCCTTTCCTCCCTTCTTCCTTTAATAAAAAGAAAGAGGGGGGGGGAGAGAGAAGAGTTTCAATAGATGAGAATGGCTGGGAATGCATTCCCCACTTTGGCGTTAAATGGAAGGCAACGAAGGAGAACTGTCTTGGCCAGGTTTTTAAATTCTAACCTCAGCTCCACTCTTCAAGCTGCTGGGAAATTGAAATGACTTCTCCAACCTTCCACTTAGCTCCCCAAGGATAAGTTTGCAAGAGTTAGTAATACATGCTGTCACCAAGCACATTTCATATTTCTGCAGGGTTTTCCCTGTACTAGGACTAGCTCCTCTGGGCTGACAAAACTCAAAGGGCCCGTCAAAAGCAGCGGGGAGGGTTTGATGGTGCCTAGAAATCAACCAGATATTTGCAGCTCGGTTAAGGTACCTTTTTGTAAGCGACGTGGTAGCATTCGGATGCTTGACCACTGATTCATATTAATGACCATTGCAGTGTTCTGGGGGATTATGTGATCCCCTTTTGCGACCTTCTCACAAGCAAAGTCGAGGGGGAAACCAGATTCACTTAACAATGTTGTCACTAATTTAACAACTGCACCGATTCCTTTAAGAAATCTGGCGAGAGAAGACATACGATGGGGAAAACTCACTTCACAGATTTCTCACTTAGCAACGTAAATGTTGGGTTCAATTGGGGTTGTACGTCAAGGGCTACCTGTACAGGGACTCCTCACCTTATGACCACAACTGAGATTATAATTTTGATTTCTAAGCAAGGCAGGAATGGAATGGAATGGAATAGAATAGAATAGAATAGAATAGAATAGAATAGAATAGAATAGAATTAGAATGGAATGGAATGGAATGGGATAGGATAGGATAGGATAGGATGATAGGATAGGATATTGAAATGTAGAATAGAATAGAACAGAATAGAATAACAGAGTTGGAAGGGACCTTGGAGGTCTTCTAGTCCAACCCCTTGCTCAGGCAGGAAACTCTGTACCTTTTCAAACAAATTGTTGTCCCATAAAATGAGTTATACCCAACTTTACAATGTTTTGGGCTACGGTTTAAGAGGCTGGAAGCAAAAACACATGAAGAACGGTTGTAGAAATTGGGTATGTCTAGTCTAGCCTGCCCCTCCCCCCCATTCCATCTCAACCCTGCAAACTTTAGTTGTTGGCAAGGAAAGCATTACCAATGACATATATTTTTAAAAAAATCCATTGAAGTATCCTTTGAATCTTTAAAAAGTGACTATTTATACAACCCAATTACACATGGTAGCTTTTCGCGGTGAGCTTATGTATTTCACAGTATGGGGTGGATTTCAGAGGCATGGTAAAATCTGTGCAGTGGAAACTGAGTAGAAATGGGGGGGGGGGATTTTCCATATGATTTTTCTCTGCATTCCCAAGAAAGGGAATTTGCCTGGACTGAAAAACAGGCATAGCAGAGATTGAGTTTAAAAACCAAAAAGAGGGGGGGGGGGAGCATTTACAGGACCAGCTGTGCTTTGATATATTATGACAGATGGAAGAAAAAAAAGGAAGGCTTGTAACTTTAATTAGAGAACTGGCACAGTTCGCTTTCAAGATTAGGCTAGTTTGATTTAGTGGTAAAGGCACTAGGCTAGAAACCGGGAGATTGGGAATTCTAGTCCTGCCCTAAGACACGAAAGTCAGATGAGTGATTTGGGGCCAGTAACCAGGAGACAGTGAATTCTAATCCCGCTTTAGGATTGAAAGCCAGCTGAGTGACTTTGGACCAATTATGAGGTGATTATGAGTTCTAGTCATGCCTTAGGACTGAAAGCCGGCTGACTGACTTTGGACCAATTGTGAGACGACTATGAGTTCTAGTCCCGTCTTAGGTGTGAAAGCCAACTGAGTGACTTGGACCAATTGTGAGGAGACTATGAATTCTTGTCATGCCTTAGGAGTGAAAGCTGGCTGGGTGACTTTTAACCAATTGTGAGGTGACTAGTCCCCACCTTCGGAGTGAAAGCCAGCTGGGTAACTTTTGACCAATTGTGAGGAGACTATGAGTTCTAGTCCCACCTTAGGAGTGAAGGCTGACTGGGAGACTTTGGGTCAGTCACTAGAAGTCAGTGAGTTCTAGTCTCCCACATTAGGGATAAAAGTCAGCTGCTGTAGGCCAGCCACTCTCTCTCTCTGTTTAACCCACCACTTTGGGTTTTATTGTGGGGAAAATAGGAGGAGGAAGTCTAATGATGGGCATTGTGGGGAATTAAAATGGAGGGTTGTCATTATAAATTGGCCATGAACTTCTGTGATGCAACAATGTCAACATCCTTTCTCATGGCAGTTGTCCATTCCTAGCTGTCCTACCCCACCCTGCCCCACCCCACCCCAATGACCATTATCTGTTTAGATACCACATGTATGACATCTAGAGTACATGTACAGCAGAGGTGATATTCAGCAAGTTCTGATCGGTTTTGGAGAACCAGTAGCAGAAATTTCAGAGTTTGGAGAACCAGCAAATACCAGCTCTGGCTGGCCCCATCTATTCACTGCCTCCTGAGTCCCAGCTGATCAGCTGTGTCTTCTGTTGCCCTGCATAGAAGAAAGGAGCTGGAAAGCAGGTTAGTGGGGTGGGGCGGAAATGGAGATTTTACAGTATCCTTGCCCTGGAGTGGAGTGGAAATGGGGATTTTGCAGTATCCTTACCCTACCACGTCCTCCAAGCCACGCCCCCCAAGCCACGCAATGCCATGCCCACAGAATGAGTAGTAAAAAAAAATTGAATCCCACCACTGATGTACAGATATAATGTTAGCCATGTGACAAATTCAGGCAGTGTCCTTTTCAAAGGGATAGAGCTAACATGAGCAAAGGGTAGCATTTGCAGAAGATTAACGTTCCCCATCTGAATTAATCTTGAAGTAGGAACATAAATGTTTAAAGAGTGATGCCTTCTCCCTCAACAAACTGTACCAAAGGCAAAAGCGTATGTACAAATCTGTGTAAAAAGAGATGAGAAGGACTTTTAATATAAATATAACATGAACCTGTCATCTTTGGAATTAAGTGCCTACATTTTACACAATCCCATCTTTGTTTCATAATTTTAATTTAATTTCAAACATAAATAAACGTGTCTTTTTTTTGTGTGTAAATTATCTGATATGTTAAGGAAAAATAAATAATATATGTTTACCCTTTGCTAAAGGAAATATCTATCTATCTATCTTTCCTTCCTTCCTGCCTGCCTGCCTGCCTGCCTCACTCAGCATCCATCCATCTTGTGACCTTATTCAATCAAAGGAACATGGAGCATGTCAAATCTTGTAGGATAAGCAGAAATTGAGACAACACATCCATCCATCCATCCATCCATCCATCCATCCATCCATCCATCCATCCATCCATCCATCCATCTATCTATCTATCTATCTATCTATCTATCTATCTATCTATCTATCTATCTATCTATCATCTATCTATCCTGCCTGCCTGCCTGCCTGCCTGCCTGTCTGCCTGCCTGCCTCACTTAGCATCCATCTATCTTGTGACCTTATTCAATCAAGGGAACATGGAGCATGTCAAATCTTGTAGGATAAGCAGAAATGGAGACAACAGATATATCTATCTATCTATCTATCTATCTATCTATCTATCTATCTATCTATCTATCTATCTATCTAGGATTAGAAAACATCATTGAAAATAAACCCCAAATAAGATGTCACTCCCATTTTGCTTTTTATTCCTTCCCAGATAGGTTTTATCTCAAAGCAAGAAAAGAAGATGTCCTATTGTGCTTGGCTCTAACTTTCTGGGGATCGCTTGATCCATTAAACTACACCTGGAAAACCTGGGGAAAGCAAACTCATACTGAGGTCTCCTAAAGATTAATACATTTCCACCCTGAAGGTAATTGAGGATTTGAGCCACTTCCTTCTTTATGTGAAATTTATGAGCCAGAAGATTTGACCAGATTTTCAGATGTATTTGGGGAATGGAAGGACAGCCTGTCAAAGATATTAGTACTTGGTGTGAATGTTGGGAATCACTGAGTAACAAATACGTAGTGTTGATTGCACATAAACTTTGCTTTCAGAAGATACATATTCTTCCTTCTTGCTTTTCATGTATTCACTCTGTCAGAGACCTTGGTTGCCACTCTTTCAAACTAGCTACCAAAGTGATAATTAAGATTTAATTATCTGCACAATGAGCAATCATATTAAGTAAATTAATTAAATTTAAATTGCATTTCCATGTAAATGCAAATTGCATTACTTTTCGTTTTTGTCCCAGCCCATTCTATGTTTTAGGGAGTATAGCCCCTGGTATAAACCACAAAGACCAAAAGCAGATCTGCCCAATAGCATATCAAGCTATCTCAAATGCCTCTGTGTTCTGCCCATAAAGGGCCCACATAATGTTATGATGAGTTTGACCAATTGCCCTGCTTAGGTGAGTCGTGATGTTGCTGGATCTCAAAATGGATGAAAGTGTTTAAATTTTAGAGGGGAAGAAGAGTTTAGGAAGAATGAATTTGTTCAGCTTGCAAATAGTTTCGAACTGTCCTGATCTGGCTCAGAACTCAGATTCTGATTCTGCTCCAGATGAGATATCAAGCCAAGGATTACATGAAGTTGATCAAACTACTTGGACAGCTGCAGCAATCAGGTGCGGATGAAGTTAGACATCCCAACCCCAACACCTGGTGAGTAGAGAGGATTGCAGAGCACATATGTTCCATGAGGCTTCTCACCAAGCAAAGGAATAAGCATCTTGATTGTGGACAGCTGGCTGCAGCCTGATTTAAGAGGTAGCCCTGACTCATGTTCCCTTTGCTGGAAACAATGCCTGATCTCTGTTTCTTTCATGACATTCCTATAGATTTTGTTTGTATAAGAAACCTTGAGTGTGTCACCTCTGGACTGACCAACAACCTTGACCCAGCTCTCAGAATCTTGGACTGATTTTGAACTATTCTTCTGCACACTCCTATTTAAAAGCCAATATTTCAGACAACCATCTGAGACTCTTTTTGATTTGCATTCCTTTGTTATCTCTTTGACCTTGAATAAACTGTGAACCACCATAATAACTGTGTAAGTCAGTATTCGGAACCAGAGGTAGCACATGAATTATCTTCTTTAATAAGCATCAATACGTGCAGCCTTTAGTTACCATATTTTTGGAGTATAAGGCTCACCTTTCCCCCCCACTAAAAGAGGGTGAAAGTTTGGGTGCATCTTATACACCAAATGTAGCCCTGCCCATCACTGGCCCCCACTCTATGGCCTCTGCCTCCTAGCAATTTACCTCCTTGCAGCAAATGGGAAAATGGGGCTTGCAGAGGCAGCAATAGGCTATAGCAATCCCTGCAACCTGAAACAGCTGATCATCGGGAGGTCCGTGCTGAAATTGAAAGTGAAATTTTCTGTTTGCTGCAAGGAGGCAAATTGCTGGGAGGCAGAGGCAGATTTTTTTTTCTTCTAATCAGGCCAAGCTGATACAGGCTGTTTGCTGCAAGGAAGTCAGTCGATAACTATAAATGCCTATAGAATGTTCAAATTATTAGACTTATTTTTTAAAATCTGTTTTATTATTGTTCTAGACAACTTAGCAAAATGAGGAAGCCTTTTAAAATAAATGCTTGATCTGAAGAGGCCCAGTGCTATTGTGTCTTCTTTTAAATAGCAGAGAATAACGTATACTTCCAGAAAGACACATCAATTTAACAGCATCTGTACAAGCATAGTCTGAAATGTAACACTACAAACAGTATACAAAGGAGGCAAAGTATATGTATATCGTCTGTATTGTTTGCTGTTTGCCGCAAGGAGGCAAATTGCAGGGAGGCAGAGGCAGATTATTTTCCCCTTGTTTTCCTCCCCAAAAGCTAGATGTGTCTTATACTATTGAGCATCTTATATTCCAAAAAATACGGTAATCTTCTGATCTTGAAAAAGCTAAACAGGGTTACAACTTGTTGGAATTCGGATGGGAGAATACCAAGAAATAGCAAAGTTGTAGATTGTCCTGAAAAATGCCCCAGAAAAAAAAAACATCAGTGGACTATTTTTACATTGTTACTAATATAAATTTGTGAATACAGTATGTTCACAAAATAACTGAAAGTTGAACTTAACTCATGTTGTACTTTGTTTTTTTCTTTTCACCCTTAAGTTAAAATAATGAAATCCCAACACACGATAAGCCTCATAAATCTTTGTGTTGTTGGTTTTTTTTTTCTTTGTAGTAAGGCTTTCTGTTTATTTTATTTTATTTTTCACAGTTTTGAACCACCATTTCCCTCCAGCCAACTGGAGGTCCAAAGAACACCTACAAGAACATTTATGGGGTACAAGGAGAGGAGTTGCTCCTGGAGAAAAGAAGATATTCTAAAAGCAATCTTGTTAAGTTTAAAGACAATGGAGGGCAATTGTGAAAGGTTTTCTAGCGTTCTTGAGATAAGCTTTGTTTTTTATTTCCCCCATCTTCTGAAAATCAGAGGCACAGTATGAGTGACATCTGACCCCTCTCTGTGAGGAGTTTCTCTAAATTGTTCCTCGCCTAACGTCCTGCAGTGAGTACAAATTGCTTCCAGGAATCCGGCATACAGGTTGTTACAAACCAGAAATAGGTTGCCTCTATTTTGGTGTGATGCTGCCTGCGTCGGTAAAAAACACAAATCTAAAATAGTAATCCTTTGAGATAGCTATTGTCCTCTTCTTCTCAAGTCTAAGTGGTAAATTTGCTTTGTACAATTAGCCAGCAAGCCACACATCCACTCCCTGTGAAATTCTCCTTGCTATTCTCTTGTGAAAATTCATCCTGGACAGGCCACAAATTAAAATGGTGTGTCGGCTTTAAAAGCCGTACCGTGGTTCCCTTTGAATGTGCATCACGTATGAGCCCAAACACAAAGCTATTTCAAAGGAAAACTTCCTCAAAAGGGGAAGAACAAAAGCAGAATGTCAGGGTTCCAAATAGCATCCAAAATTAAATCCAAGGCAAAGGATTCCTCAAGGTTCCAATTTATTAAGAGAATCATGTTGGCATATCTGGGACAACCCGAATCGGAAAGCTTCCAGGTTTTCCCACCCAGCTGAAAGTTCAAGATCCTGCCCCAACACCCACAAGTTTATCACATGGTCCAATCTTCCACTGCCATGATGATAGATTCCACCCATCCAGTTCTGGCCAGGTGCAGAGACAAAGATGACCTTGGCTTTCTAAGAAGAATGTTATTATGGCTACATATCGCCCAACTCCATATAATCCCCCCCCCTTCCATTTTCCCACAATAGAAAGTAGACAGTAGAAAGTGTGGCAGGCCTGAAGTCCAAAAGAAACGATGTCTTGCAGGCATGACACAGAAGTCTAAGAATGACTATTATGGATGAGAACCCTTGGTTTCCCATTGCAGATGCCTCTGAATGTCCACAAGTGGAGCATTAAAACCAAATTAAACAGAACTTCTTGGAAGTGTTGGAAGAAATGTCCATCTGGGTTCAGTTCCAAGTGGGAAGAAAAACCCTGGAAACATGGAGACTGCTTGGAAAGATGGTTTAATGGTGGACAGGATCACAAGGTTTGAGGTCCTGGACAAAAAGGGAAGAGATGTATGTCACCCCTGAGGACTACCTGTATAAGATTCACCATCACATCTCCTTTGGATAAACATTTTTGTTTTTAGCTGAATTCCAGTATGTTTAGCAAAGCACATCTTGTTCAGCTTCCCCAGCTCAATGAACTCTCATAAAGAGCATGACAAAAACAGGAGCTCTTGATACAAAAGAATGCACAAAAATCATACAGTACATCAAATATGAGAAATTGGTTCCAACGCCCTTTATATGCGCACAGGGTAAAAACGGGTATCAGCATGGATCTATTTTCTTCGGTTCTTTCAGAAGTGGGTGAAAGCTGAAGTCCTTAGTTATGCTTTCCTTTTATTTCTTTAATATATTCTTTTATGGTTTTTAAAACAGCGACAATAAGAAATGGAAAAAAGGAACAAAAAATGAAAATAAAAACGCATACATCATCAAGGAAACAAGACAAAAAAGGCATTTAAAAAAAACCTGAAGTAAAATGCAAAAAAGAAAAATATATCAGTGACTAGATACAATTGATTTATCTAATGCAATTATTCAAGTACATACACATTTCTAATGCGTTTCTAGAACTCTCATTTTGACCTATTTTATATTAACATGGTCTGATGCTAAGGAATTAGACATTCTACTCCCCCTCCCCACCTGAAAAGAAATCTGTTCCAACTGCCAGTTGCCTCACATTTTGTTACCTCAGTTCAAATTGGCAGACATTCCATGCCTTCACTCAGGAATAGTCTGAGGCTCCTTACAGTACTAAATGTCGGTACCTTACCAAAATGTCTACGCCTTCCAGCTATGGAATTGCTTCCAAACTCAAGGCAGTGGGAACAATATTCCCTCATGTGTTTCAATCATCAACCACTTCTTGGATGAGAAGCGAAACATCTTCCAGGAAAAATGAAGTCCAGTTGCCTCTTGAAAAAAAGCATCTTTGGGACAATCCACTCATAGGTGGCAAGTGCAATTGGTCTCAATCCATTGAAGGGAGCATCTTTCCAATGTTGCAATATCAGTCTTCGGGCCATAGTAAGGGCATGGAGAATCCATTTATGTGATCTGGTTATCAAATTCCAAGGACTGAGTATGTCATTCAAAAGAATATTATTGACTGAAAATGTGAAAACGTTATCGCCCAACCATCTTTTGATTTATATTTAGCACAATCCGAGAGGCAGTTTTGTCTAGTGGTTGAGGTACTGGTTTAGGAACCAGGAGATTGTGAGTTTCAGTCCTGCCTTAAACATTCTAGTCAACTGAGTGACTTTGGCCAATCATCAGGAGATAGTAAATTCTGATCCTACCTTCGACTTGAGAGCCAACTGGGTGATTTTGAGCCAATCACTAGGAGACAGTGAGTTCTAATCTTGACTTAAATATAAAAGCTAGTTTGGTGATTTTGGGCCAGTCACTCCCTCACTCACACTTCAACCCACCTGACAGGGATGTCATTGTGAGGGAAAATAGGAGAAGGAGAGAATATTAGGTATGATCACAATAAGAAAGTTGGGATAAAAGTTAAATAAATATATATTTATACAGTCCATTACTTTCTGCCAAAACTTAGTGAGCAAAGAGCTTTATAAGTGTGTGTGTTCAAAGAAATATTATCCTTATTCCTTTTCCAGTAAAATGTTGTCCCAAATTAACACTTGCTATTAAGGATAAAGAAGAAATTGAATATTTTTTGATATGGTACATATTTTATCAAGAGCTAAATAATAGATGTTAGAAAGGAGGAGATATAATTGGAGGAAATGGTAAAGAGGAGACCTGTTAAAGAAGATGATGTCAAATGTTACATATTAATGTTACTATATTATTATGTTATTATATTATTAATATGATGGTGAGGAATTATAACAACAAAAATGTAAAAGATGACTACTTAAGCTCAATTATACCCAGAACACACACTGTTTCATGAAAATTAGATGTTACATAAATAAAACAGATAAAACTTCAAAAAAATGTTGTCCCAAACCAGGGGTGTCAAATTCAAGGCCTGGGGGCCAGATCCAGCTTGCGGGGTGCTTAAATCTGGCCCGTGGAACCACCCTGGAAAAAGCAAAGGATCGGCCCACCCGTGGCCCTCCTGAGCTCCATTTTTGCTGGCAGAGGGTTGCAGAAAGCCATTGCCGTTGAAAACGGAGCTCAGAAGCCCGTTTTCGCTGGCAGGGGCTCAGGCCACCACAGGTGCCCCCCCCCCCGGCACGAGTGGCTGGCCATGCCCATCCTGGCCACTCCCCCTGGGGCCTCCGAGATCAAACACAACGCTGATGCAGCCATCAATGAAATCGAGTTTGACACCCCTGTCCCAGACAATACGTTTCTACCGAGATGTAACAGAGACCAGTACATTTTAAACCTTATATTTTTTTTGTTGCTTAAGTGATCGTTTAAGGTGCATGGACACTGCTGGCCATAACTTTTCTAACTGGCAAAGAGAAAAGGAGGAGATTATCTTGCTCTCTGCTTCAAGCTGTTTGCCCAGCACCTACGGGATACCACGGTGAGACCGATGCGAATTTCCCCCGTCCCTTTTTCTTTACATAAATGGACTGTACCTTAAAAAGAAGACATGCGGTGACATTAGCTAATCAATACCGAGAGCTGCAGAGCGAAGGCAGAGCCATCTGGAAAGATTATAGCATCAGGCAAACCACAAGCAGGTACATGATTGGCAAAAGAAGAGAGGGGGTGAAAAAAACACTCATCTTGGTCTTCAGACAAGCTGACAGATTGATTTTGAATCCTGCTAATTGTCTGGTCCAGCATGAGAGCTCAGGTGCCGCCCTGGGAGAAGTAAGGCAACTGCATCTCCTTTTAGATCGGAGAAGGAAGACTCGAATGGTTGATTTGTTTATTTCTTTAGCGCGTGGCACTGCAGAATGTCAGCATCCACCCACCCTCCTAGAGAATAAAATATTTTGGGGAATATTAAAAAGGCAGAATATTACATTTCCCCTAAAAAGAAATGGGGGGGGGGATCTTAAAGGAGGAAGAAACCAGCCCCAGTCTCCCTCCTCAATCAGAAACTGGGGAGGCAAGATTTGGCAATCCATTCAGAAAGACTGGGTCAGACAGAAACTCTCCCGAGCTCCGTTTTATGCCGCAATGGCCTCCTGCAACCCTTTACCAGTGAAAGTGGAGCTCGGGAAAGCCACAGGCAGCCCTCATGAGCTCCGTTTTCGGCTGTGACGTCCTCCTGCAACCCTCTGCCAGCAAAAACAGAGCTCGGGAAGGCCACACGCAGCACTCCCAAACTCCGTTTTTGCTGGCAGAGGCACTGCAGGCCCATCCTTCACTTTGGTCCCAATCTAAGTACCCCATGGGCCAGATCCGGCCCCCCATGTTTTGAGTTTGACACCCCTGATCTAACTGCTTCTGGTGTGACACTCAACTGTTGATGTAGAAATGCAACAAAGCTTCAGAGTCTCTGCTACTCATAAAATTCCCTCACAAACACTTAGAGAAGTAGAAGATGGATGCATTTTTATTCTTAAAAAAACTACTTGGTGCTCTGGACTTAAGAACACAGGTGTGTGTGTGTGTGTGTATGTCTGTGTATGTGTGTGTCTGTGTGTGTGTAAAATGTGGAAGAAGAAGTCAAAACTCAGAAGCTGCTGGCTGGATGAATTTGCATTTTAATAGCTTTCCAGGTCTCAGTATCATTTACTTTTACAAAACATAGGTTTACTAGCACACTTTGAGTGAGGATTTAAGAGTCTGGGTGTGTAGAACAAGTCAGACAAGGCTAAAATGGAGCTGGGATGTTTCTGGGCCAGCGCATTGCAGCAATCCAAATATTATTCCACATTGTGCGAATGAGATCATTATCTTAAATTGCAATTTACTTCAATTGATTACGAGTTTAGGGTTTAGCATGTAGGGTGAAGACAATCCCTGCATTTCTTTTAAGTTCACAAGCGTATCTTCAGATTTTTTTTCTTTCTTTCAGATCCTTATTTATTTATTTACAAGCTGGATACCCGTGCTTCACAACAAAACTATGTGAACTATGCAGGAGAAATTTGGTTCACAGTCCATTGGCTCAGTGGTGGTCAATAATTGAAAGACATATTGGAATATTTTTCGTGCTGCCTTGAGTCCAGAAGCAGTTCTATAGTTGGAAGGCGTAGACATTTTGGTGAGGTAACAACATTTAATACTGTAAGGATCCACAGAGCGTTCCTGAGTGAAGGAGTGGAACGTCTGCCAGTTTGAACTGAGGTAACGGAATGTGAGGGAACTGGTAGTCGGAACAGAGTTCTTTTCAGGTGGGAAGGGGGAGTAGAATGTCAAACTCCTTAGCATCAGAGCGTGTTAATAATAATATAGGAAATACTAATGATCTGATGGTCATTTTGAAAAACCCTTCATTAGCGAGCATCTAGAAGCCAAGAGGAACATCCGTGTCAAATTTCAAGTTTGTAGGATTTATGGTTCTGGAGATTTCATGATGATGCATGAGTGGTATTTCGCTTTTATATAGAGAGATTTTTCTGGCCCATGGAGAAAGTCCCACCTCTCAGAAGAAAAAAGCAGAACCTCTTACCCTTTGCGCGGAAAAGTTGAGAGATACATATCAACCCGATTCAGTAAATAATTCAATATATGACCTTGATGCTTATTGATTCCTCAAGCTGTTTATCTTTCTAGTGTGCTCCCTGGCAAAAACAATTATCACTTAATTATAAAATGGTCTGGCTTGAGGGAGCCTTCCAATTGGCTGGCAAACACACTGAAGGGATGAAATAATCTATGGAAACTAAACAGCCCCGACAGAAAATGCTGTTTAATATTCCAAACCACAAACTTCATTCTAATTTTTTTTCCCTGACACATTTCCCCCCCCCCCTCATCTCTCATTTCAAAAATCACTTAAGGATATTTAGCCAATCACCGCCTCGACTGGCTGGCTGAGAATTCTTACCTTATACTATGAATTTAGCTGGATAACCACAGGTGCTGTTACACAAGAGAGATTCCATTTTTTTTAGAGGTAGCCCTTGACTTACGACCGCAAAGGAGTCCAGAATTCCTGTCACTAAGCAAGAAAGGTGTTCATTTGAGTTTTGCCCCATCATATGACTTTTCTCATCACATTCATTCAGGGAATTGGTGCAGTTGTAAAATCAGAGACATCGTTGTTAAGTGAGTCTGAGTTTCCCATTGTTTGTCAGAAGGGGATTGTGTGATCTTCGGGACACTTCAACTGTCATAAATATGAGCCACTGGTCAAGCCTCTGAATGTAAATCACCTGACCGGGCAGGGGGGGGTACTGCAATGGTCATAAGTGTGAAAAGTGGTCACAAGTCCCATTTTTCAGTGCTGTTGTAACTTTGAATGGTCACTAAATAAACTTTGGCAAGACGAGTACTACCTGTGCATCTTGAGTCATTCTAATATTGTTTTCCAGTCTATCCATACCTCTATACTTTAACTTTAAAAGGTGGTGTAAATAGTAAGGTGATGGAGGGAGGCTGGGCAGACCTCAAATTAGTTCATTGTCTGACATGGGAGATCACTGGGGATCTTTGGGCTATCACATGTCAGGAGATCATGTGAACAATGTAGAACAGGCTTTGGCAACCTTAAACACTCAAAACACCAACAAAGGTCCTAACCCCCCGTTGTCAGGCCTGCGGCCATTTTTTCTATTGGATCCTTGGCCTGCCACACTTTCTATTATTCTACTATGCCGTTTCTAATGTGGGAAAATGGGAGGGGGGATTGTACGGAGTTAGCTGCTATGGGCATAGATAAGCCTCCAAGGGGTCTTAAAGACTCTCAGAAAGAGTCCAGAGGACTGCAAGGAACATAAATCCTTGCATTCTCCACCATTCAGCCAGAATGGAAGAAGCTTCTCTTGAATGAGAAGCGAAACGTCTTCAAGGAAAGCCAGAAAGTCCAGCTGCCTTTTGAAAGAAAGCACCTTCGGGACATCCAAGAAAGATTTCAAATCATTGGAATCTGTAGCTGCTGTTCAAAAATATTGCATATTTCTGACCACCAACCAGGTCCTTCGGTCTCTAAGGAGCCCCCTGGGTAAAGAGTTGAGGGAAGGAAGGGTGAAACCGTATCTGGACATCTCAGCAGCCTTTCAATTTTGCCTAATTTGGCACGGATATTTTAGCATGGCTGTTAAAGCTGCCTAGTCAAAGACCTCGATAGATGCACTCATGGAAACCGTTAAACACCGGGGCATTTGAAAAAGAAAACTCAAGAGATAGCTCTGCTGTATCTGGAGGAGCTTCCCAATCAGGAGCCAAGCATTTGTCGAGCTGACAGTTTTGCTTGATGCCTCTATAAATAAAATAGAGGCTGATTTTTTTTTTGTTTTCAAAGCTGGAAATCTCACCGAAGAGACAAGAGGTTGTTTCCTCTCCTGGCCTTCGAAGACATCTTTGCAAAGCAAATGGCAGCCATCCGTTTTTTTTAAAAAAAATTCCGAGCACATATAAAGGAATTGTTAACACTCCTGGCCTCTTCCATCAGGCATTGCTACTCAGAGCAGAGGGTAAAAAATATGTGCAGAGGGACAAGGAGTTTTCTGACATCTACAGTGGGTGGAAGAAGACTGGCACTCCTTCCTGGTCGAGCTATTCTCGACTTAAGCTTTTCCAGACATTGCTGATGGCTAAAGCGGGATTGGGAAGGAGAGGCAATATTGCTTTTGATAATCATCCACTACATACTTCTTTTTGTAAGAGACACATTTGCATTCCTTAAAGTTGAAAGTGAAATTGTGCTGAGAAGCTTTAGAAGTCAACAGAAGATAACAAAGTTAGAAGGGACCTTAGAGGTCTTCTAGTCTAACTCCCTGCTCAAGCAGGAGATGCTATTCCAAGGGTGTCTAACTCTATTTTATTGAGGGCAGCATTAGAGTTGTGTGTGGCTGGGGGGAGGGGTGTGGCCAGCTCGACATCACTCATGTGGGAGGGGCACCTGTGGTAGCCAAGTGGTAGCTAAAGCAGGACTTTCCTCTGACCCTGACCCCTTTCATTATAGTCTCCTCCCTCATCCTTTCCTTCCTTCCTTCCTTCCTTCCTTCCTTCCTTCCTTCCTTCCTTCCTTTCTTCCTTCCTTCCTTCCTTCCTTCCTTTCTTTCTGTTTCCTTCCTCCCTCCCTCCCTCCTTCCTTCCTTCCTCTCCTTTTCTTCCTTCCTTCCTTCCTTTTCTTTTTTCTTCCCTCTGTCATTCTTCTCTTCTCTACTTCCCCTTCCTCTCTCCTTCTCCTCTCTCCCCTTTCCACTCCTCCTTTCTCTCTCCTCTTCCCCCCCACCCAGGCCTATCTCCTATCCCTCTCTTCTTCCCTTGCCTCTCTCCTCAGGCAGTATAATTTTTACCTGGTGGATCAGGTTACGCAGTACGTCCGGTTGTTTTTATTCTGTAATGCATGGTTTGTTTGGTTTTTTTTTTCCAGTTTTGGGGAACTTATTTTCCTTTCTCATTTAAGTGACATTAATTTTCTGTTGGGTTGAACTGTTGTTGGTCCTACTGAGCTGTGTGTACACACTAGAAGGGTGGGATTGTCCACAGAGATAACCAACAAATGAGAATCGATCAGCTTTGAAGCAAAGCACTGAGAGCTAAGATTGGCCTAAATCCTGAATCCTTGTCTTTTACTCTGTTCAATTCATCCTTTCCCCTCCTTTTTTATTGCAAAGGGTATCTAACTTTTTTTTGAAGTATGAGATAGACAGACAGACAGACAGACAGACAGACAGACAGACAGACAGACAGACATATTAGATAGGTAGGTAGATAGGTAGGAAGATAGATAAAGATGACAGGCAGGCAGGCAGGCAGGCAGGCAGAGATAGATATTAGGTAGATAGGTAGATAGATAGATAGATAGATAGATAGATAGATAGATAGATAGATAGATAGATAGATGATAGATAGATAAATAGATAGATAGATGTGTGTGTGTGTGTGTGTGTGTGTGTGCGTGAGAGAGAGGGGGGGGGAGAGAGAACACCTTTCTGTGGTCTCTGCAGATTTTGCTTGCAGATTAAATGTTACATTATTCAAAACGGACACCCCAAAATGTTGTTTTCTTCTTGTTCTCCATTTTTGGTTCTTGATACTTTAAGGTCAGAACTGTCTGCAGGTCTGCGCGAAGAAGAAAAATAAAATCCTCTCTTTTAATTTTTATCCTTGAAAGGGGGGTGAGAAAAAAAATTGGAGACCACAGGATGTTCTAATCCTGCATATATATTTCTGTGTTATTACTGGTTATTACAGGCAGCTTCCGAAATGAAAGGGCCAAAATGTTTGCTAACACAACTTCTCACTGCTTGCCGTGATGACAGCAAACCCATCTCCAACCTATTATTTACTAGGCAGGTACTTAAAGAGATTGTTTGCAACAGGCAGTTGGTAAGAAGAAGAAGAAGAAGAAGAAGAAGAAGAAGAAGAAGAAGAAGAAGAAGAAGAAGAAGAAGAAGAAGAAGAAGAAGAAGAAGAAGAAGAAGAAGAAGAAGAAGAAGAAGAAGAAGAAGAAGAAGAAGAAGAAGAAGAAGAAGAAGGAGAAGAAGAAAATACGTGCCAGAATAAATGTCCCAAAGCCTCTGTCCTTTTCTCTCTTATTCAAGTGTGTGCAATCTTAAAATTAATATGTGATATGTGGGTAAGTATCTGCCGGGAACTGTCATTTATGTTTCCTAGGAATAAATCAACATTTCACCTCCATCTGATCTGAAAGTGTTTCTTTGGGAAAATAGAACATAATTTACATAAATGGAGAATTCACAGAACTCTTGAGCATCTAGCGTTTCAAGAAAGAAAGCGGGGGGGGGGAGCAAAGGAACAAGGAAGTAAACAATCGGTCCATCAGCGATTATCCTTCAAAGTAGCAATGTCACATTTAGGAAATTCTTTCTGCTTAAAACACTTCGATTCCCCTCCCATTTTAGATCCTTCTGCACAGCTTCCCATTTTCTTCCCCACCCTTTCCAAGAGCTTCAATTTATTATTTCATCAGTTCAGAGAGAGAGAGAAAAAAACCGAGGTTGTAAGAGATCAAACAAATGTGAATGTATTAAGGAAGACAGTAGGTGAGGGAGGCTAAATTGTCAGATTAAATGAAAAGACAGAGGATGAGACTGGCATTGTGCTGGGACTGGCTTCTAACATCTGTGGAGGCTGCAAATTCTGTGTAATAAACCTTTTGTCCCTAGGCAGGCAATGCAGTACCTCCAGATGTTATACTACACTTCCCATCATCAGTGACCATTGGTTTGGGCTGGTGGAAGTTTAGTGCAAGCATCTGGATGGAATGACATTTTCTAAATACGTGTTTTGCTTCTATGCATCCAACACAACTGCATGAGATAAATGGATGGATGGATGGATGGATGGATGGATGGTTGTATGGATGGATGGATGGATGGATGGATGGATGGATGGATAGATAGATAGATAGATAGATAGATAGATAGATAGATAGAAATGGATGGATGGGTGGATGGATGGATGGATGGATGATGGATGGAGATAGAGATGATAGATAGTTGTAAATGGAGTGAGGTATGGGTGGATGAAGATAGAGATGATAAATATGTTAGATATAGATAGGTGGATAAATGGATGGATGGATGGATGGATGTTTGGATGGATAGATAGATAGATAGATAGATAGATAGATAGATAGATAGATAGATAGATAGATAGATAGATAGATGATGGATGGATGGATGGATAGATAGATAGATAGAATATATCTATCTAATAAATAGCTTGCTAGCCTGATAATAGCTAGCTAGCTAACTACATAGCTAGAAAGCTGCATATAGATAGATGATAGATGACAGATGACAGATGGATGGATAGAGGGATAGAGGGACAGACAGAAAAGACAGACAGACAGACAGACAGACAGACAGACAGACAGATGTCTATCGAGATTCTCAATCATCCAGGTCATGGTTGTCCCAAATATGTTTTTTCAAGAGGCAACTGGATTTTCTGGTTTTTCTTTGAAGATGTTTTGCTTCTTATCCAGGAAGCTTCTTCAGTTTTCAATCTAGCTATCTAGGCAGGTAAGTAGGTAGACGAGAGAGAGAGAGAGAGAGAGAAAGAGAGAGAGAGAGAGAGAGAGAGACAGACAGACACAGACAGACAGACAGACATTGCTAGCAACAACAGTGAGAACATGTCTATCATTGGCATGTTCCGGGCAGGACTCACAGTTCCTAGGAAGTACATAATACAAATACAATAGCAGAGTTGGAAGGGACCTTGGAGGTCTTCTAGTCCAACCCCCTGCCTAGGCAGGAAACCCTATACCATTTCAGACAAATGGCTATCCAACATCTTCTTAAAGACTTCCAGTGTTGGGGCATTCACAACTTCTGGAGGCAACTTCTGTTCCACTGATTAATTGTTCTCACTGTCAGGAAATCTCTCCTCAGTTCTAAGTTGCTTCTCTCCTTGATGAGTTTCCACCCATTGCTTCTTGTTCTGCCCTCAGGTGCTTTGGAGAATATGAGAAGGCAGACTATTCATTTCATATTTTGCTAATAAGCTTTCTCTAAGTAGATGGCTCCCAGAGAGGTGGGGAAGTGAGATGCTGGAATAGAAAGCGTTTGGTCTCATCCCTCCAGGGCTGCAGGGAGTTACAAGGGCAACCATGGTAACCAACGATGAATATAAGCAAATGAATTTGCAACCGGAGGAGGGACAAAGAATTAAACCAAAAGCTTCCTTGCAAAGGTCAGCTTCAAAATCAGCTTTGTAGGTAGACAAGTATGCTCAACGGAAGATATAGTTGTCATAGTGTGAAAGAAGAAAATCCTTCCAGCAAAGGGGAAGGGAGGGGAGGATAACAAAATGAGAAATTGGTATAATAGAAAGAAGCAGAACTATAGCTTTGCAGTGCATGTGATGGTCCGCTTTTACTTGGAGATATTCCTGCAATATTTTTCATTCTATCCCCACTCTCTAAGTTATTAACAATTGGAGGAGATTTGCAATCCTCTGTCTCTATCCTTCCTCTAGTGCCTTTTATCTTCTCTTCTTTTCCCTTCCTTTCCTTTCCCTTCCCTTCCCCCTTCCCTTCTCTTCCCTTCTCCTCACCTATTCTATTTTCTTCTTTCTCCCCCTCCCCTCCCCTATCCCCCTTTCCTTTCCCCCCTCCCCTCCCTTCTCCTTCCCTCCCCTCCCCTCCCATTCCATTCTCTCCCCTTCCCTTCCATTTTCTCCTGTCTCCTTTCCTCCCCTCCCCTTTCATTCCATTCTCTCTCCCCTCCTCCCCTCCCCTCCTTCCTCTCCTCTCCTTTCCTTTCCCCTTCCATCCCATCTCCTATACTCTACTCCCCTCCCCTCCTCTCCTCTCCCCTCCCCTTCCTTCTCCTCTCCTGTCCTGTCCCCTCCTCTTGATTGTTGAAAATGAGGTTTTAAAGGTGTGGGTGGGGATTCAATGTTACTTCTGAAAGGGCTGTAATCAGCTACAGGGTTCCTGTCTTTTTTTAAAAAAAAAAAAAACAACAACCCTACATTCCTGGTACAATTCATTTTCCCATATCTCTCCTCTATGTTTTGGTTTCTAAGTGCAGTCGCTCTGACTTTGCTGTCGGGACTGGTGGATTCTTCGGTACCGGACCTCTTGGCTTTTAGTCTCTTACGTTTCCAGCCAAGGATAGTCACATTCATGGGAAACCCAGAAGAGAAGAATCTGTATTGGAAGAAGTAACTTTCTTATCCTTTTGCTGAATTGTAGTGG
Organism: Natrix helvetica; assembly: GCF_964273705.1. NCBI lineage: Eukaryota > Metazoa > Chordata > Lepidosauria > Squamata > Natricidae > Natrix > Natrix helvetica. The sequence continues at coordinate 21,469,379 of NC_138559.1, read as the reverse complement.
TAACATCTGTTTTGGTCTGCTCAGAACACAGCCAAAAGAGAGAGAGGGGAAAAAACAACCAACCAAGTCATCCACAAGCCTTCGCGGGGAGCCTACGCAAGCAGAGAAATCAATGCCCATTGAACCTCGCATCAGGATTTCATAAACTCCTTGAAAGGTTAAGAATCGATTTTTGTTACGACTTGAAAGAGAAAACATGGGCACACATGAAGCCCCACGCACAACGGAGCCTTTCCCAAGTTGCTCATCTCTTAAGCAGAAATGACACGCGATGGTTCCCCCATTACCCATCCCTATTAAAAACACCAGCACAAAGCAAGAGAAGTAGATGCTCAAAAAAATCCTGCATGCTCAGGTTCTCTATTTGATGATCCCGGTAATGATCCTAGCAGCAATGAAACTACAGCAACATGTTTTTTTTTTAAACTCATGCATACATCCAAGTAAATAAATAATGTTCAAAAAGTAGAGCAACCAGATTCGGTAATATACCGTTGCATTATATAGTATCAACTACGTTAACTCTCAAGACTCTTTTTTTCTGCTATGTGTTCAAAATGTGACTAAAGTGATTGTGATTTATATGTATTTGTGTGTGTGTGTGTGTACTTTTTCTTTTCTTTTCTTTCTCTTCTTTCTTTTCTTTTTATCTTATCTTTTCTTCTTCTATTTTCTTTTATTTTCTTTTGCTTTCCTGAGAGTGGACCATTGTGTACACAGAATGTCATTTTAAGGGGTGCCACTGTGTACACAGAAAAAAATAATAATAAAGCTTATCATTCTCTCCTCTCCTCTCTTCCCCTTCCCCTCCTCTCTCCTCTCCTCAGGATGGTCGAAAATGATGGTTGAAAAGTACAACTTAAAATATATAGAACGATAAATGTACAGAGGACTATGTTAGAACGATGGAAACAACAGATATAAGTATGCGGTATAATATCAAGTCCCTATAATTTTTTTCCCCCTATGTTGAATATTGTATGAATAAGAGAAAAATGGACGTAATTAGGATATATAACACCATGCATATTTTAAAAAGTGTTGATGCAACCAGTGTCTCGCTGTTGCAAAGTTGAAATTGCGATACAAAATGAAGACAAATGTACAATAAAAATATTAAAAAAGAAAAAGAGATTCTAAAGGTGTGTGTGTGTGGGAGGGAGGGGGAGAGAATCCAGGGCTACTTCAGAAAGAACCGTGTTCTGCTTTGGGTTCCTGTAGCCATGCCGCTCACCAAGAGAGTACTGACCCAGGCTGCTCTCCTTAAGCAAAATATGGACCCGTTCGGAATTTCATCTGGCTTTCCAACAGGACAATGGTTTTCCCTCCAAAGGGTGTTTGTCAGGCTGCAAATGCAGGGCTCTTTCTAAAGAGAGACAAAGGAGCATCTAAACTGCTCAAGATTCTATTAAGGCAGTTTCTGCCTGTCATATAAATAAGATTCAACGCCTTCAAAGGAGGTCAGCCCAGCCATTCCAGCGGAGCTAATGGACTTCTAAAGAGCCAGAGGTGACGGTGATGACCCACTAAAGAGAGCTTGTCGATACCAGCCCTTCAGGTGTGCTGGATCTGGAAAGGCTCCATCCAGAGGATCCTGGGTCCTTGTTCTTTCTCTGTTCTTCTCTACTCTGCCTCTGGCTCTTCTCCAGCATTAGCAGGAGGCACTGGCAGTTAATTGCTGCAAAAAGAGAGAGAGCTAATCTCCCTTTCTGGATATGGCTTTATTTTTTTTTTGCTTTAGGAGCTGGCAAATGAATTCACCAAAAAAAAAAGAAGAAGAAGAAGAAGAAGGAGAAGGAGAAGGAGAAGGAGAAGGAGGAGGAGGAGGAGGAGGAGGAGGAGGAGAAGAAGAAGAAGAAGAAGAAGAAGAAGAAGAAGAAGAAGAAGAAGAAGAAGAAGAAGAAGAAGAAGAAGAAGAAGAAGAAGAAGAATATTAGAATGACTGGCGCTCCGTCTTCCAGGGCTGAAGATTCATTTCCTGTCTTCATCCTTTTTGAAGGCATCTTCTCCATGATCTCTCTATCCGTCCCTCTTTTCATAAGTCTGCCTGGCTTCAAGACAGCTTGGAACATTTGGTGCTGTTTCTCCTTCTAGTGCCAGGGTGGGAATTTTATCCAGAAGCCCTTGATCTTCTGCATTCTGCTCTGTTATTCTCATCAGAACACAAGAGAGCAAAATGTGTTGCTAAAATCATTTGCGCCCTTCCAGTTCTTTGCAGTTATGCAACAGCTTTCAGCTCACCCCAAATGTTCACTCTGTTGAATGCATGATGTACTAATTTAGATTGAAAACATACCAGACATATCTTTGCATTCTTTAACATTAGCAGGGCTATAAAATTATCAGCTTAGCAATGGGTCGGTCTTGGGATGGAGAGTCTAGATGAGACATCCACCCAGGATTACTAGTATTTTCTTTAATATAAGGTTAAAGGTAAAGGTATCCCTAGCACATATGTGCTAGTCATTCCTGACTCTATGGGGTAGTGTTCATCTCCGTTTCAAAGCCGAAGAGCCAGCGCTGTCCAAAGACATCTCCATGGTCATGTGGCCAGCATGACTAAACGCCGAAGGTGCATGGAACACTGTTACCTTCCCACCAAAGATGGTTCCTATTTTTCTACTTGCATTTTTACATGCTTTCAAACTGCTAGGTTGGCAGAAGCTGGGACAAGTAATGGGAGCTCACTCCATTACGCGGTGCTAGGGATTCGAACTGCTGGTCTGCCAACCTTTCTGATCGATAAGCTCTCAGCGTCTTAGCCACTGAGCCACTGTGTTACATTACATTAACAGAATCTTGCAAGTCTGAAATCCATCTCTCAAATCCATCTCCCCTTAAAGTCCATCACTCCTTCCTCACTATTGGGAAACTTACAAAGGTTTCCCCTGTCTAATCATGTCCAACTGTAGGGGGCGATATTTATCTCCATTTCTTAGCCAAGGGAGCCACTGTTGTCCAAAGATATTTGCGTGGTCATGTGGCCAATATGACTATACATTAAAGTGCACAGAAACCTTCCCACCAAAGTGGTACCTATTTATCTACTTGCATTGGCATGCTTTCGAACTGCTAGGAGCTGGGGTGAGGGGCTGGGGCGAGGATGGGAGCTCACTCCAAAGTGTGGCGCTCAGGTCTTGAACATGGGTTGTTGGCTTTTCAACTAACAAGCTCTGCATCTTTAACTGCTGAGCCATCATGCCCTTCCTCAACTATACAGTCTAAGAAACTAGGTAGGGTCCTTTCTGAGATGTTTGCCATGTCCCTCTTCTTTCTGTGGACTTTGCAGCCTCTTATCAAACCATTGCCCAGTTTGCAGTTCTTCCTCCTCTTCCTGTTGTGGTCCACCAGCGGCCTGCGGAGCTGGCAGCAGAGGTGGACAGTGAGGAGGTTGGGGAGGAACATGGGACACTCTTGGAGTCTGGGGAAGGCTCAGATGAGGGCTCTGTGTCAGAGGCAGAGGGGGAGGGACAGGGCCATCTACTAGTTAGATGCTGCCTCTGGAGCCTGACATCAATGAAGCAGAACAGTGTGAGCGTGTTCCAGTGTGCACATGTGCAGAGCTGCCAGAAGGTAAGAACAATTAAGACAAAAAGGGTGACTCGGAGTAAGGCTTGGAGATGATTGGCCCCTCCCAAAGACATAAAAGAAGAGCAAACGGACGTAAGCCTTTGCAGGAAGCAATTAGTTCATCTAGTCAGTTCGAACTCTGAGAAGTCTTGTTGAACGCTGTGCTACGTTTGGTCTTGCAGAACTAATTGGCAATTGGCGTTTCAAGGGAGATAAAGGTGGGTGCTTATCAATATGACCCTGAAAGACTGTGGCAACCTGAGCAGACATCTGTCGGCATCTTCACAGACTGTTTGTGAATCATTACTGGCTGTGCTGATAACTGGCATACGGCTCTGGCCTCCTCTCTGCCTCTGACATAAACCCCTCATCAGACTCCAGGAGTGACCCATGTTCCTCCCCAACTTCCTCACTGTCCGAATCTGTTGCCAATTCCACTGACGGGCCACAACGGACACATTACTGGATCTGCTCCTCATCAAGATTCCCCCAAATCTGCAGTGAATAGCATGGCTTCCATCTTTCCCTCCATCAATTTCTCTGTCTTTTTTTTTTCTTTTCTTTCCGGAGCTAATTCAGTAAGGCCTCCACCATCTCACCTGTACATGATTCCTTAAAGTTGGGACCAGTCCAGAAGTTTGCCAAAGTCCTGGAATTTAGGAAGCCGGGACTTGACAATGTCACACGCACCCCGACGTGGAATAATTCATGCTGAACAGATGTAGCCCAGTATCTGTGAGCCACTCTCATGGAAGAGTATTCAGTGGGAGGTAATGAAAAATCCAAAGCATTTACCAAATAGATTGCCAACAGTTTAAGATGGCAATTGTGCTGTTGTTGTACACTCAGCAGCAGCAGAGATAACTAAAGATGAATGATCAGGCAGTATAGGCACTATCAATGCACTTCATAGCTGCAGGAAATTGGGTGTTTATTTTTTTACAATAGAGCAGGTTATTATTATTCAGTTCTATTTTGAAGTCTTGTCAGATGCTTTTTATATATTAATACATTAAGTCGTGGTTGAAATTGCCACCAATTGGTTCCTCCTCCCCCCCTCACAACACTTAGAATTTCTAATGTCTCCTTGTTTGGGGAAATGACATCTATGCTTCTATCTATGTCCCAGCTAGCCCCCTTCCCCCTATTCTTCAGTGCCCTTCAGTTGCCATCCCTCTCTCAGCCCAATTTTCAGCCAGCCAGAAGTGGGATCAAAGGAGCCCACCACTTTCTCTCCTCCATAGCACAGTTATCAGCTCATTTAATAGAATAACATACTTGGAAGGGACCTGGGAAGTCTTCTAGTCCAACGCTCTGCCTAGGCAGGAAACCCTACACCACTTCAGACAAATGGTTCGCAAATCCCTTCTTAAAAACCTCCAGTGTTAGAGCATTCACAACTTCTGGAGGCAAGTTGTTCCACTAATTAATTGTTCTAACTGTCAGGAAATTCCTCCTTAGTTCTAAGTTGCTTCTCTCCTTGATTAGTTTTCACCCATTGTCCTACCCTCAGGTGCTTTGGAGAATAGCTTGACTCCCTCTTCTTTATGGCAGCCCCTGAGATATTGGAAGACTGCTATCATGTCTCCCCTAGTCCTTCTTTTCATTACCCATTAACAAATGTTTCACTCAGCAACATAAATTTTGGACTAAATTGTAGTTGAAATTTGAGGACTACCTGTATTCCAGGTGAGGGCTTACTAAGGCTTTTGAGAAAGCAAGCTTTGGAGAAACAATGGCAGCAAAAACTAGTATTAGCCAGCTTGTGAAGATCGAGAGCTTCACAGTAGCTCATCTGCTGGTCAATGACCTAAAAACAAAATCCCAGCTAGGCATATGGATGAATGAATTCCACTTAGTCATGGACAAATCCCAGCTGCACTTACCTTGCTGCCTTCAATTAGTAACTCCTGCCCACAGCATCTGCACTAGCTTGTCTAATGCTGGGGCCAGCTCTGAGTGATTCCATAATTGTTCTTTTCTTAGAAAAAGAAAGCAAGATAAAAGGAAAGAGGTTGGCATATGGCAATAATTTTCTCTGTTCTAATCTTTTGCATCTCCTCACATCTGGCAGTTGGGTGTACTTCATAACCTTCCTTACACACACACACACACACACATACACACACCTGCCCCTTGCTGGAAAAAAACCCTTGCATTTGCTTTAGGCAGTTATGAAATAAAGGGAAGGACAAATCATTCATAAAGTGTCTCTCCTGCCACCTGCTATTTGGGGCAATTGAGAAATCAATGAGAAGCAGCAAGAGCGGTAGGAAGAGAGCACTGTGTAAGTAGGGAGTAGCAGGCTGACTAAGTGTGCTCGGTGGGAACCAGGATGTGGTGATGAACTCACCATGAGGCTACCAGGAACCCCAGGGATAACTAAACCTTCTTCTCCCACCAGTTTCTAAGACTCCTCAGCAGGTCCTGAAGGAGAAAATTAAGAACATCTGAAAGTGTTGGGTATGTTCAGCCCAGAGATGAGAACATTGCAAGAAGACTCAACAACTTTTTTTGAAGTTCCTGAAGAATATAGAGGATGGAGCAGAATTATTCAGAATTGATCTTAAAGTCGGGGCAAGATACAGTGGGTTTGAATGACACAAAAGTAGATTTTGATTAGATATCAAGATAATTTTAGAATGGTAGGAGTTGTTTTATAATGTCCTAAGGATGAGAAGCAAAACGTCTTCAAGGAAAAATCAGAAAGTCCAGTTGCCTCTTGAAAAAGCACCTTTGGGACAACCATGACCTGGAGGACTGAGAATCTCCATAGACACTTAGTTAGGTGGCCTCAATGGCTCTCTAAAAGGATGCAAATGACCAGCTATCTGCAAGGAGTATACATCCTTCCATTCCCCACCATCCAATCAGAGCTGAAGAAGCTTCTTGGATGAGAAGCAAAATGTCTTCAAAGTCCAGTCGCCTCTTGAAAAAGCACCTCTGGGACAACCATGACCTGGATAACTGAGAATCTCCAAAGACATTCCTGCACTGGGCAGTAGGTTGGACTAGACTACGTTATCTCCAAGATACCATCCAACAATTACAGTCTACATTTCTATGAATCTTTTGGTCTTTCTTCTCAGGTGGGATCTGAGTTCCTTCCTGACTTTGGGTAATTTGTCAAATACTTTTTTCTGCCTATCTTCGTTCCGTCCTGCCACTTTTCCAGGTCGCTTATCTGCTTGAGGTCTCTATAGACAACTCATATTTCCATAGGTTGATCACCCAGGGCTCTCCTTAAGTCAGTTACCCAGGAATGTACCACATGGACTATCCAACTGAAGTCTCTGATCAGGAGGAACACTTTGCCATTGAAGCAAAGTTTAATGAAGTTGCTGTAAGCCACCTTGGATCCATGTCACAAGGCAGGGCATAAATAAAAGAAACTTTCACATGCAACAACCTAATAAAGATTTGGGAGGCCAAGGAGAAGAAATATATATGGCCACTTCTGCACAATTGCTATCAGTACTAGACAAACATTGTCTTTCTACTTCTCTCACTTATAAATCACACCACAGAGCTCTAAGGCAGGAGAGACTGTCTTTGACTAATATCTTGGAACATTCTCAAGAGATGAATGGGTTGACCTCAGGATGTCAACGTTAAATAAGACAAAGTCATTAATGATGCTTGCTCTTTCCATCATAGTTGTTGCCACAGTATTTCAGCAATTATAAACAAAGAGCCTCCAATTGTGGAACTGGCAATTGCAGGTGAGTTCATCCACGGTAAGGTAAAGGTAAAGGTTTATCCTGTCCACTCATATCTGACTCTAGTGGTCAGTGCTCATCTTCATTTCCTTGCCAAGGGAGCCAGAAGACACTTTCAAGGTCATATGGCCAGCATGACTCTATGCCGAGATTCATGGAATGCTGTTACTTTCCCACCAAAGTGGTACTTCTTTATCTACTCACATTTGCATGTTTTTGAATTGCTAAGTGGGCAGTAACGGGAGCTCGTCCCCTTTGCACAATGCTTGGATCTTGAACGCAGGCTGTCAGCTTTCCAGCCCACAAACCCAGGGTCTTTAAACACTGAGCCATCATGTCCCATAAACCATGGGTAGATGTCCCCCAAACAGACTCACCCTCCTTCTTATGTATATGCTAAACTACAATTAAAAGGTAAATGTAAAGGTTTCCCTTGCACATATGTGCTAGTTCCTGACTCTAGGGCACAATGTTTATCTCTGTTTCAAAGCCGAAGAGCCAGCGCTGTCCGAAGACGTCTCCATGATCATATGGCCAGCTTGACTAAATGCCAAAGGCGCACGGAACGCTGTTACCTTTCCACCAAAGTGGTCCCTATTTTTCTACTTGCATTTTTTAATGTGCTTTTCAACTGCTAGGTTGGCAGAAGTTGGGACAAGTAACGGGAGCTCACTCCATTATGCGGCGCTAGTGATTCGAACCGCCGAACTGCCGACCTTTCTGTTTGACAAGCTCAGCGTCTTAGCCACTAAAGCACCACGCCCCTTAAACTACAATTAGGGAAATAAGAAAAATCAAATGACAATCATTGTTTAAAGCAGTATACTAGCATAGCAGTCCTATCACAGTCTATAGCAATGGTTGGCAACCTTAAACACTCAAAGAGCCACAAAGGTCCTAACTGGAAGCCCCCCGTTCAGTTCTGGAGCTGAACAAAAGTCCAGTTCCCTCACCACAGAGTCTCCTCCTAGCACTGCATCCTTTTTCGTCTACCTGTCCTAACTGAAAGCCCTATCAATTGTGGAGCCGACCAGCAACAGGGAGCTGCAGCAGAGGGATGCAAGAGCCACATGTGGCTCCAGAGTCACGGGTTGCTGACTGGGTTGTCCATAGGAACTGACATCTTATTGTCCACAAAGATTCTCAGTCATCTAGGTCACGGTTGTCCCTGAAGTGCTTTTTCAAGAGGCAACTGGACTTTCTTGTTTTTCTTGGATGATTCCAGTCAGTGCTGAAGAAGCTTCTTGGATGAGAAGTGAAAGGTCTTCAAAGAAAAATAAGAAAGTCCAGTTGCCTCTTGAAAAAGCACTTTTGGGGCATGACATCTTACCGCTATTTACAGTACGGTTCAGAGATCCAAGGCTTTCAAAGCAACACCTAGGTTCTAAAACACATACAGTGGCTTCCAGGTAATTAGAAAAAGGCACATTCAAGGTGGTACATCATTTGAAGATGAGGATCAGAAGATTAAAAAATATATATAGAGAATTGAAAATACAGATCTTTCACAGGTGAGAGGGGCCTGCTGATGAATACATGGCTTTGTAAAGGAAGATGAAGCCATCAGAGAGGGACGGGTCACCCTCAGAAAGAAGGAAGTTCAATAGACTAGTTATGACTAAAGAGAAAACTTCTCATTTGACTCTGCTGAGCCATATTCAGATTCTAATGAGATGCTGAAGCTTTCTAGCAGGACAGAGAATCTATCCTTGGATGCAGTTTGAAACTTTTTCATGCAAGTTTCAACCTGATTTTTGGAAGTGGTGGCTTTCATAGATGATCAATGAGATGCTGGAAAGAAAGAGAGCATTTCCTTTCCAGGACTGTGGGAGCTCTCATTAGATTTCAAAACCACCGTCGTGGACTCTTCTGAAGTGGTCCATTTGAAATGGAGGCTCTGTCTGATAGGTAGAATTCAGAAATTGGTACTAGAGAACTGGTGTTCCTTCAGCTGGTGAGACGAGCGATGGTTCTGCCTTGTTCGTTTTTCTATTTAATATTCTCACAAAAGTACTTAGAGATCTCACTAATATATGGATTTTCTGTCCAATCCTGTCTATTTGTATCTAGCGCAGAATATAGGAAAATTTCTGAACCTGTAGCTCAGGGTGTAAAATAACCAAATAACTGATACTTAATTCATGCATGGCAGAGCTGTTGCAGAATGTGACGGTGGAAGCAACAGTGAGAAAGATCTTATTATCTATGAACTGCATCTAAATGGATCTATATGGAGGGAAGTATGCAGTGGCGTATCCCAAGGCTCTGTTTTAGTCCCAGTACTCTTCAACATCTTTATCAATGATTGGGATGAGGGAATAAATGGGGAACTCATCAAATTTGCAGATGACATCAAGCTGGCAGGAATAGCCAACACTCCAGAAGATAGGCTTAAGATACAGAAGGACCTTGATAAACTTGAAGATTGGGCACACCTACTTCACATGGTTGCTGGTACTTCCGCTGTGAGGTGTTGGGGCCTGGATGGCCTGGCTATGGGGGCCCTGAGGCAAGCCGGTGTGCAGCATGTGGGGCAGCTCTACCCCCCTCCCCCACACACACGGTACCATGAGTAACTAGATGGAATGGCCTGCTGTGCAGCTGTGCAGGCTCTTAAGTAGGGCTTACTTTGGGTAGGGTTTATATTAGGCACACATGTTAAAAACATGCTATGGTTTATTTTTAGGATAGGTCTTATTTTCAGGGAAACAGTTAGGAGCCAACTGTTGTGAAGAGTTTAGTTTTGCTGTACCGGCCTTCCACTCACCCTGCTGTAAACCGGCACTATCACTCAAGGAGAACCAAGGAGACTCCAAGTGCTTTGGCAAAAGCCGTCAACAATGAGCAATCCTCTCTAGAGACAGAGGTGAGTTCTCCAAGCTTCAGGTGACATCACTCACTTTGAGGGATCTCTTGCTGGTTCTTCTTTTTTTTTTCCTAATAGGATCTTGCAGCCAAGATAAGCCAGAGACAATCCCGAGACCAAATATGATACTGTCACATTGATCAGAAGGAAGAAGGATAGACTGTCGGAGTTTCAGCTTCTGGGTTTGCATCAAGGACACTCTTCCCTTCGAAATGCCTGAGTTCCCCCATCCTGGACACATACTTGAAAAGGTGAGTGATATCTTTTCCCTTCTCAAACTGTGCACAAGATGACAGAACTCCATCCCAGGTATGCATTTCTTTGCAAAGCCACCTTGTTTTATAGGTGCTCCGAGCAGCGAACACAATGCTTGCCCCCCATTTTAATTTTTTGGCAGTTTCTCAAAAATGCTAGTTTCCTGCAGATTTAAGCTTACTGATTTATGTATCTCAATTCTCTCTTTTTAAATTTTTCTTCTCTTAGTAATACTCCTGAACACATCAGCACCAGAGTATTGCTGCTGCTGGTGTCGCTCCTCTGTTGCATGTCTTTTCATTATCTCAAAACTTCCCTAGGATGCCCATAAAATACCCTAGTGGGAAAAGGGCTAAGGGTGAGAGTTGTGGCTGTGGCTGGGGCCTGATAACGAGGGGTTTAGGAACTTAGTAGTCCTCAATTTATGAATACAGTTTGTAAGCAAGGCAGTTGTTCAGTGAGCCATGCCGGATTTGATGATGTTTTTTGTTATGGTTGTTAAGCAAATCACCGCACTCGTTAAGTGAACTTGACTTAGGTTGATGATCTAGCAGGGATCCAATATTTGAGGGCCTGCCACTAAGAAATGGCGGTGTCAACCTATTTTTCAAAGCACCAGAAAGCAAGGAAATGGATGGAAACTAATCAAGGAGGGAAGCAACTTGGAATTAAGGAGAAGCTTCCTAACAGTGGAATGACTTGCCTTCAGAAGTTGTGAGTGCTCCAACACTGGAGTCTTTTAAGAAGGGACTGGACAGCCACTTGTTTGGTATGGAAATAGCAATAGACTTATATACCGCTTCACAGTGCTTTACTGCCCTCTCTAGGCAGTTTACAGAGTCAGCATCTTTGCCCCCAACAAGCCAAATATGGGAGGAAGCAGCATGCTCCCTCCCATATTTGGACATACCAGGCGCTTTGATATAACACTTACATATTTCCTTGGCTCGGCTGATAAGGGAGGAGAGCCTGTGGCTTAGTGGCTAATACAACTGCCCAATGTGTAATACAGCCCAGGTTCAATTCCGAGGAAGGGTATGGCTAGCTGATGAGAGCTAAATAGCTTGAAATAGATCTACACTAGTCTCCCTTTATTTATTTATTTATCAGCACAAATTCAACACACATGCACACAGACATATTAATTGATTGGGCCTTTAACTCTCATTAGTTAGAGAAACCTCTTCAGAATCCTGGATAGATGAAAATGAGATGACTTCCTGTTCTGGCTCTCAAAAGGCTACGCTCTGACACAGCTGTGCCTTCCCTAAATTCTCCTTCATAAGTTCAGGTCTGCAGCATTTCTTCACTGCTGCAGCAAAACAAAACTCTTTGTTGTGACCTGGATATCATTAAAAGAGTTTTCAACCCTCATCCAGGTGGGACATGAAGCACACAAGAAGAACAACACATTGTCCCAAAGGAAAAGATAAGCTCCCTAAATGACTCCAACAATTAACGTCTTTCATCTTTTCAAGCCATTTTTTAAGGGGCACATTTGGTAACATGAACAGCCAAAGATATTTGCGATTTCATCCTCTACCTAGTCATTAAAAAGCAGAAAAAGAGATGGGGGGGGAAAGATTTTACTTCCACCCTTTGCATTCGTACACCTTAATTGCCATCGTGCTTTCATGCCAGCTTTGCCCGCATCTTGTCATTTCCAGATGTCAAGAGCATCCTAGTTAGAAGAGGTTTCCTTTTTAGTCTCCCTCCTCCTCTTCCCTTTCTCCTCCAATATTTATGCCTTTAATTCTTCAGCACAGATTTTTTTTTGGCGGGGGGTTCTGCCGTGCGATGACATATGGATTGCTACTCGTACGATTTTGTATTTCCACATCATTGGCATTTGATGATGGAATAGCTTACAGGTGACCTCCACCCTCTCTGTAATTACTCCCCCAGCCTGCCCCACACTTCCTTGTGAAAGATGGGATTTCTGAAAAGCAAGGATATTTATTCTCCTCCAATCTCCGTCATCTTATTCAGTGCCACAGAAATGAAAGCATCAGCGCTGCGGTGGCCTTGTGGTCAGAATGCAGTATTGCAGGTGAACTCTGCTCACCGCTAGCAGTTCAATTCTGACTGGCTGAAGGATGACTCAACCTGCCATCCTCCCGAAGTCAGTAAGACGAGGATCTGGATTGTTGGGGGCAACAGGCTGACATTGTAAACGCCTCAGAGAGTGCTATAAAGCACTATGAGGAAATATAGAGCTCTGTTGGCATAGTAAACAGACAGAGAGTAAACAGATAAACAGTTTAACAGACTTGGAAGAGACCTTATAGGTCATCTAGTCCAACCTCCTGCTCAACCAGGAGACCCTATACCATTTCTGACAGATGTCAGCCCAGTCGCTTCTTGAAAGTCTCAAGTGATGAAGCTCCCAAAACTTCCGAAGGCAACTTCTGTTCCATTGGTTGGTTCTTCTCACTGTCAGAAAGTTCCTCCATATTTCTAGGTTGAATCTCTCCTTGGTCAGTTTCCACCCATTATTCCATGTCTGACCTTCAGGTGCTTTGGAAAATAACTTGACCCCCTCCTCTTTGTGGCAGCCCCTCATATATTGGAGGACTGCTATCCTTTCTCCCCTGGTTCTTCTCTTCACTAGACTAGCCAGGCCCAGTTCCTGCAACTGTTCATTGTATGTTTTAGTCTCCAGTCCCCTTATCATCCTGGTTGCTCTCATCTGCATTTTTTATAGAGTCTCAACATCTTTTTTTATAGTGTGGTGACCAAAACTGGATGCAGCATTCTAGGAGTGGTCTAACTAGAGCTCTATAGAGGGGTGTTAGTACCTCACTTGATTTTGTTTGTATCCCTCTGTTCATGCAATTTAGGATTGCACTGGCTTTTTTGGCTGCCGCTGCACACTGTTGGCTCATATTTAGCTAGTTGTCCACTAAGACTCCAAGATCCCTCTCAGTCACTGTTATTAAGCCTGTCCTCAACCAGTTTGTATGTGTCCTTTCGGTTTTTCTTACCTAAATGAAGGACTTTACTTTTCTCTACATTGAATTTCATTTTGTGAGATAGGGCCCAGTGTTCAAGTCTGTCAAGATCCTTCTGGATCTTGACAGTTAGTTGTTAAAATGCAGTATTATGGGCTAACTCTGTCCACTGTCAGGAGTTCGATTCTGATGGGCTCAAGGTTGAGTCAGCCTTCCATCCTTCCACAGTAAAATGTGGACCCAGATTGTTGGGGGCAAGAGGCTGACTCTGTAAAATGCTCAGAGAGGTCTGCAAAGCACTGTGAAATAGTGCTCTACAGCGTAAGCGCTAGTGCTATTGCTATCATAGAGCTTCAGTAGAAGACGCCATCCAGTGCAGCTGTATCAGTAGAAACTTAGCCAGTATATGAATGAAAAGGTAATTAGTTCCTGGCTCCTACAACATATCGAAATGTATTTTGTTTTAATCCTTGTTTGTTGAACAAACTAGGCTGCTCTGGTTTGGACATAATGCTCAGCCATAAATCACATTTTCTAAAACACCATAGCTGGCTTTTCTTAATATACTAATCAAAACCAACCAAGCCATGTTCTGCAATAGTGCCAGGACCTTCAAACGATTTTAAACTAGAAGATTCAATCAAAAAGTGTCAGGCGAAACAGCAGACTGAAGACATACCCAACACATTCTAAATCAAGATAGATTCGATTATTTACTAACTCAGCACTGGATGCAAAATTAGTTCTTAACAGTTTTTTTTCTTGTATGTCCCCCATCACCATAGTAACTCAGCATCGCACAGGCTTTAATAAACTCGGCCTTCAGAGAAGCCTCATGAAGCACCTAACACCGAAGAGACGAAGGTCGAGACTCTTAAATATAAAGATACACCTGTGATCTAATAAGAATCCTTGGCCTCCAGACCTGGTGCCACTGTTTTGACCCTTTTAGAAGTAGAATAGCCATGGCTATGTTTATTTTACTCTTCAGAGAGAGACAGTCTTCCCAGTGAATGCTATTCCAGTTCAGTTTACCAATGTTCACGAAGGTGGAGAAATAGCTCGGGGGAAAAATTGTGCAGACCAAGTGAAAGTGAAAAAGAATATACTGCACCTTTCAACATCATAACATCTCTGTGTTGTGGCCTGCCAGTGACCAACAGAGTTGGACAGTGAGGAGGTTGGGGAGGAACATGGAAGAGTCTTGGAGTCTGGGGAAGGCTAGGACGAAGGCATTGTGTCATAGGCAAAGAGGGTGTCAGGGCTATCTGGGAGTTGTTTGTTGCCTCCGGAGCCTCCAGAGTCTGACATCAGTGAGGCAGAAGAACAGCGGGAGCCTGTTCCCAGTGTGTCCATGCGCAGAGCTGCTAGAAGGCAACAACAATTAAAGAAACAGGGTTGACTTGGGGGTAAGGCTTGGAGATGATTGGCCCCTCCCATAAGACATAAAAGAGGAGCAAATGGGACATGAGCTTTTGCAGGAAGCAATTAGTTCACCTGGTCAGTTCAAGCTTTGAAAACTTCTGTTTGACTCTGTGCTAAGTTTGGCCTTGCTTGGCATTTGGCAATTAGGTCTCTGGCAGCATTACAAGGGAGATAAAGTTTATCAACATTCCCCTGAAAGCCTGTGGCAACTCGAGCAGACATCTATCGGAATCTTCACAGACTGTTTATGAAACCTTGCGGACTGTTAATGACCATAGTTTACAGCTGTATAAATAAAACAGGGTTTAAGGGACTAAGATTGTGATTTATGCTTTATCAGGAAGCCTAGGTCAAAACACCTTTCTCCATTTATCTGGGAAGGACTGTATTCTTTTTAACTTTGTCCCAAAAGGTCAACAGGTTGTCTGTTGCCCCATTGGATTGACTTGAACAAGTCTTTGTCAAGACCCAAGTTCTAAGTGGACCCACTTCCAGTCCCTTAATTCAACATATGAACCCAACCAATAAGCAGACAGAGGTCTAAAGTCAGATGAAGGGAGCAAGTTAAGGTTAGCAAGACCAGGAAGGATATGAATAGAATAAATTAGTGGTTAGAATTTACCAGTGTGGCAAGTCATTGTTTAACTAATTACTTTAAGCTATAGGGTCATGACCCTACTAACCCTTAAAGCATGGTTCATAAACTTCATTGACATTGGGGGATGCAACACACCAAGCCCAGAGTAGTAAAGCATTTGGACACTTTGGTGCTTAAGGTAAAGGTAAAGGTTCTCCTCGCACATGCATGCTAGTTGTTCCCAACTGTAGGGGGCGGTGCTCATCTCCGTTTCAAAGCCAGAGAGCCACTGCTGTCCGAAGACGTCTCTGTAGTCATGTGGCAAGCATGACTAAATGCCGAAGTCGCACGGAACGCTGTTACCTTCCCATCAAAGGTGGTTCCTATTATTCTACTTGCCTTTTTACTTGCTTTTGAACTGCTAGGTTGGCAGAATCTGGGACAAATAACAGGAGCTCACTCCATTATGCGGCGCTAGGGATTCGAACTGCTGAATTAATGCTAAGATGAATCATATTTGGAAGACCTAGGAAAAAGACCCTGAAGTTGGTATAGTCTAATACACCAACACACTACACCTTGCAAGGTTTTTCTACATTCTTCTTTCACACAAAAGGAGGCAGTATTCTTAAAAAAAAAAAAAAAAAAACACCATGATTTAGGTTTGCCAACTTTTCCCCAGCTCCTAATTTCCTGCTTTCTTTGCAGACATTAGCAAGTGACAACACTATAAATGCTGTACCTGAGGATTTCTGCAAATGCTCCCCTTAATGCCATCTTTTCGTGTAAATTGGCCAGCTTAGCATGAACAAAAGGGGTTTGATATCCTCTCCTTCCTGGCCTTTTGCTGCAAAGACATTTCCCATTTCTTTCCCTTTGCTCAGGAGGAGGCGTTCCTTTTGCTTTGGACTATTA
The DNA here is from genome assembly GCF_964273705.1 of Natrix helvetica. Lineage (NCBI taxonomy): Eukaryota > Metazoa > Chordata > Lepidosauria > Squamata > Natricidae > Natrix > Natrix helvetica. The sequence continues at coordinate 21,453,101 of NC_138559.1, read as the reverse complement.
AAAACATAGCAATGCTGCTCATTCTGTTGCCAATTTGATCTCCTTACTGCTTTTTGTTCAAATAATTAACCCATTCTACAAGGTCCACATTAATGTCTCTTGACAAGGCCGCACACAGGAAGATAAGTGAAATCATATCTCTGAAAGATGCAGGGTTAATTTTTAGGTGCCCTCGATAGCTACAGCATCTCCCAGCCAAAGGAAGGAATTGTTATTGCATGAAAGTGGTGTTGGGGGAGATTCTGGAATTCCTTTAACATAATGAAAATAGGATGAATCAAAGTAATTTGTTACGAAAAGACACGCCATGGGCAAAGAGGTAAAATTCAAATACTTCATAATCCTGATTCACACAATGCACTGAAGCATAATGGGGTTTGTTTCATTGTGGCTTAAGGCATCAGAACCCATCCATTACGTTCTGGAAATTCAGCCATTTGTAGTTTATCCTATAAACCATGGTTAATTATGCTTTTAGCATGTGTGTCAACAGGAACATAGTGGCATTTTTCGTTCTTATCTGAATTTTAGATGGGTCTTATAAATAGCCTGTTCTAAAACATGATGGAAAAACACCAGATAACATAGCTACAAGAAGATACTAGCCTTAGAAATGGAAGCTCATGGGCTATGAGTATGTAATTTAAGGGGGGGGGGGGGAAGGACCATAAGAGTCATGGTGGCACAGTGGTTAGAATGCAGTACTGCATGCTAACTCACTGCCCATTGCCACAAGTTCGATCCTGAATGGCTCAAGGTTGACTCAGCCTTCCATCCTTCCGAGGTTGGTAAAATGAAGATTCAGATTGTTGAGGGTGATGTGCTGACTCTGTAAACCGTTTAGAGAAGGCCGTAAAGCACTGTGAAGCGGTATGTATGTCTAAGTGCTATTGCTATCTTCCTTCCTTCCTTCCTTTTCCATCGTTCCTTCCCTCTGTCCCTCCCTCCCGGTGGTTAGAATGCAGCATTGCAGGCTAACTCTGCCCATTGCCAGGAGTTTGATCCTGACCAGCTCAAGGTTGACTCAGCCTTCCATCCTTCCGAGGTCAGTAAAACGAGGACCCAGATTGTTGGTGTCAAGATGCTGACTCTGTAAACTGCTCAGAGAAGGCCGTAAAACACTGTGAAGCGGTATATAACTCTAAGTAGTGTTGCTACCAAGAGTTTAAAAAAAATAGAGCAAATTTTACAAATGTCTACCAAATTCACATTAACAAGATAACAGGCAAGCAAATTAATAACAAGCAATTTGATGTATCTCTGGGGAATATACGCATCAAAGAGTTTGTAATGGATAAACTTTAAGTAAAGGGAAACCGTGTAAATTATGTACTTTCTATGTTTCCTGCATATTTACAGTATTTTCTATAAACCCCTCACTATTTAAATATTGCAAATAAATAATTTGTTTTTTATAAATTTCTTACCATCTATCATACTTGTTTACGTTGACTTCCTTGTTTCTCCTTTAGAAATAACGTATGTAATTGTTTTGATTTCCATCTTTTACCAAGAAAAAAAGGACAATCTAACTCACCTGCTTTATTCCTTAACTAGCCCACTGTTGTAATTTGAGGACTACCTGCATAAAAGATTATCTTGTCCCCAAGGTCTGGATAAACAGACATGTAGTAGTTTCCTAAAAAAATGTTTTAGACATTGTAACAGCTAAGGTGAAGCGCCCATCAACGTGAGTGATGTTGAGTTGACCACACCCACACAGTCACATGACCACTGAGCCACGCCTACCCAGCTGGTCATTGGAACAGAGAACCGGTTGTTAAATTATTTGAATCCCACCACTGGCCCCTACCTTGCTAGACCATCTTTGGTTGGCAGAGACAAACTCTCATTTCACTTCTACTTGTGAAACACAATGATTTTTGGAGTGTGTAAACCAGGCCAGATTTGCTCCAGGTAGCTTCTTGCAATTGCCATCTCTTATTTTTGCTTGGGAGTTTTCACACACAAGCTGTTGCTTTCAGTTATGGTAATGCGTTGGCCAATTGGGATGAGTTTCTGGAATACTTTTGCAGTCATAACCTGACTTTTGAAGATTGCTGTGTCTACGAAGGGAGGAGAAATGACATTGTACATTATTCTGAGGTTTCTGGAGAAACATGGGAACATAAACACAACACGCATAAAGAAAACAGACATTTTGCACAGACTGATGGCGGAATGTGATTATAAAAACTAAAACTACACAGAAGCGCCCTTTGCAACAAATAATATGGTGTCAAGGAAACGCAATCTGTCTACTTCCAGCGCCTGCCAAATTTTGCTTCCCACGTCCCATTGTCTCCATTCAAAAGTCTGTTCCATTCTGTTTCCTGTGAAATAAAAAAAAGTATTTTTTTAAAAAAATATTTCCCCTCTTTTGCTTTTCTCATAACATTCAGAAAAATGCAAACTTCCCCAAAGGTTTAAGCATTAGTAAAACCAGTTGGAAATTGTAGACATCTGTACCTCAATGCAAGTTCCAGACTAAACCAATTCCAAGTCTCCTAGGAGAATTCTGGCCAAGTTTAAAGATATATGAACTACATTAACCCTGTAAACTCAGAGCTGATTCTTAGATATATTTTTTTAAAATTTAAGTCTTGAAACCTGCAAATCCATTCTGAGCTGCATCAACTTTTTGAATGGATGGATGGATGGATGGATGGATGGATGGATGGATGGATGGATGGATGGATGTTGCCTGTAGTTACAGACACTTTTGTGTTTGAGACAGAGTTTAATATCAGAGTGGATGTCCTGTTTCTCTCTCTTTCAAGGAACAAAAGGGAGGAAGCCGATCTGTGTCATCGACTTTGAAAAATTAACTTAAAAAAATAGGAAATTGGAGCACTCTCGATACTTGCTTTCGTTTAGACTAAGAAGTGAAATTCTATTTATAAACAAAATAGGTCTGTGGTGACATCAGCAAGCTTTTCATTTCCTGAGCATACCAATTTAAAGTGAGATTTGTTGCCATCCTCATGAACTGATTTGCAATTTGAGATTTTATAAATATTTTGTACCTGCGCTGTCATTGGAATATTCTATATTCCTAATGTGCTCTTCAGCATTAACATTTATTGGTTCGGGGACTGATATAGATGAGGTTTCCGAGCAATGGAAAAAGGAGGGCAGTTTTTCCACTGTAGGAGGAATACAGTCACACTCCCCATTTCTATAAAATCCTCTCAAGATTGATGGCAAATAAACAGCTTTCCAAAGCAGAATATGCTTTTTTTCTTTCTTAAGCAAGCATTCCGATAGATTTAACAAATTGATTTTTTTTTTACAGGCAATGAAAACTTCCCCAAATAAAAATAAAGAAATGAATTTCCAAAGTTTCTGACCCATCCCTCCTGCAGACCTCACCATGTCACTGACATGGTTTTTTTTTTAACGTTCCTTTAAAAATGATGTATTCTACCTGTAAATACCTTATTTTTGGGGGGACTATGATGCACTGGAATATAAGATGCACCAAGATTTCAAAGAGGAAAACAAGAAAAAAAAGTAGTTTTATTCCCTCCCTGGCCCCCAGAAGCCTCCCAAACCCTCTGCATGCCCCATTTTTATGAAAAATGGCCCTGTGTTTAGTGAAAAAGGGATGCTCGGGGTGGGTTTTTGGAGGCCAAAAATGGCCGTATTCGGTGTATAAGACACACCAACATTTCCACCCTCTTTTAGAGGGGGAACAAGTGTGTCTTATACTCCAAAAAGTACGGTAGATGTCTTCTTTACATAAGAGAGAAGAAGAGGAGGAGGAGGAGGAGGAGGAAATAGAAGAAGAAGAAGAAGTGGAGGAGGAGGAGGACGAAAAAAGATAGACAATGGGAAAATGAGGTTAAGAGGAAACAGAAGTCAATGAACTAAGATAATATAGAATGTCATGGGATTTTGAGAACTGAAATGACTACCTATCAGAGGAAATTTTTCCCAAAATATGTTTGCTAAACTGCTTTCTGATGGCTACATAAATATATAGCTTTTGAGCCAGTTCCACATCATCAAGAAAAACACAGTAAATCTTTACTTCTTGTTTTAGTGCTTCGGGTGTGGAGGGAGACACAAAATTCTGGTTCATGCACTGCTAGAGGCCTCAACCATTGTTATTCGATGCTTTTTGCACAGTGTCTTTGATGTTGTCTCTCCATCTTCTTCTGGGTCTGCCTCGTGTTCTTTGACCTTCTCCTCTTTTTGTATATGCCTTGTACGTTATGGAACCCCAAGAGATTCTCTCCAGGTGAGGAAACCTCTTTATTTGCTGTTTCTGTTTGCAGTTTAAGGTTTGGTTGTATGTCAATTGTCTGTAGAGATTCTCAGTCATCCAGGTCATGGATGTCCCAAAGGTGCTTTTTCAAGAGGCAACCGGACTTTCTGTTTTTGATTTGAAGATGTTTCACTTCTCATCCAAGAAGCCTCTTTAGCTCTTATTGGACAGTGGGGAATGAAAGGATTTAAACTCCTTGCAAGCAGCTGGTCATTTGCAAGCCATTGACGCAAATTGGAGGTTTATCTATGTTTTTGGGGTTACCTGAGTAGTGCAAACAAACCCATCAAGGCTAGATTCAGCAGTTCATCTGCATTTAAAAAACACAGGTCACTCCTTTGAAGACAGGAAAGTCCACATTTTGGACAGAAATGACCACTGGTTTGAAAGAGGGGACAAAGAGGCCATCTATATCAAAACTGAACAGCACTCTCTCAACCAAGGGAGAGGGATATGACATCATCTATCTCCAGTATACAACACAGTCCTTTCAATAGTTCCAAGAAGGCTCCACACGCATTTGCACCACTCAGGTGACTCTGATGCCATTGATAAACTTCCAGGTGGCCTCAATGACTCGCTAAAAGAATGCAAATGTCTAGCTGTCTGCAAGGGGTATAAAGCCTTCCATTCACCACCATCCAGTCACAGTTGAAGAAGCCCCTTGGATGAGAAGTGAAATGTCATCAAAGAAAAAGCAGAAATTCCAGTTGCCTCTTGAAAAAAGCACCTTTGGGACTTCTATGCCAATTCGATCTTCTATGATCTCATTTCTGATTTTATCTCTTTGGGTCACTCTGACCGCTTTCCTCAGACATATCTCAAGCAAAATAGATAAAGGAAAAATAATGCTGGAATTGAATGGCTATGCTCCGGCAGAGAGAAACCTATTTGACTGATGGATTTATGAAGAGCTTCTCTGATCAGGTGAAACACCTAGCAGATTCATGGATAAGAAATGTTTAAAGAAATCCATCACAGACCCTCACTCTGTCAAGGACCTAGGAATACTCCTTTCAAACGATCTAAGTCCCAGAGCTCACTATAACAACATTGCCAAAAAGGCATTAAGAGTTGTTAACCTAATTTTGTGAAGCTTCTTCTCCGGTAACATTGCGCTGCTAACTAGGGCATACAAAAGCTTTGCCAGACCAATTCTTGAATACAACTTGTCTGCCTGGAATCCACACTGTATAATGGACATTAATTCAATTGAACAAGTCCAGAGGTATTTCACAAGAAGAGTCCTCCACTCCTCTGCTCACAACAAAATCCCTTATGCCACCAGGCTCGAAATTTTGGGCTTGGACAATCTGGAACTATGCCCGCTATGGTCTGATCTAAGCATACTACACAAAATTGTCTGCTATAACGTCTTACCTGTCAATGACTTCTTCAGCTTCAACCACAATAATACACGGGCAAACAATCGATACAAACTCAAGGTAAACCACTCCAAACTCAATTGCAGAAAACACAACTTCAGCAACAGAGTGGTCAATACCTGGAATGCTCTACCCAACTTTGTTGTTACATCCTCAAACCCCACAGCTTCAACCTTAAACTGTCTACCATGAACCTCACCCCATTCCTAAGAGGTCCATAAAGGGGGCATGCATAAGCGCACCATTTCTTATGTATATACATATACCTGCTTATACTTATATGCTTATATGGTATATTCATTCTTGTTTTCTGATACATGCTTAATAAACCAAAAGAAACAAAATAAATAAATAAGTAAAATCTGCCAAATCAGACATTATTAACAGATGTTACTGTATTACTTGCCCATTTTTCTTGGTTAGAAAACTTTGTCTGAGTCAGCTCAGAATCTGGAGAACTACAGGGCAAGTTTGTGGGAGGCAGGGATTTAAAAAAATAATATTTTAGAACTCCGCTGCACAGGAAAAAATGACATTTTGTGAAGAGTTGCATAAAAACAGCGTATGAAAGAAATTTACGCTCTGTACAACAGCAATTACCATGTTCTGGGGCTTACTCTTTTTCATGATTCACTGGAAATCCTTGCAGAAAGGAATAATTTGCAAGTTTATGACAGTGACCAAGAAAAGATTTCCACCTAACACCCGCATAATTATCCTGGACTCAAGTTGTGGTGTTTGAGGACTGGACTGAGTTTCTAGGAAGGCCTTCTTCTGTCGCTGATCCTTGGAGAGGATGCTCAGGAGAATTATTCACCCACCAATTGAACAGAACAGAATAACAGAGTTGGAAGGGTACCAGGGTAGCAGCAGCAGAAGGGTTGGGCTCAGTTGTGGTTGTAAGTTGAGGACTAGCTGAATTTACTTCAAATTGCTGAGTTGCATTTTGAGGTTTTACGTAGTTTGCAGCCTCATTACTCCATGAATGGTAAATAGTCACTAGTTCTGTCTAAAGCAGTAGATTCCCCTGGAGAAATAAGAACATGGTAAGGAGAAGAAGCTTTCAAGAAGCGATACGGAGGTGGTACCTAACACCCTATAAATTAAACCAAATAGATGGTAAATGTACAAATATTTGTTGGAGATGCAAGAAAGAGGTTGGAACATACAAACATATTGTTTTTTTCTTTTGTTTTTATTGGATTTATATGCCGCCCTTCTCCCAAAGGACAATATGTGGTGGGAGTGCACAAAAATATGGGACCTGGTGTTTAGAGAAATTAGAGCACTCTTGAATGTAAATTTAGACATGTCACCAAGAATTGCATTACTGTTACTAGTGGGAAAATGGGATATAAATGAAGCAAAAAAGGAATTGATTGTAAATTTGATAATAGCAGCTAGATTAGTAATGGCTAAATATTGGGGATGAAATTGGGATATTCAAAGAAATGAGTGGTATAATGAAATTTGGAGTATGGCAACAAATGATAAATTAACAACAGCAATTAAATTTTAAAAAGGGATGATCAAAGCAAACATTTATAATGAAATATGGGGGGATTTTATGAAATCAGTGTTGGTGGAAGGCAAAGGGAATAAACCTATTCAAGAATATATGTTGTTTTGGAGGGAATAAGGGCACAATTGGAATGCATTGTATATCTTTTAGTTGTTATATAGACAAAGAAATATAAGGCGGGAAAAACAGAGTCTGCAGTGGGTGGGGATGCACTGTAATATTAGGGTTTTTTTCCCTTTTTTGTATTTAGATGTATATGTACTATGTTTTTATTATTTGCATTTTATATATATTAAGAGAGAGAGAGAGAGAGAGAGAGAGAGAGAGAGAGAGAGAGAGAGAGAGAGAGAGACTAGACTGCCATCTGTCAAAAATGGTGTAGGGTCTACTTGGGCGGGGGGTTGGACTAGATGACCTACAAGGTCTCTTCCAACTCTGTATCTGTAATGTTGTTGAACTGCAACTCTGAGCATCTTTAACCATTGACCAAGAATGTTTTTGGACTTTTGATGATTGAGCTATTTGTGGCCAGTGAGTTCCAACAGGGCTTGCTCTTTTCCATGTTATCCCTATTAATACTTTGATCCACTATAACTACCCATTGGATCTCAACTTTAAATGAGATCCAGTGATCCAGTGATGTTGGGATTCAAAAATATGCAACTGTGGGATTTGGGTAATAGTAGGCTGGAACCGGATGTGTTCTCAATAGTACTCCCCACACTTCAAAAATGGAATCTTTTCCTAAAAGAGTTACAAGTTTGACTTTAATTGTCTCTTCAGAGCATAAACCTTTCCATTTCGTCTGGGGTTATTTTAAATGATTTTTATTATTGTAAAATTGGATTTTGATATCTGCAGCGACATCTTTAGATTGAAGGCCCTTTGCTTTTGCACCGCATGTGCTTTCCTTTTTGATGTAAAACATTTTCGAAGTATTGGGGAAAAGCAGTATAAAAATATTTGAATAAAGCGAATTTAAAAGGGGCCTCTCTCTTCCTCCTTCTATTCTTCTTAGCAGCAACGTTTGACATTCAGCAGTGCTTGGGGATGGGTGGGTGTCAAACATACGCACACAAACACACAACACACACAGGCACACAAATGGAGAAGACAACATATTTGAAAGAACTGCCAGGATCTTGATGTGCGGCTGGCAGTACTATCAAATGCATTGTGTGAAGGGCTTTTAGTCAGTTGGGAGGCAGAGATGCTGCCAAGATAGCAGCCTGCAGGTAACACAACCTACCAAAGACCAGAAGCTTTGTCAAGTCAAAGAAATAAGTGGTTTTCCCAGCAACTTGATAGCAGGTTCTGAGAAGAATCATTCCATTGACTGACAGTCTTTGCATACATTTTTGCAGGACTTTGGTGATGTTTCAAGTCGGTCGCTGCTGGCTGGGCAGCTGAGTTTGAGAGCTGAGCATTAAACACTGTATTTTATCCGCCTTAAATGTATTCAGGCATGAGCAAAGGGTGTCTCTCTCTGTGTGTGTTTTGTTTTGTTTTTTCAAAGTATTATTTATCTGCAGAATCAGGTTGGCTGGGTTTTTACTTGACAGCCGATAAATGAAGAACGGAACGCGGTGGCGCAGTGGCTAAGACACTGAGCTTGTCGATCAGAGAGGTCGGCAGTTTGGCGGTTCGAATCCCTAGCGCCGCCTAATGGAGTGAGCTCCCGTTACTTGTCCCAGCTTCTGCCAACCGAACAGTTTGAAAGCATGTTAAAAATGCAAGTAGAAAAATAGGAACCACCTTTGGTGGGAAGGTCACAGCGTTCCGTGCTCCTTTGGCATTTAGTCATGCCGGCCACATGACCACGGAGACGTCTTCAGACAGCACTGGCTCTTCGGCTTTGAAATGGAGATGAGCACTGCCCCCTAGAGTCGGGAATAACTAGCACATATGTGCAAGGGGAACCTTTACCTTTAAATGAAGAATGTTCTTTTAATAAACCCCCAAAACTTCCTTTTCATGGAGGTTTTCCGTGGATGGGCAGCCTGATGTTCTCCAAATGTTCTGGACAATAACTCTCCCAGGTCCCTTGCTATTTGCGAGGCTGAGGATATTTCATGTTTAAACATCTGGAGGGTGCCAGGTTGTTGTCTCTTGTCCAAGCAGGTGTAAAAGGGAAGAAGAGGCTCAGATCTGCAACAAATTAGAAGTAATTTTGAGAGATGGTGGTGTCCATAACGGTGGAGCTGACTTGCTGTATTAGATGGGTCGGGGGTATATTCCAGCAAGGCATTACTTATTTCCTTATGTTTTTAATTATGATTATATGCTCTTTTTTTTCTCCTTATCCATCTGGTTTCAGGGCTGACATTACGGTTTATATAAGCCAAAATTCCCTGTTAGAAAGTCTTGAAGTATGACTGAGTTTTTTTCTGGCATTTATATTTGGATTAATAAAATTCATTCACATTTTCCTGATACAAGTGCTCGTGGAAAACAATTTTGCCAGTCAGAATGCAAATAGTAAAATAATAAGGAAAAAGAAAGAAAGAAAGAAAGAAAGAAAGAAAGAAAGAAAGAAAGAAAGAAAGAAAGAAGGGAGGGAGGGCGGGAGGGAAGGAAGGAAGGAAGGAAGGAAAAAATGGAAGGAAAAATGAAGGAAGAAGAAGTAGGGAAGGAAAAAAAGTGAAAAGCAGGAAGGGAAGAAGGATGAAAGGAAGGAATGGAGGGAGGGGGGAAGGAGGGAAGGAAGAAATGGAGGGAGGAGGGAAGGAAGGAGGGAGGGAGGGAAGAAGAAAGGAAGGAAGGAAACCACATAATGCCTGCTGGAACACACCCCTGATATGACTCCTCCAGACACACTTTTCACACTGGAGTCTTCTCACTCATTGTTTAAGGGAAAAAAAGAACCTACCATACCTATAACAGGCTAGCTGGCTAGCAATGCGATGTTGGCTCACACCATCACCCAGAGGCTGGGCTCAAGCTGGCGGAGCATAAACCTTCTCTGGCATCTTTTAAGTCACTGAGGCACCACACTTCTTCAAAGACGGTGGGATGAAGCGCCACTGGTTACTTCCTCTTCTTCACAGCTTTGATCCTGCTGGCCGTAGTAACCGGAGGGGGGGGAACACATGTTGTGGTTTTTGTGAAAGGAATTAGTCCGCTAAAACGTTAATGCATGTACTAAATAATAAGGACAGTTACTTCATATCAGCCGGTTGTTGGCTTTCAGCCTGAACGGATGAATTTACGATGAAGAAAATGTGCTGCCCCACCCTCAGTCTTAAGTGGATTTTCCTCCATGGTTTCTTAAGGCCTATTATAATTATCAAATTAGCCATGTAATGTAGCCATTATCTAATATAAATACCATCCTTAACACTGTGTGTGTGTGTGTGTGTGCGTGCGTGCGTGTGTGTGTGTGAGAGAGAGAGAGAGAGAGAGAGAGAGGGAGGGAGGGAGGGAGGGAGGGAGGGGGAGCAGGTGTACATATATTCCGTGTGTGTGTTTGTGTGTGTTTGTGTGTATACATATATATATATATATATATATATATATATATATATATATATATATATATATATATATATATATATATATATATATATATATATATATATATATATATATATATATATATATATATATATATAGGCACACACGAAATATATGTACATATGCTCACACACACACACACATATATCTGCATATGTGTTTGTGTGTTATGTAAGCATGCATATACACAATTTTCAATCTCATTCAGCTTGGCGTCTTCCTTGATTGATACATGTTTTCCCTTCTAATGCTCTTTCATATTAAACTGGGTTTTTCTGGAACTGTAAATCTGGTTTATTTTCATGTTTACGGAAACCTAAACTGAGCCTCCATTTAAATTACCAATTATTTATTTGCTAGTTGACTGTCTTCCAAACGAGGAACAAATATCCACCTTCTTAATGTATTCCCCCCCCCTTTATATATATATATATATATATATATATATATATATATATATATATATATATATATATATATATATATATATATATATATATATATATATATATATATATATATATATATATATATATATATATATATATATATATATATATATATATATATATATATATATATATATATATATATATATATATATATATATATATATATATATATATATATATATATATATATATATATATATATATATACACACACATACATACCAAAAAAAGGGGATGGAAGTGTCTCAGAATTAACCCCCCTCTATAAAGAGTACTAAAAAGAATCGACTGCCGTTCCTTTTCCACAGCTGCATTTGCGTTGTCTCAGCAAGTGCATGTGTGCCGTAGATTCTCTTCTGATGCTGTGGACGAAAGGGGTAATTTGCACAGAGTCTGTGAATGAACCTCTCTGTAGATGTAGGCCTCTGGTGACTTGCAACAGCTGTCATTTCCAACCGTTGCTACGGCAACCTGCAGAAAGCTCCCTTCCAGAATAAATAGGACTGCTTCTTCTCCCAACTCTGCGCTGCCAAAGACTGAATCCTATTGGCAGCCCTGATAGAGTAGCCTTTTTCAGGCGCTCCCCAAACATCCATTCACAGTTCCAAATGTGGTCTCGATTTGTTGGGTGAAGGAGGCTCCTAGTGCCACGTGGTGTTCTGTCCCAGGCAAAAACACGAAGCAGACTCCTCGTCCCGATAAAACCTCTTTTATTTAGGTTAAAGTGAATTCCCCTCCAGCAAGGTCCCAGCAAATACAGTCTTTCAAGAGATTTCACAGCTACAGACCTTGATCAGGCTTGGGGAGCTGCCAGGCCGATATCTTCCAAACGCCACGCTGTAGCAGACAATCCTTGGCAAGAAGTCAGGAACAGATCTTCGCCCTAACGAATTGAACTAATTGTCTCCGGCAAACTCCCCTCCCCTTTTGCTCCTCTTTTATTTCCTCTGGGAGGGGCCATTCACCTTTACTCCTGAGTCAACCCTTGTTCCTTAGCAGCTCTGGCAGCTCTGCACATGCGCACACTGGGAACAGGCTCCAGCTGTTCTTCCTCCCCACTAATATCCAATTCTGAAGGCAGCTGATTACCATTAGACAGACCTGGCCCCATCTCTGCCTCCGATGCAGAGCACTCGTCAGGGCCTTCCCCAGACTCCAGGACTGGCCCATGTTCCTCCCCTACCTCCTCACTGTCTGAGTCCACCACCAGCTCCACTGGCTGCTGGTGGGCCACAACACATGGCTGAAAGGAATGAGAGACCACTAAAAGCCAGGGGACAGTCAAATTCTCAAAGGTCTAAGTGGAACACTTTGAAAAACAGAAGAATTCATTTATCCATATTCCAGAGACTCCAAAGAGCCAAGAACATTATGTTACATTCATTGAAGACATGCAGGAGAAGGGCAGGCAGAGGCCGGGCGGTGAAGTCAAGAAAGGAATCAGCCTGGAATCATTAAGTTCCCACCAACAATCTATTACCATTGCCTCTTGAATTCCACTAACTCTCCTCCTCGTTCTCTTCCAGCTGTAGAGCAGCTGTGGTTGAAGTGCTCCTTCACACTATCTTCAAGGAAAACTGTATTTCCTCCGAAAGCAGAAAAAGGTACATGTACTTCAATCTTCAGGAAAACAGTGTCATGGTCCCTTTGAACATTTTAACTCAACAGTAATTTCCCATTTATCTTTTCGCTAAATGCAATATAAAGTTCACAGAAAAAGGAAATAGGAACGGCTGAGCCATTGGCATCTCTCCTTGACCTGCACTCTGAGAAGATGCCTTTTTGTTGCCTCTTTTGGAACACTATAAAGGAGAGAAAGCTGTGTCCCCCTCCCTTCAAGCCACTTAGCTGCTCTAAAATATGGAGGGGGGGGGAGCAAATGCAATGGGATCTAATCCCATTCAGGTTCCATGCGTCTACTTAATCCATGCCTCATGGGCCTTCTTCTCCCAACTGGCGCCGAGTATAACAGCAATAGCACTTAGACTTATATACCACTTCACAGTGTTTTTACAGCCCTCTCTAAGCAGTTTACAGAGTCAGCTTCTTGCCCCCAACAACCTGAGTCCTCATTTTACCCACCTCGGAAGGAGGGAAGGCTGAGTCAACCCTGAGCCTGGTGAGATTCGAATTGCCATCTCAGCGGTCAGCAGAAGTAAGCTGCAATACTGCACTCTAACCACTGCACCACCATGGCTCACCTGCCACCGTTTTAGGATATTGTTATGGTTTGGGTGTTGTTTTTGACTTGCAGGGAGTATTTTTTTCCCCTGTCCCTTTCTTCTGATAATCAATATTGATTTGACGCTGATGTTATTATACTCAAGTTGCAGATTCATTTTCTTGCTTTGCGTTGCATGGAGACGGTGTTTTATCACAAGAGCAAGCTACTTACTTTTTTTTCCCCCCATCGCAGGATAATTATCTTGCCCCATTGGAAAATCATGATGTTCAGATTATATTGAAAAATAATCACGGCCTTTCGCCACAGGCACCCTTTCACAGTCAAGTGGTTGGCTTTGTTATTAAACAGTGAGACTAGAAGATAAACAGGAACCCACAACGTACAAAGGCAGAAGAGAACACCCACACCCCCTTTCCAGCATCCCTATTTAGGCAAGGAGATTGTATTTATGGAATTCATGCAGCATCCTAAATCATTGTCTGTTTGACCACAATTTGTGGAACGAGTTGGATTATTCTGGTTTATACAGAATTTATGACCACACACACACACATCCCGCCCCCCAATTTTTGTTGGTAAGTTGTTAAGCGAATTTTTCCCCGTTTGATGATCTCCTTTGCCACAATTGTTAAGTTAACTGCAGTTGTTAAGATAGCCACACAGGCTGTTAAAGTCAGTCTGGTTCCCCATGGAATTTGCCCGTCAGAAGGTCGCAAAAGGTAATCGCATGAACCCGTGGACACTGCAACCGTCATAAATGTGAGTCAGTTGTCAAAACAGCCCGATGTAAATCACATGACCACAGGATATGCTGCAACAGTCCTCAGTATGAAAAACGGCCAGGTCACTTTTTTCATCGCCGTTGTAAATTTGAACGGCCACTAAGTGACCCGTTGTAAGTTAAGGACTATGTATTTATGCAATTCTAAGCCACAGGGTCTACTAAGCCAAACTCTACCAGTCATACATGCCTGGCTGGTTCAGAAATTAATTCATTAATTCATTTTCTTTTTTGTTCTTTTTTCGTTTCTGCTATGATTTTGCACCAGTGAGGTTAAAACCAATTTCGTTGTATTTAAGTACAATAACAATAAAGATTAAAGTTAATTCATTAATATGCCACCTATCTCACTGTCAAGCGACTCTAGACAAACCTAGCTGTTTTTTTCTTTTCTTTCTGGAACCCTGAATACAATTGCACAGGTTAAAATGCCTGCCTTGTTTCACTTTGATGATTCTTTTGTTTGATGAGCCACGGTGGCGCAGTGGTTAGAGTGCGGTACTGCAGGCTACTTCTGCTGCCTGCCGGCTGCCTGCAATTTGACAGTTTGAATCTCACCAGGCTCAAGGTTGACTCAGCCTTTCACCCTTCCGAGGTGGGTAAAATGAGGAGCCAGATTGTTGGGGGCAAGATTCTGACTCTGTAAATTGCTTAGAGAGGACTGTAAAAGCACTGAGAAGCGGTATATAAGTCTAAGTGCTATTGCTATTGCAAAGACAATAACAATAAAAGCAAAAAATAAAGACAAAAAAACCCGCCGTTTATTTCTACCAGACCTATTTTTAACGTAGTTTGGACCGTTGTATTTCCTTTTCGTGTAATATTCTCTTTATCCCTTTTCTCCTTGAACAGACGCCTTTCCCGGCTTTGTAGCTACTCTCTCTCTCTCCTTGAGTCTCCCTGCATCCAATATATTGTAGATGATAGGCCAGCTATGGCTTCCGGATACTCAATGTAGAGTGACCCATTGCTAGGTGGGGCTTGCTTTCCTGGCATCTAATTAGCAGAACAGATGATGTGGAAACTTTCCTCCGACGTTGGGGTGACTTAATATTCATTACCGCTCCTTCAAATATTATTCCAGGGGCTGTTTTAAGTAAATAATACATGAAGCCCCGTCTCCTTCTATTTCCTCCACTTGCCAGGGCCGTGGACTTAATTTGCCTTAATGAGGATAAAAATCATCCTGATGGATTGCTTTGTTGCAAACCAGGTAAAAGAGAGACATTCTTCTGAAATATCTAACTTCAGACAGCAAACGGTTTAGCTGCCTTCTTCTCTAAATGAATGGTGAGATTATATACTTAGGAGTCTCGTGGGAAAGATCTAGGACCCTGATGGTAAACCTAGGGCACACGTGCCAGAGATGGCATGCAGAGTCCTCTCTAGGGGCATAGGTGCCATTGCCAGCTTTTTTTCTGATTTCTGGTGCACAGCGCCAGCCAACTGGTCTTTGTGGGTGCCAGAGTGGATGCCAGAGCGCTGGAAAAGAGCCTGAAATGGCCTTAAAAATGCCCAAAAACTGGCCAAAAATCAGGGCATTTTCCAGGGCATTTTTCACAGCATTTTCAGGCCGTTTTTTGCCCGGTTTTGGGCCAAAAACTACCAAACAAATGGCCTGAAACCGGCCTGAAAAAACAAATGGGCTGAAACCGACCAGAAAATTATTAAATTATTTTAAGTAATTTATTAAAATTCTGAGCAAAGCCAGTAAGAGTGGATACTACATTGATCTTAGCTAAATGGCTGAGAAACTATAAGATGCTGAGTTAAGGATACAGAGTCCTAAATTCAAATCATTTGCTGGTGGCTCAATGACTAAGATGCTGAGCTTGTCCATCAGAAAGGTCAGCAGTTCGGCGGTTCGAATCCCTAGCACCGTGTAATGGAGTGTGCTCTCTTTACTTGTCCCAGCTTCTGCCAACCTTGTATTTCTCAAAGCACGTAAAAATGCAAGTAGAAAAATAGGAACCACCTTTGGTGGGAAGGTAACAGCGTTCCGTGCGCCTTCTGTGCTTAGTCATGCCAGCCACATGACCACGGAGATGTCTTTGGACAGCGCTGGCTCTTCAGCTTTGAAATGGAGATGAGCACCGCCCTCTAGAGTCAGGAACGACTACCATATATGTGCAAGGGGAACCTTTACCTTTCTCTTCTTCTCATATTTATAATTAGCATGTGAATAACTTTACCTGTATGCGAATGCAGAAATCTTCTCTACTTAAATTCTACTTAAATAAATTTAGAGTAGTTTTGATGATGAAAAAAACCACCCTTCAGAATACTTGCCGGGCTGTCTAGCAGCCATAAAATCCAAGCTCGGGTGAAAAATATCAGGAATTCCATTTATTGAAACAGTTCAGTCTTTTCTGCTGAGGTCAGTAGATCTGATTATCCAACTTAGGCCCTAAATTGAAACTGGAGAGATACTGGAATATTTAGTAGCTTGTCTATTTGCACATATCCTGGGGAAAAAAAAAAGAAAGTCTGCCCAAAACCTAATGAAATCTATAAATCCCTAAAGTTGATTAGAAGACTGAACCAAGTGTTCAAGCTGTTAACTAGCTGACTGTATTGCCAATTCAACCTCCCACTTTAAATACACAGCAGTCAACATGACCTCTGTATATATTCATTCTGTGCTGGTTTGTTTGCACTTTGCCCTCTGAAGGTTTTAAATGGGATTAATGTTTCAAAGTCATTTGTTCTCCATGGGGCAGGCCTTGAAGATGGCCATAAGCTACAGCTGGTCCAGTGTGCCACAGCACAGCTGCTGAGGGAACTATTCACTGTTGAGGTACTTACAATGGTATCTAAAGTCTTCCGTGACTATTTACAATATGTGCCAGGCTCCAAAAGACACACCGTTTCTTTTTTTAAAATATTTTTTTTTACTTTTTTAATTTTCAAAACAAACACAACACAAAGAATCTTCCTTCTTTACATACTGTAGAAAGTGTATCAGTTGGTTGCAAAAGACTTTCGTGCATCTCTTCCACAGTCGTCAACCATAATTCATATTAACTCAAGTATTTTAACTCAGATATTTATACATGTTACCATCACCATACCTCCATTTTCATTTGACTATAATTGTTTAAACATCCTTCATCATAAGATATACCAAGATTTAATACATAACCACATGCTGGCATTTCATTTACTATTTCTAAAATCCTCCAATAACACTGAATCCTTATGGCCTATTCTAGCTAAACATCCATAATATTTAGTAATACAATGCAGTTTCCTTTCATTGTTCCTCACCTAGAGACAGGAATCTTGCCAGACTAAAGTAAATTACTTTGCATCATGAATTTGCAACATTCTGAGAACTTCTAGGGAGAAGCCGTCTTGATCATCTTCCTCCCAACCAAAGTATCTAAACCTGGGGTGTCAACCACGATTTCATTGAGGGCCGCATCAGGGTTGTGTTTGACCTTGTGGGTGTGGGGTGGGTGGGCGTGCCAGGGTGGGCATGGCCAGCTTCATATCACTTATGTCAGGGGCACCTTTGGTGGGCCGAGCGGTCTGCCAGCAAAAATGGGCTCCCGAGCTCCATTTTCATCTCCGACGGCCTCTTGCAACCCTATGCCAGTGAAAACTCAGTTTGGGAGAGCCGCATGTGGGCTCTCCCATATGCGGCTCTCCCAAGACACATATATTGGGATACATATATTGGCCTTCATTCATGAGAACTACGCTTTGTGTATTTGTCTGTGCTTGACCTGGCACAGGACACTCGGTTCTGATGGCATACTTTCCTGACATCAACTATTAGAGTTTTATTTTTCCATGATTTTCCATGTTCAGAAACCCCTCCCCCCCTGCCCCTGTTGAATCACTCTTCCTCCTATTATTGCTTAGGAGGCCATTCAGAACATACGGCCCATGTTTTTAATGCTACTGTTTTAGTTTTGGGTTGTATATGTCCTCAATTTCTTTTAGTGTTGCTTTTATTGATTTTTTTAATTGTATTTTTGTTAGCTGTCCAGAGCCATTAAGAATGTGGGCAATAGATACGTTTTTCAAATAAATCAGAAAACTATGTTAGGGATAAGAAAAAAAACTACTACTCCCTATTGGATTGCCATGTGCCCATCAACTCTTCCCTGTGAGAGGGTCTGCCCCTCTTATTCAGTTGAGTTTATAAATGCTCTTCGTTTGTTTGGTTTAATGGGAAGTTGTCATACATGTAGTCCTCTGCTTATGACCGGTCACCTAGCAACCATTCAAAGTTACTACAGACATCCTCATAGTAAAGTAATAAATGCATTTATTAAATTTAGAATAGAATAACAGAGTTGGAAGGGACCTTGGAAGTCTTCTAGTCCAACTCCCTGCTTAGGCAGAAACCCTACACCACTTCAGACAAATTGTTATACAATCTCTTCTTAAAAACATCCAGTGTTGGAGCATTCACAACTTCTGGAGGCAAGTTTTTCCTCTGGTTAATTGTTCTAACTGTCAGGAAATTCCTCATTAGTTCCAGGTTGATTCTCTCCTTGATGAGTTTCCACCCGTTGCATCTTGCCCTGCTCTCAGGTGCTTTGGTGAATAGCTTGACTCCCTCTTCTTTGTGGCATCCCCTGAGATATTGAAGACTGCTATCATGTCACCCCCTAACCCTTCTTTTCATTAAATTAGACATACGCAGTTTCTGCAACCGTTCTTCATATGTTTTAGCCTCCAGTCCCCTAATCATCTTTGTTGCTCTTCTCTGCACTCTTTCTAGAGTCTCCACATCTTTTCTACATCGTGGCAACCAAAACTGGACGCAGAATTCTAAGTATGGCCTTACCAAGGCCTTATAAAGTGGTATTAACACTTCACGTGATCTTGATTCTATCCCTCTGTTGATGCAGTCTAGAACTGTGTTGCCTTTTTTGGCAGCTGCTGCACATGGCTGGCTCATATTTAAATGGTTGTCCACTAGGACGCCAAGATCCCTCTCACAGTTACTACTATTGAGCAAGGTAGCACATATGGTGTACCTGTACATTTTGATTTTCTTGCCTAAATGTAGAACCTTACTTTTGTATGCTGCCCATCTCACTATCATGTGATTCTGGGAATTTGTTTAACCACTGCCTACAAAAATTCATAAAATCAGGCACGGTCGAGTGGTAGCCTTCTTAATGACTGGCATGGCTTACAACCATAATTCCTTGCTGGCTGGGGCATTCTGGGAGTTGAAGTCCACAGATCCCAAAGTGGCTAAGGTTGAGAAACTGCTTTAAACCATAGGCTATGCAGATCAAAATAGAACACTGGCACATGCTTAGTGCCTAGCAACATCAATGCTCAGCAACCTGAAGCTGACACAGCTCCTCGGCAGATTTATGCAAGAAATAAACCCCCCCAAAATGCTGGTGTGTTTGTTCCCCACACACCTGCAGTGTTGTAAACCTCCTAGAGTCATCTTGCAACAATTGTATTCCCCCCTCCCCCATTCAAGATCATTTAGAAGCAAATGGCACTGACAGATTTTTTTCAGTGAGTGGACATGATTGTAATTTTCTGCCTGGGAAGCAAAATAATTACTTTACAAGATACATGCATATGCCAATGTAGGAGCTATAACATGGTGTGACTGGTTGTGTGTGTGTGTGTGTGTGTGTGTGTGTGTGTGTGTTGGAGGGGGAAAAGAGAGTGAGGGAGAGAAGTAGATTGTGATGAATGCATCTAGATTGACAGCATTTACAAACAAGGTAGTCTGGAAAATGCAGTGCTGATTGTTGAAAGAAAAAAAATGATAAGTACTGAAAACATAAAAGTTCTTGCTTGGCAAATAATCACTCTGACTAGCTCTCATACATTTTTTTCTTTTGCCTTCAAAACATTTTCATCATTTGGAAATAAAATACAAGATGAGAAAACCCTTTCAACAACAAGACCAGAAAGAATCATTTCCAAAGCTTTATTTTCGAATGAGAGCTGCACAATGAGAAACGCGGGAGGTCGATCTGAAGTGAAAGCACAAACACAGAAACTGGGTGGATGAGACATTCTTACATAGCTTTCAAATTCTTGTAGGTATCATCCCAAACTTTCAAGTTCCTCATCTGACCAAGGCTTCCAGAGAGCATGAAGCAAACTCCTGGTGCCGGAAAAAAACCCTTTTATTAATTGAATTCTGCTCATTCACGTCCAGCAAAGTCTTTCAAGGGAGGATTTACAGTCACAGACCTTCTCTGGCTTGTAGAGCTGCCAGGCCGGTATCTGCAAAACTTGGCAAGGAGTATGGGAGAGTCACGAACCAATTAAGCGAACGAATTGTCTCCTGCAAACTCCACTCCTCTTTTGATCTTTTATTTCCTCTGGGAGGGGCCATTCATCATTCACCTATGGCCTTGATCACAAGTCGACCCCTGTTCTTTAGCTGTTCCCTTTGTCTGGCAACTCTGCGCATGCGCACCCCGGGAACAGGCTTCAGCTGTTCATCTGCCTCACTGATGTCTGCCTCTGAAGGCAGCTGATAACTGGCACTTGGCTCTGGTCCCCTCTCTGCCTCCGACACAGAGCCCTCATCCGAGCCTTCCCCAGCCTCCAGGACTGGCCCATCTTCCTCCCCAACCTCCTCACTGTCCAAATCTGCTGCCAGCTCTGCTGGCTGTTGGCGGGCCACAACAGTTCCTGAAATATTTTTATTTCCTAAAGCTAAAGAAAGATGAATCATTCTTAAAATTGCGTAGGTCCATTTTCAGGGGGATCTCAGCCAATGTAGAGATATTCATCAGTGATGGATGCCCATGCTAGCTAATGTTTTGGACACGACTCAATATTTTTGTGTTAAGACAAACACTGTGATAAAATCTGTTTTGCAATTCCTTCCTCTACAGCAGGGGTGTCAAAGAGCACCGCCCCCTAAAGTCGGGAATGACTAGCACATATGTGCGACGGGAACCTTTACCTTTATTTAATCTTCCTTAGGTTAATAAAGCCCTTCTCTCTTTCTTTGAGAGGTGGGGGGAGAATATACAGTAGTTCATTTGCACCTTGGATCCTTTATGGACAAAGGACTGAATAAAACTTTTCTAACGCGAGCCAAGTCCTTGTTCGCATTAGATTTCCTGGCGAACCCTGCAACATTAAATTACAAGAAAATAATATGACCGCAGACACCCAATAATTGTTTTAGCCTCCTACTCCACTCCGCAAAACAGTTTAGTTTTATAGATGATGGGATTTCTGACCATCTATTTTTAATGCCACCTCTGAACCATTCCCCTCTCCTTTGGGGTCCCCCCCTCCTCTTCCTTATAGCCCTACGAGGCACCGAAAGTGATTGCCTTCTGCCCATTCCTGATGTTCATTATGTTGGCAGCGATGGCCTTCCACCTCACCGTTATGCCTGGAACACTGAACGGCAGAGACCTTTGTGGTGTGAGTGAATAGTTTTTGTCAGTATTCAGGGTGTTACAGGAGAAAGCATAATACATTCTGGCACTCAATTGAATATGACATGATAATGAGTGTTAACACCGTCGGCACCCCTTTCCCAACAGAGGGGAAAGTCATGTTAGATTACAGCAAAACACGGCAGCAGGGTGAATCCCTTTTGGTGGCTTCTCTCTGCCTCTTTCTACATTCTAATCTCAGGACCGATTCTGTACGTTTCCAAAGAGCAGCAATAATATCTTTTGCTCTGATTCATCCCAAAGCTTGGGAAATTGCTTAGCTCCACTGCAGTGAGGAATATGTGCTTATTATGCTTCTCCCTAACTCCAGTTGTTTATTAAGACTGATGATGTGCTCTTAGCAATGTCAACTAGTAAATCAGCTGAAAGCGAGGGAAACTTTTTTCTCCTGGCTTACAGAGAAAGGTGTTCCTACAAAAAATACTATTGTGCCTCCATTATATAGCAATTGGCTTATATACCACTTTTACGGTGCTTTACAGGCGGTTTACCAAGTGGTTAACAGAGTCAGCCTCTTGCCCCCAACAATCCTTATTTTACCTACTTCAGAAGGATGGAAGGCTGAGTCAACCTTGAGCTGGTCAGGATCGAATTCCTGGCAGTAGGCAGAGTTAGCCTGCAACACTGCATTCTAACCACTGTGCCACCATGGTCCTTCCTTCCTCCCTCCCTACCCACTTAGCAGTAGCACTTAGGCTTACATATCACTTCACAGTGCTTTTACAGTCCTCTCTAAGTGGTTTACAGAGACAGCCTATTTCCCCCAACAATCTGACTCCTCATTTTACCCACCTCGGAAGGCTAGAAGCCTGAATCAACCTTGAGCCTGGCCAGATTCGAACTGCCAAATTGCAGGCAGTCAGCAGAGGTAGCCTGCAGCACTGCACTCTAAATACTGCATCACCGTGGTTCATATATTCTATATACTCTTCTAAGTACAGTGGAATGTCATCCTTCCTTTTCATAGATGATCCAATCTAAAACAAGACTGACCTTCTCTCTTTCTCCTTCCAATCCAGAAATTGCTCATCATTTATTGTGGTGTTTTTCAAATTTGGCAACTTAAAGATGGGTGGACTTCAACCCCCCAGAATTCTCCAGCCAGCACACTTGGTAGATCATCTACAAGAAGGTTCTTCACTTGTGAAAAAGAGAATGGGTCTACCACCAAGTTCTAGTTAGCAAATCCAAAAGACGAATCCAGTCATGATGTCTATGGAGATTCTCAATCCTGCAAGTCATGGTTGTCCCAAATGAGCTTTTTCAAAAAAGCAACTGGTCTTTCTTTGCTTTCCCTTGAAGGTGTTTCACTCCTGATCCAAGAAGTTCTTCCATTCTTCATCTAGAATGGAAGAAGCTTCTTGGAAGAGAAGCGAAATGTCTTCATGGAGAAACGAAGAAAAGTCCAGCTGCTTTTTGAAAAAGCACCTTTGGGACAATCCAGACATGAGCAGACATACTTTTTGTTCTGTTTGTTCTTGTGAAAATTGTGCCAAGGAAGAAATGTTTCCTTGATCCTGCATTGAGAGTTACATTATTTGGCTAGTCGCCTTACGCAGGATTGTAAAGGTAAAGGTTCCCCTCGCACATGTATGCTAGTTGTTCCTGACTCTAGGGGGTGGTGCTCAGCTCTGTTTCAAAGCCGAACAGCAAGATGTCTCCGTGGTCATGTGGCCGGCATGATTAAATGTCGAAGGCGCACAGAACACTGTTACCTTCCCACCAAAGATGGTTCCTATTTTCCTACTTGCATTTTTACAAGCTTTTGAACTGCTAGTTTGGCAGAAGCTGGGATGAGTAACGGGAGCCCACTCTGTTACGCGGCGCTATGGATTCGAACCGCCAAACTGCCAACTTTTCTGAACGACAAGCTCAGCGCCTTAGCCCCTGAGCCACCACATCCCCTTCAAGGTATAGGTAGATGGATGTAAAAGAAGATGAGACTTCTACATGTTTATAAGTGAAATGTGGAAGACTCCCAGAGTTATAAGTTTCCATGGAGATGATGCAGATCCAAATTGACCTTTTGACACAAGGAATGTAGGAGCAAGGGGTCCGTCCCCATTTTCATCCTAGTGT
Source organism: Natrix helvetica (assembly GCF_964273705.1). Taxonomy (NCBI): domain Eukaryota; kingdom Metazoa; phylum Chordata; class Lepidosauria; order Squamata; family Natricidae; genus Natrix; species Natrix helvetica. The sequence goes on along the minus strand of NC_138559.1, from coordinate 21,429,493 downwards.
TCAGTATCCCAAGAATTTCACACCACTTTTTTTTAAAAAAAAAAGCAAAGGGAGTGATTCCTAATCTAAATTAAAAGTAAGCATCTAAAAACAAAAGGAGATGTTGAGCTTTTAAGTACCAAAATCATCTTTGGGTTTCTCATCTGCGATTTGGTTTTCTGCTGCCGGTGGGGACCGGTATGTTAAAAAAGAAATAAATCTCAGCATCCAGCAATATAAACTGAAGCATGCACAAAAACGGTAATAAGCTTCTAAAATGAGGAAGACGCTATAGAAATTATTGGTAAATTGTGGTATGTGTAATGAAGTTCATCAAGAAAATTGAACTTCTTTTAATAGAACAATTTTCCTCAAGCTGGGACGTACTCTGCAGATAGATGGACTACAGGATTTCTGTACAAAATAACAAGCGTTGCGGCTTGGGGAATTCTTACGCAGTATAGATTCTCTTCTTGTAGACCTTGGCTTTGTATCTTTTGCAATCCTTTCCCAGGTTCCATTGCCTTGAAGCTTCTCAGAATTGAAACAAAGGTGAGTCTCAAAAGAGGAGAATATTTGTAGCTCAGGGTTGAAATGAGGGGCCCTTGGTGCTCTCTGAGCTTGATTGTTTCCTTGCAGATGTTTCATTACCCAGCTAGGTAACATTCTCAATGCTAGATGATGAGCTAGCACTGAGAATGTCAGTCAGTTTGATAATGAAACCTCTGCAAGAAATCAACAAAGTTCATAGAACAGCACGATAATCAAGATGGTCTCCACTAACATTTGCTGTGACGACGTAACAAATGGGATTGCATTTGTCAACCATACAGGATAAAATTAGGGATTTAGCTATACATGCTGCCCCGTTGGTTTGCCATTGGTTTTGCGAGGAGGAAGAGGAAGAGGAGGAGGAGGAGAAGGATGGGGTCCTTGGTGTTCTCTGAGCTTGGTTGTTTTCTTGGAGATGTTTCATTACCCTAACTAGGTAACATCATCGGTGCGAGGAGGAGCAGGAGGAGGAGAAGAATTATGGGGTTCTCGGTGTTCTCCCAACTTGGTTGTTTTCCCTGCAGATGTTTCATTATCCTAACTAGATAACATCATCAGTGCGAGGAGGAGGAGGAGGAGGAGGAGGAGGAGGAGGAGGAGGAGGAGGAGGAGGAGGAGGAGGAGGAGGAGGAGAATTATAGGGTCCTTAATGCTCTCTGAGCTTGGTTATTTTCTTGCAGATGTTTCATTACCCAAACTAGGTAACATCATCAGTGCAAGGAGGAAGAGGAGCAGGGTCCTTAGTACTCTCTGAGCTAGTTTGGGTGATGAAACATCTGGAAGAAAACAACCAAGCTCAGAGAACATCAAGGACCCTTCAAAGGGGAGTATCATTCCATTTCACACATAGGGACCCTGTTCACTGCTTTCCTTGAGTCCCTGAACCACTTGGGGGGAGGTATGCAGAGTGAGAAAAGGACCCAAAACGTTAGCAAAGGCAGGCGTTTCTTCCACCCTTGCACAGTTACTATACACACACCTGCACTAGCAGTATTTATTACTGTCTCATTCAGGGCCCTGCAGTTATATTTAGGGAACATTAAAGAAGCAGCTGAGACAGTCAAGCAAACAGCAGCAATCAAAGGCCTGCAATGCGGCTGGGTTGCTAGCACCGAACGAATGTAACTCAGCACTTCATCACTGATAGGGTGGGTTGCTTTGGAAGATAAGGCACCTTAAATGTGACACGCTGTTCCAGTGCAAAAGCCAGGGCTATTCATTGTGAGTCCAGTGTAAATGGGGGGGAGCCATTAGCGTCGTTCCACCTGAAATGAAGCATCAGAAAGAAGAACAAGAGAACGGAGGGGTTGCAGGCTGCATTTCAATGCTGTTTGGACTGCAAGGCGATCCAACCGGTCAATCCTAGAGGAGATCAACCCTGACTGCTCTTTAGAAGGCCAGATCCTGAAGATGCAACTCAAATACTTTTAATGAGAAGGAAGGACTCACTGGAGAAGAGCCTCATGCTGGGAAAGATTGAGGGCAAAAGAAGAACGGGACGACAGAAAAAGAGGTGGATGGATGGAGTCACCAAAGCAGTCGGCGAGAGCTTAAATGGACTCCAGAGGATGGTGGAGGACAGGAAGGCCTGGAAGAACATTGTCCATGAGGTCACAATGAGTCAGATACGACTTCACAACTAACAACAAAGAGAGTGCCGAGTCCGAGGGTGCCACCCTTCAAGCTGCAAGATCTGCTTAGAGATCAAAGATGCTTCTATACTTCATGGAGGATAAGGAAGGAGAACTGGAGAACTTACAGTCCAGTTTTCATTCCCAGGAATCCATCAGCACAGCCACATTATTTTGGCGGGTTTTTCCCCCAACCCATCCCATTTTCCAGCAGTCACTAAATGAATGGTTGAACTACTTTCCCTAAACAAAGAATCTTATTTCTTTGTCAGCGTAATGATTTAAGACCTGACCAGTTGCTATGATGATATAATACTGGGAATGAATCAGCAAGGTTTTTGGGATGCTATCACTTTAAGAGCCTATAATAAGAAGAGGCCCTGTTGGGATGTATCTCTGTCTGTGTGTTTGCTTCCGTGCCGTAATTGCTGATTGCCATTTGTTTGAGGTCTGACTAAAGTACATGTATGTATATATTCTTTGTAGGCAAAACCACTATTTAAATACAAACTGTTTACTGTATTTGCTCCTAGGTTGTTGCGCATAGTCACACTGTGTGTACTTTGACATTCTTTGTTTACCTTAACATGGAAAGAGACCATATAGAATTGTGATTCTACCATATTGAGGTTTGCATGGAAGGCAGCATTACTAGCCTTCTGTACTATCTTAGAGGAGTGAAGAAGCGGGATGACAATTCTTCCATAAATGCAATTGAATTTTTTCATCATTAAAAGCCTTTAGTGATTCTCAGTCATCCAGATCATGGTTGTCCCAGAGGTGCTTTTTCAGGAGGCAACTGGACTTTCTTGTTTTTTCTTTGAAGACATTTTGCTTCTCATCAGACGAGAAATGAAACATTCTTCAAAGAAAAACTAAGGAAGTTCAGTTGCCTCATGAAAAAGCACCTCTGGACATTCTTTCATGAGTCTTTCTCCTTCTGCTTGGTCCAGACTGATTAGTGTAACTGTGCTATGCTTCAGGAACCTTTGTAACAAGCCTGAAAGGGGATCAGGGTGACTATGGCAACCGTAGAACATTTTTCTTTGGTATAGTAGGCGTTTTTAAGCTTGGCAACTTTAGGACTTGTGGACTTCAACTCCCAGAATTCCTCACCCTGCATGTTGAAGGGCTACAAGTCTTAAAGTTGCCAAGTTTGGAGGCCCCTGATGTAGAGTGTGGGGTGAGAGAAGAAGGAAGGGGTCTCTATCCCAGCCTATTCTGACCGAGGCTTCCCAAGAACATGAAGGAAACTCCTTGTCCCGACAAAAAACCCTTTTATTAATTTACTGTGAATTCTGCCCATTCACATCCAGCAAAGTCTTTCAAGGGAGGATTTACAGTCACAGACCTTATCTGGCATAGACAGCTGCCAGGCCGATATCGGCAAAACTTGGCAAGGAGTCTCGGAGAGTCACCAACCAATTAAGTGAACTAATTGTCTCCTGCAAACTCCACTCCCCTTTCGCTCCTCTTTTATTTCCTCTGGGAGGGGCCATTAATCATTCACCTGTGGCCTTGCTCACAAGTTGACCCCTGTTCTTTAGCTGTTCCCTTTGTTTGGCAACTCTCTGCATGTGTACACTGGGAACAGGCTCCAGCTATTCGTCTGCCTCACTGATGTCTGACTCCAACTGATAACTGTTGGATGGCACTGGCCCCCTCTCTGCCTCTGACACAAAGCCCTCATCAGAGCCTTCCCCAGACTCCAGGACTAGCCCATGTTCCTCCCCAACCTCCTCACTGTCTGAATTTGTTGGCAGCTCCATTGGCCATTGGCGGGTCACAACACAGCCCTGAAAAAAATTGGGGATGAGTAGGAAACGGACAGCTGAGGTGCCTTCCACCATAATCAGGAAAAATTAGCAGGACAACAGCTTTGGTTTTTTGCAAGAAATGCAGCTGTCTTCTTCTGGGGGTGGGGGATTAGCTTCAGGACCATTTCTAATACACTTCCTCTTGCATGTTTATTTCGAAATGAAGAAAAAGCAGCAAGGAAGGTTGAAACAGCAGCAGCTGTTGCCGTGCACCACACCTGGTTTCCAACAGTCCCTTAATGCGATTTGGGAAGGAGATGCCAGCTGCTCGGAAGACCTGGTGAAGCCACTCCTCAGCTCAGAAGAGCTGCAGGAAGGTAAACATCACACTGCCGATGAGAACGGCAACCTCTTGCCACAGGGCTTGCCAACTGTTGTGAAAAGAAGGGGGAAAAGTCCTTGTGATGCTAAATGAGGCTGATCTACAGAAATAAGCAGAGAGAGAGGGAGAGCTTTGCTTGCTTCGTGACAAGATCATCAGTTGGTTGCTGTTTTCATGCCTCCAGATCCCGGGACAGTTAAATGGGGCAGGTTCTTGTCTTTCATGATCGGATTCCGTAGCGGCTCAGGGTTGGCTGTCTTGATTTGTGAGAGTGGAGATCAGGTTTTAGGTAGCCAGAAATGAGCTCTCTCCCTGGTTGGGTTTTTTTACCCCATTTGGAATACAAGTAGATCTCAACTTATAACCAAGAGCTGGGGTAGCACAGTGATTAGAGTGCAATATTGCAGACTACTTCTGCTGATCACTGACTGCCAGCAGTTTGGCAGTTCAAGTCTCACCAGGCTCAAGGTTGACTCAGCCTTCCATCCTTCCAAGATCGGTAAAATGAGGACCCAGATTGCTGGGGGCAAAATGCTGATTCTGTAAACTGCTTAGAGTGGGCTGTAAAGCACTGGAAAGTGGAATATAAGTCTAAGTGCTATTCCTTCCTTCCTTCCCTTCTTTCCTTCCTAGTGTTTAGAATGCAGAATTGCAAGCTAACTTTGCTGGCTGCCAGTGGTTCGATCCTGATTGGCTCAATGTTGACTCAGCCTTCCATCCTTCCAAGATCGGTAAAATGAGGACCAGATTGTTGGGGGGAAAATGCTGATTCTGTAAACTGCTTAGAGCAGGCTGTAAAGCACTGGAAAGTGGAATATAAGTCTAAGTGCTATTGCTATTCAAGTCAATGGCACTGAAAAAGTGACGTTGGAAACCAGTCCTCATATTAAATAGAAAGGCTTAGTAAGACCACACCTAGAATCCTGCATCCAGTTTCAGTCACCACACTATAAAAAAGATGTTGAGACTCTAAAAAGTGTGCAGAGAAGGGCAACCAAGATGGCTAGGGGCTTAGAGGCTAAAACATAGATGAACGGTTGCAGGAACTGGGCATGGCTAGTCTAGTGAAGAGAAGGACCATAGGAGACTTGAATGCAATGCTCCAATATTTGAGGGCTGCCACAGAGAGGAGAGGAGGGGGTGAAGCTATTTTCCAAAGCACCTGTAGGCCAGACAAGGAATAGTGGATGGAAACTGAACAAGGAGAGATTTAACCTAAACAATAAGGAGAAATTTTCTGACAGTGAGAACAATTAACCAATGGAACAACTTTCCTCCAGAAATTGTGGATGTTTCAACACTGGAGGCTTTTAAGAAGAGACTGGAATGGTGTAGGTTTCCTGCTTGAGAAGGGGGTTGGGCTAGAAGACTCCAAGATCCCCTCCAAGTCCTTTTTCCCCCTGTATTCTTCATGCACAAGTCTTCGCCATTCAACTACAACCATACTGGGATGCCTAGATCAACTAACATAGTTGTCAAAGCTTCTGTCCAAGACAGGCTGCGTGAGAACCATCCACCTCCTTGCCCAAAACCTGTAAAGGAATCTACCTGACTCAACAGGTGCGAAGAAGGCTGCAAGGAATATAAATGGATTCCCTCCCATAAGGGGAGGCAGTTAATTTCCTGTGTCCCTGCTGATGCATTACTGATTGTGATGAATGTCAAAGCAGGAGCTTGTTCCACAATCTATGAAATGATAATTTTATCTCCAGAGCGTAATTGATTGTCAACAGGAGCTGAAGGGCCAGGCACTGGGTGCTCGGCGGTGGGGAATGCTTCAGTTTTGGCAGGGGTGGGACCAGCAATGCTTAGAAATGCCTCGTTTTAAGGAGGGGAGAAGGAGGGGAAATAACAGGATGCAGTTCAGTTAAAGCTAATGAGGTAGACCTTTCAATTGGAACAGGGACATGTTGGAATGGAAATCATTGGTGCGGCTGGTAGGAAGCTTCGTCGCTCACAATTTCAGGGTAACGTGCAATTTTTTCAGCACGCGGGGGCTTCCAACTATTGTTTCCAAGAGTGATTTTAGAACAGAGCATGGATTTAGCCATGGGGGGTGACTCTGGGGAGCACTAACATTTGTTTCACCAATTGCCAAGTCTTTTTTACCATGGTGGCTCCCGAGGTGTGGCACATTCTTCCTCATGTACGCAAGAATCAGTGAGAGAGGAATTAATTTCTGTTCTTTTGGGACGAAGGACCTAAAGGAAGCAATTACGTATATGCCAATTCTGCTTCTGTCGTGCAGTTTTCTCCACCTTTGCTTTGGGATTGTTTTGTGTGGATTTCAGTCCAGAATATCTCTGCAAGTTTGACTATCTTTATTTCCTACCCTATATTAAACCTGTGAAATATCTTTTCCCCTAAAGCAGGGGTCGGCAACTTTAAAACCTCAAAGAGCCACAAAGGTCCTAACCGGAAGCCCCTGTTCAATTCTGGAGCCAACCGGAAGTCCAGTTCTCCCACCATAGAGTCTCTTCCTAGCGTGGCATCCTTTTTCCCTCTACCTGTCCTAACCGAAAGCCCTATCAATTGTGGAGCCGACTGGCGACAGGGAGCCGCAACAGAGGGATGAAAGAGCCACATGTGGCTCCAGAGCCATGGGTTGCAGACCCCTGCCCTAAAGTAATAGGGATGAAAGTTTGGGAATTTCTTCCGCGCCTATATACAACCACAGCAATACACCATTTCACCCAATTAAAGGAGCTTTCATAGTATAAACCTAGAACCGAAATTTGAACAACAAATGAACAAACAACGAGGACTGTTCTTCGGTGTTCTTGGCAACAGGGGAAAAAAATACATTCTGTTGTCTAAAAGAGAAAAAGCAGTTTATCCATCTTTATCCATCTTTTTTTGGCATACTGTGAAAGGTGGATCCATCATGGCTTTCCCTTGTTCTTTGTTTTCTTTCATTGGCAGTTCATTATCTTGTCAACCGGCACAGCCTGGCTTCTCCAAATCTCTCCATCATTCTTTTGTTACGCATTAAAGTGGAGCCCCAAATCTTTCTCCGTGGCAAAGGGGCTCACCGCATTCATCTATATACATCAGCTAAGGTCGCAATAAACGATCATCGGATTTACAGGGCATTGTAGCCGAATTTAAATTTCACGGAGAAATACCTTCCTTAAGAATTGAAAAAACATGGATGTGGAAGTCCAATACATCTGCGGGGAACTGTTCTGTCCTAGGCTTCCCCAGCAGCACGAAGTCCGCTCCTCGTCCCAATAAACCCCTTTTGTTTAATGTACAGTGAATTCTTCTCCAGCAAAGTCTTCCCTCTCCCACAGTCTTTCAAAATAGTTCATAATTGCCAACCTTTATCAGGCTTGGAGAGTGGCCAGATTGATATCTTTCATATGCTGCAATGCTTGGCAAGAATGAAGGAATTAAATAATTGTCTCCTGCAAACACCCCTCCCCTTTTGCTCCTCTTTTATTCCCTATGGGAGGAGCCATTCATCGTCCACCTGTGGTCTTACTCCCAAGTCAACCCCTGTTCCTTAGCTGTTCTCTTCATCAGGCAGCTCTGCGCATGAGCACACTGGGAATAGACTCCAGCTGTTCATCTGCCTCACTGATGCTGGACTCCGAAGGCAGCTGATAACTGGCCTACGGCTCTGGCCCCCCCTCTGCCTCCGACATAGAGCCCTCATCAGAGGCTTCCCCAGACTCCAGGGCTGGCCCATGTTCCTACCCTACCCCTGGTATGCCCAAATATGGAAGGGAGCATACTAGTCTCCTTTTATTTATTTATCAGTACAAATGCAACTTTCCAAAAGGAGCTGCATAATATTATATCAGGATCCCAGGGAATTAAACTGTGATGGTAGACACTTTACAGTACCTAGAGGAAATATGTTTGAAAGAGGCATCTGCAATCTTTGCTAGGTCCTGAAGAAGGACATATGTTTGCAGGGAAGACTCAATATGATTTCTCTAGATTTACGCCAGAAGGGAAAACAAAGAAAGTGTCGAAATTGTTGGCAGTCTATCTGTTGGCTTTGACCATTCTTAGCGCCCTTAACAACTCTGATTTTGGATTGCTTTTGTACCAAAATTTCCAAGGCCCTTTCCTCCTGTAAAAATATACGCTCGGTACAGATGGCTCTAGCCATAAAACACCGTGTTATGTCAAGTCACCGGAGTTACCAACACAGCCTTCAGTGCTTCCCTTTGTACTTTTTGTCCTGCTTGTCGCCGTTTATTTATACAACGAAATTCCCAGCGGCTTTATGAAATATTGATACGGGAGGGAAGAGAGCAGGAGGCAGCAACTTGCAGGTGCTTGCGCGAGCTGTGCCATTGCAAATTGCTGATCTAAAAAAATAATAATGGCCCAGCGGAAGGGCATCCGTGGAGAGAAAAGGACGGGATGATTTGGACATTTAAACACAAAGACACAAACAACCCGTGAGGTCTATCTCCAGGGGTGGGCTTCAACAATTTCAGCAACGGGTTCTCTGCCTGGTTGCTGGGTGGGTGTGGCCATGGTGGGCGGGGCCTAGTCGGCCCCCTGCACCACAACAGGGGGGGCTTTTCACCTTCCCCAGGCTCCAGAGGCTTTCCTTGAGCCTCTGGGAGGGCAAAAACTTCCTCCCCCAGGCTCCAGAGGCCCTCTTCTAGAACTCCTGGGAGGCCCGTTTTTCCCTCTCCCTGAGCCTCCGCATGGACCTTGTACTTACCTCACATCCAAAACAGGCCGCATGGCAACTCCTGGTAGGGGAGGGGCAGAGTGGGAGGGAGGGGCTTGGGAGGGGAGGGGCCATCCAGGGGTAGGATTTGGAGGTTCTCCGAACTGGCCATAACATTAGGTACAGGTTCTCCTGAATTCGGCCGAACCTGTAGCAGCCCACACCTGTCTTATCTCTCTTGTGCATTCAACTTCTCTGATTGAAACTACCAAGAGCCAGTTGGATCTGGAGATAAACCTACCAAACTAGAAACCAGGAGTTTTGTGAGTTCTAGCTGCACCTTAATCATGAAAGCCAATTCAATGAATTTGGGCCAATCACTGGGAGACTGTGAGTTCTAGTCTCATTTTAGGCATAAAAATCAGCAGGATGACTTTGGGTGGTGAGTTGTGGTCCCACCTCAGGCATGGAAAGCAGCTGGGTGACTTTGAGCTAATCTCTGTCTCTCTCTCTCAGCCTAACCCACCTCACAAGGTGATTGTTGTGGAGAAAATAAGAGGAGGAAAGAGTATTAGGTATGTTTGCTGCCTTGAACTATTTATAAAAATAATTAAAGATGGGTTAGAAAGAAAGAAGAGAGAGAGAGTGAGAGAAAGAAAGAAGGGAGGGAGGGAGAAAGAAGAGAGTGGGGGAAAGAAAGAAAGAAAGGAGAGTGGGGAAAAGAAAAGGAAGGAAGGAAGGAAAGAAAGAAGGAAGGAAGGAAGGAAGGAAGGAAGGAAGGAAGGAAGGAAGGAAGGAAGGAAGGAGAGAGAGAGAGAGAGAGAGAGAGAGAGAGAGAGAGATCACAAGTCAAGTTGGTGTGAAATAAGGGCTTTGGTTTTATTCACTCTGAATTCTCTTTTGTTATTATACAGTTGTAATTTTCTTCCAGAGTTGTCTATTTTCATCATCTAGTGTTCCCTCAATTATTCACCTTCCGCTTTGTGTTGGAGTTGGATTTAGTGGTATCTCTAGTTAAATCAGATCTATTCACACCCCTTTTTCTCCTTCAGTTAAATATTTTCAAAATTACTAAAGATCTTTGGGAACTTCTTACCTAGACTTTTTTCCCTCCTCTAATGGGAAGAGAAATTCCATATGACATCAAGTCAGTATCCATTTTAAAAGCGGTGAAATACAGTTAATTATCTAACATTTTACACAGCATCTTTTTAGAGTCCAAAACTTCACCGTTTCCGTTACGTGTGCTTTCTCCTGTGCTCTTTTTCCCTAAAAAGGTAGAAAGAGTCGAGGGAAGGATTAGTTATTTATCCCAAATCCCCTTTTCCCTCTAACTTACTTGTGTGTGTGTTGCTTGCTGATGTTGTTTAAAGCCAAAATATATACAAAAGCAAATCAGGAATCCTGTTACGCTGAAGCTAATGTGATCCTATTTGTTGAGAGGCTAAAAAGCACAGAATAATTCCCTTAAGCAGCATAATTAAGCTGGAGGAGAGATAATGCTCATCTTTCCACTAATAATATTGGGGTCAAAATTGAATAACATACTCATTATGTCATACAGTAGGTTGAAACAAAAAATTTGGATCCCTGAACCAACATTTTCTTTTAACTGAATTTTTGGAATTTATCATCTCTCTCTCTCTCTCTTCTCCTTCTCCTTCTCCTTCTCCTTCTCCTTCTCCTTCTCCTTCTCCTTCTCCTTCTCCTTCTCCTTCTTCTTCTTCTTCTTCTTCTTCTCTCTCTCTCTCCCCTTTCCTTCCTTCTTTCCTTCTCAAATTTATTGACTCCCCATCTTACCACAGGATGACCCTTCCTTCCTTCCTCCATCCCTCCCTCCCTCCCTCCCTCCCTCCCTCCCTCCCTTCCAAGATTAAAAGAGAGAGAAAGGCAAATAATCTACCTATTAAAATAAATTTAAAATTCGGAACAAAACTGTAGTTTTATTAGTTTGGATAACTTAGAACTGTGTCGCTTGTGGTGAGACCTAGGTATTGCATACAAACTTATAAGTATTTTACTTGTAAATGACTTTTTCTGTTTTAATCGCAATAATGCGTGTGAGAACAAGCGCTTTAAACTCAATGTAAATCATTCTAAACTTGACTGTAAAAAATATGATTTCTGTCATAGAGTTGTCAAAGTCTGGAATGCCCTACGTGATTCAGTTGTCTCAGTATAGTATAGTCTTTATTGTCATTGTATAAAATAAATACAACGAAATTGTCTCAGCTACAAATGTTCACAGTTTCAATTACAAATTGACTTCTGTGGACCTTACTTCATACTTAAGTGGTCAGTAGAGGGGGCGTGCATAAGCGCACTAATGTGCCTATCCTCTCTCTCACTGTGTTTTTATTCTCTTATTCTTGTTCTCGGTTTTTGTTTCACAAAATCTAACAAAACTGCACTTTTGAATTGAATCCGAGACCAGGCGCAAAGCTTTTAACCTATAAAACCCCTTCAAATGGCCCTTTAAAATGGAAGGAAAATCCTGTCGCTTCATTTGTGGAAATCACATAATCGAACTCTCCTCTGTAGGAGAGACGAGTTCTAACATTCAAATTCAAGTTAGAACAATTAGCCAGTGGAACAGCTTGCCTCCAGAAGCTGTGGGTGCTCCAACACTGGAGGTTTTTAAGAAGAGATTGGACAACCGTTTATCCAGAACGGCATAGAGCAGTGATGGCTATCCTTTTTGACTTTGCATGCTGAAAGCACGCAGCCGTGCATTGACAGCACAAAGGTGCATGCCCACGCCTCAAATGCAATGCATGTGGGACACTACCATCCCACATGCCCCTCCCCCTGTGCATGTGTGCATCACCCCCTGCTCCCCCTACACATGTGTGTGCGACACCCCCCGCAACCTGTTTTGGGCCTAGCAGGCCTCCCTGAAGCCTCCTGGGACCAAAAATGGGACACAGGGGGGCGCTGCACACCCTTACATCTGCTTTGGGCCTAGCAGGCCTCCCTGAAGTCTCCAGGGACCAAAAATGGTCTCCCACATGCGCTCTGCCCCTTGCACATGTGCAGCAGAGACTTGAAAAATCAGCTGGCTGGGAGGAGGCGCGCATGCATGCATGGTACAGCTGAGCTGGGTGACAACTCGCCTGCCTGCAGAGAGGACTCTGCACGCCACCTGGGACACACATGCCATAGGTTCGCCTATCAAGGACATCGAGTCTCCTGCTTGAGCAGAGGATTAGACTAGAAGACCTCCAAGGTCCCTTCAGATTCCGTTCTTCTGTTATAAAACCAGGTCCAAGTTTTGCAATGCAATCAGCAGCCCTTTTGTGGTGGCTTTCTTTTTCCGTTTCTATTTTGCTAGAAACAGGCTATTTTGTGATGTGTGTTTCATACAAGCACACAAAGATTAAAAGAAATCTGGAAAAAAATGCCAAAAGGTTTTTAATCTATTGGTTTTTGTGTATTGACATTTTTGGCTAGATTGTTGCCACACTCCAACCCACGTTGTTCAATTGTTGTTGGTGCCAAAACTTTTCTGCAAACCTTTTAAGACCTGGTTGCTGTCCTAGGTCCTGAGCTATCTACGTTAGCGGTTCACCCTTTTGTTGTTTCGTTGTGGTGAACTTTTGCTTCTGATCCTTCTTTTTCCTTGACGCACTTCGCTTCTTCTAATTTTTATCTGTAAGCTGCTCAGAGTTGCTATGGAACCAGGTGTCCTCAAAACTGAATGAGTCAACAGCTCAAGATATAGAAAAGAAAGGAAGTAAAACATCAAAGAACATTCAAGGCAGGTCTAAATTTTGGAAGACCTGTGAGCAGCCGAGCCAAAAAAATAAGAATAACCCATCCGTTGCTCCAAGGAGACATTTGTCCCCAAAAATGAGGCCTTAGTTGCTAAGCATTACATTTCTCTTTACTTTTTTTACCACAACATCCCTGGTCATATTTTTGACTCTGTTCAGTGTTTTTTTTTTCCAGAATGGAAAAGATTGAGTTGTTGTTGCTAGGCAACTATAAGACCCAATCCTAGCAAACTCTAGATCTATCACAGGAGAAGAGCTGTCGTTAGAATTCAGTCCATTTTGCAAGCTGAAAGATCGGAATATTGGCTCTGAAATCCAACCCGTCTTATACAATGTGTCATATTTGCCCGGCCTTTTTGGCTCGATCCTGGAGCAACTTCTCACGGCAACAAACAAAATTTCTTCCAAACAAATGATTCAAATGCACAGCAATCTACCTGTAAATATGATGAATATTGATAATAATAAAAAAGAGCAATAACTGATCCAGAAGCGGTATTCAGCAGGTTCTGACCAGTTCTGGAGAACCAGTAGTGAAACTTTTAAGTAGTTCGGAGAAACGGTAAATACCACCTCTGATTGGCCCTGCCCCCATTTATTCTCTGCCTCCTGAGTCCCAGCTGATCGGGAGGAAATGGGGATTTTGTAGTATCCTTCCCCTGGAGTGGGGAGGGAATGGAGATTTTACAGTATCCTTGCCCTGGAGTGGGGAGTAAATGGGGATTTTGCAGTAACCTTCCCCTGCCATACCCACCAAGCCACGCCCACCAAGCCACACCCACAGAACAGGTAGTAAAAAAATTGAATCTCGCCAATAAAGTAATCATCAAACATTTAAAAACACAAGATATAAAAGGAAAAAAAATATCTTTATATAAAAAAAATCAGCATCATAGCCTGAGATGAAATGTGTTGTTTTCTTCTTTAGGAAATCTTTCTGTAGATCATTTTTAAAAGACCATATTTCAAAAGGCCAGTTGAAGATATATATTTTCCGAAAGGACTAACCTCGTGTTTTGCAGCAGCTATGATTCCATAGACTTTTTTTTTATTATTCGCAATAAAGGTCTGTCCTTTGTGTCTGCCAATCATACTTGGTCCATGCAAAATTTGGCCAGGTTTGTGTGTCACAATAAGCCAACATTTTTCAGAATTCCATTAAGTAGGCATGCCCACAAAACATTGATGGCTCCAGCTGTAATTGGTTTACTATACCATCCAAATGAAACATTCTGGCTAACTCTTCTCACAAGTTAATTTAAGAAATTGGTTGCTTTTTGGTGGTACCATGTTTCCCGAAAAATAAGATTCGGTCTTATATTAATTTTTGCTCTAAAAGATGCAGTATGGCTTACTTTTTCCAGTTAGGTCTTATTTTGGGGAAAATACAGGATTAAATGCATCCGTATGGCTAACAATCTTATCTGGGGCTTATTCTTGGGGTAGGGCTTATACTAAGAGCAACCTGAAAAAAATCATGGTAGGGCTTATTTTTCAGCTGGTCTTATTTTTGGGTAAACACAGTATATGTAGATCGGATGATCCTTTGGATATTCGAGTTCCAAACCATGCGAGGTTTTATAGGCAAACGAGTGGGGCAGTGTGTATATAGTTCATTTCCTAATTTTATCCTGTATGGTTGACAAATGCAATCCCATTTGTTATGCTGTCACAGCAAATGTTAGTGGATGCCATCTTGATTATGGTGTCCTTGCTGTTTTTTTGAACAGGTTTCCTTATCAAACTGACTAACGTTATCAGTGCTAGCTCAATCATCTAGCACTGAGGATGTTACCTAGCTGGATAATGAAGTGTCTCCAAGAAAACCCCCAAGCTCAGAGAGCACCAAGGACTCCAAAGTTCAACCCTGAGCTACAAATATTATCTTCCATTGACTACTTTGCATCAAGAAGACTCCTTAAGAATACAATCCTTTGAAGTTTGAATTCAAAATGTGATTGGTCAACCATCACACACGATCCCTTCCCCTGTCCACTGTAGTTTTCTTATCTACTTAATTGTATTGAAGACAAAAGTACTACATTTTTTAAGTCTAGAGACTGATTGTTACAGCATCTCTGTTTTATTTATTTACTTACCTACCGACAGACCGACCAACCTACCTAGTTACTTACTTACTGACCTACCTACTTACTGACCCATCTACCTACCTGCTTACCTACCTACATACCTAAGTACCAACCTACCTACCTACCCAAGTACCAATATACCTACCTACCTACTTACATAACTACCTACATACCTACTTAAGTACCAACCTACTTACCTACTTACTTCCCTACCTATGTACCAATCTACCTATCTAACTATCTATCTACCCATCCACCTATCTACCTACCCCGTTTCCCCGAAAAGATCTCCCTGGATAAATAAGCCCAAACGGGCTTTTGAGTGCATGCACTAAAATAAGCCGTTCCCTAAAATTTTTAAATGCGTGCACAGCCACTCCCCACCATTTCCTGTGGGGGAAGGGGGGAACATGCCTCACATGCACCTGCCATCCATGCAGAATGGCCTCATGGAGGCTGCTGCTGCAAGCCCTAGTTACCACGCCCCTTCTCGTAGTGGTGGCGGCAAAAAGAGTGGCAGCCACAACAACACTGGGGATGGCAAGAGTGTGCCAGAAACAGAATTTCTGGCCCTCTCTGGATCAGCTGATTTGCGGGCCACGGACCGAGGTTAAGGGCCCTCCTGCACCTCAAAAGTAATAAGACCTCCCTGAAAATAAGGCCAAATGCTTATTTTGGGGGACAAAAGAAAATAAGACCCTGTCTTATTTTGGGGGGAAACACGGTATCTACCTACCTATCTACTTACTTGCTTACTTATAAAAATTTATTGGCCACTCATCTTATGACGAGGTAACTCTCGGCAGCTCACAATCATAAAAGATAACTATAAATATACTGGAAACATAAATAAGTTAAAAGAGACCAAACACTTTGATCCAGTTAAAGATGGAGAGGACAGGAACAGAATGGGATGGAATCTGTTATTAATTGATCAAACACCGCCATTGTGATGTTCCTCCATTGAAGTCCCAAGCCAATTGGCAGAGCCAAGTCTTTAAGGTCTTATGGATGGCTGGGAGGGTTGGGTCCGACCTCACACTGGGGATGGGGGTGGGAAAATATTCCAGAGAGCAGGGGCTATGGCAAGATAGGCCCTTCTCCTGGACCCAGGAGAATTTATTGATGTATCCAGTCATTTCAATTTAAACAAAGGTCTGCAAATCCCTAATCAGCTATCCGTCTGTTTCTCAATTTTATTTTAATCTTCCTAATCAACTGCCCCTCTGTTTCTCTCAGCTGAAGGAGCATCTGTCTCCCTTACAGGTTTTTGCTATTATTATTATTATTAAATACTTAATCAGCCTAGGAAATCAGGTTTGGAAATATGAAATGGTCTATCCATATAAGTGTGATTATCTAATAGACATGATAAAAAATGGGGGAAGGAAGGAAGGGAAAGCAAGCACTGATCCTTTCCTGGCTGGAGATATGTCTGGCCCATAGAGTGAAACATGAATAGTATTTGAAGATCCCCTACCAAAACTGTGGGCAAAGAAAGGAGATAGAAAAAATATTTGAAATTCTCCTTCCTTCTCTCCCTCCTCCCTCTTTCCTCCCTCCCTCCCTCAATTCCTCCCTTCCTTCCTCCCTCCCTTCCTTCTCTCCCCTTCTCCACTCTCCCTCCCTCCCTCCCTCCCTCCCACCTTCCCTCCCTCCCACCTTCCCTCCCTACTTCCTTCATTCTGTCCTTCCTTCCATCCCTCCCTTCTCTCCCTCCCTCCCTCCCCTTCCTTCCTTCCCTCCCTCCCTCCCTCCACTCCACTCTCACCCTTCCTTCCTTTGCAGATTTACTAATTAATGCTGACGAGCAATGTGTGAGCTGTCCTCCTAAAATATTTTGATTTTTAGCTGCCTTTTGAGTCCATTCCCTCTATGATTTTCCAACTTCATCTGACATCAGCAAACCATCCTCTCTTTCCTTCTGTCTCCCAGAAGAAGAAGAACAAACTTAAGAGCAAGGTAGGGAAATAATTACAATGACAACCATCATCCGAAATATAGTTACAATTGAAAACTATTATTTCCTTTATGTATTTTTCCCCTTCACTGTGACTTGGAAAATGCATTCATTGGGGCCCTGTAAAGGTTTTTTTTTTTCTAACTTTTTGGTTCCCAGCATCAAGAGTTTTTTCATTCAATCATTTGCAGATTTCTGTCCATCGGTGGATAAAAATCTTTTAATGATCAATGCAAAAAGAAGGCAATTACTTGTGTTCTGCTTTGGTTCTTCCTCACCAGTCTTCTGCTAAAGAGGTCACAGATGGAGCAATTGTGTTTTAATAAAAGAAATTGATTTGCTTTCTCCCTCCCTTTCCTCTTTTTTTTTAACATACAAACATTCTGTAGATTTTCAATGATTTATGTCCACAATTTGCAAAATTATTTGTCGATTGATTTGGCCCATCTTTGTTTGCATGTAGGTGGGTATGTGCAGACACACACAATTTACTTGGGATGAAAATAACTGCTTTTTCTGCAAAAAGATAAAAGAAAAAGAGACCTTTTTTGTTGTTGATTTCCAATTGTTGCCATTTTACAACCTCCATGAACAAAACCAAGTGCAGGAACTGATTGCTGTGGAATAATAAAGGTTTGCACCATCAGTTAAAGAATATAAAACCAACAGGTTTACAGAATAACAGAATAACAGAGTTGATGGACGTCGGAGGTTTTTTCATCCAACCCCCCTGCGCAAGCAGAAAACCCAATTTTATTTCAGATAAATGGTTGAGCAATTTCTCCTTAAAAGTCTCCCGTGATTAGTGGTGGGATTCACACCTATTCAGGAGAACTGGTTGTTAACTTTCTAAGCAGTTTGGAGAACCGGTTGTTGGAAGAAATCTCCTTTTTATTTTCTTCCACTTTACAGGGCTAATCCTGTAAGGAAGGAAGGAAGGAAGGAAGGAACATCCTGGTGTTGTTTCTAGCCTCATCTTTACTGCCCTGCTTACAGAAACTGCCTCTCCGGTTAACCCTTATTCCATTGTAACAGCTAAGGTGAAGCGCCCATCGACCTGAGTGATGTTGAGTTGGCCACGCCCACCGTCACATGACCACCGAGCCTCGCCTACCCCGCTAGTCATTAAGGCAGAGAACCACTTGTTAAATTATTTGAATACCACCACTGATCATGATGGAACATCCACAACTTCTGGAGTGAAGCTCTTCTACTGGTTAGTTCTTCTAACTATCAGGAAATTTCTCCTTAGTTCTAAGTTGCTTCTCTCCTTGATTAGTTTCCACCCATTGCTTCTTGTCCAGCCTTCTGGTGCTTTTAAGAATAGCTTGACTCCTCTTCCTTGGGGCAGCCCTGAGATATTGGAACAATGCTATCATGTCTGCCCTAGTCCTTCTTTTCATTAAATTTGTTGTTAGTTGCGAAGTCATGTCCAACCCATCGCGACCCATGGATAATATTCGTCCAGGCCTTCCTGTCCTCTAACATCCTCTGGAGTCCATTTAAGCTCACGCCAACTGCTTTGGTGACTCCATCGAGGCCACCTTATTCTCTGCCTTCCCCTTCTTCTTTTGCCCTCAATCCTTCCCAGCATTAGGCTCTTCACCAGTGAGTCCTTCCTTCTCATTAGGTGGCCAAAGTATTTGAGTTTCCTCTTCAGGATCTGGCCTTCTGAAGAGAAGTCAGGATTGATCTCCTCTAGGACTGACTGGTTTGATCGCCTTGCAGCCCAAGGGACTTGCAGGAGTCTTTTCCATCACCATTAAACTAGACATACCCAATTCCAGCAACCGTTCTTCGTATGTTTTAGTCTCCTGTCCCCTAATCATCTTTGTTGCTCTTCTCTAAGTTTAAACTTCCTGAATGGACATAGCCCACATTGCATAATTGATCTGATCAGAAAACCTTAATACTTTCCATCAAAATTGGTAAAACCGATTTGTTAAAAATACATTGCATTATTTCAGTATTTTGAGCACTCCCTTCTCCTTCACTTCTGTTTACTGCTTCTTTGTCTTCGCTGGACCAGAACATTGAAAGAAAATATTACACTGACATATGATACTGAAAAAAAGGAAAATTGGGTTTGAGGTTGAGGTAAAAATCCTGTTCCTTGGCTCCTTGATTCTTAAAAAGAAAAGAAAAGAATGTCCCTTCATGACTCGCTTCAGAATTCCTACATGCAGCTGTGAATGATACAATGTTGGATAATTAAATAAGAAACCATAATGTTATGTCCATGTATGCTTGAAAAAAAAAACCTACCTTCCTTCACTTTTATCTCTTCTTCTTCCTCTTCCTCTTCTTCTATATATAACAATGGCTGTAGGTGTGTGTGTATGTTCCAGCATAACTCTGGAAGGCGTTGAGCAATTTTAACCAAACTTGGTACACAGATGACTTACTATCTGGAAACAAATACTGTGGTGGTAAGACACCCCTAACACCCCTCGGGGTGTGTGTTCTGTTAAGGTACAGCATGTTGTACCTTTAAATGGCTTCTAATGTACTGCCGTAAAATTGTTTCTACTATGCAGCACAGTGGAGTTGCCATGGTAATGGCTTCACAGTGCTCCACAGGGGGGCTCCCTTTGGTAAGGGGGAAAATCCAACATTAGAAATTACGTTTGTTCTAGACATTTTTCCCTTATAAATAAATATTCGGGCAATGCCAGGTTATCGGCTAGTGTAAAATAAATATGATTTAAAAGAGAATGTTTGTAGCCTGGGGTCTTTGTGCTCTCTGAGGTTGGTGGTTTTCTTGCAGAAGTTTCATTACCAAACTGATGATGTTACTTAGTTTGGTGATGAAACGTCTGCAAGAAAACCACCAACCTCAGAGAGCACAATTATTTGACAGACCTTTTGGGTGGACAAATCAGATAAAGACCCCTCAAACATTTGCTGAGCCATGGTTCATAAAAATGCCAGTGGGTTTGGCCAAGGATGATGAATGCTGGACATTGTCATCAGTGGTGGGATTCAAAAACTTTTACTATCAGTTCGATGGATGTGACTTGGTGGGCTTGGCCTGGTGGGCATAGCAGGGGAAGGATACTGTAAAATCCCCATTTCCTCCCAATCACCTGGGACTCAGGAGGCAGAAAATAGATGGGGGCGGGACCAGTCAGAGGTGGTATTTACCGGTTCTCTAATCTACTCAAAATTTCCGCTACCGGTTCTCCAGAACTGGTCAGAACCTGCTGAATACCACCTCTGGTTGTGGATGGAGCCAATCAAGTGGCTGATTTGATTGTGTTGCTATTGTAGAAGTGTGTGGGGTTAAGAGGTTATGGATTCTTTTGCTGTGGGTTTTTAATGTTGTAAGACACCTGGAGTCACCTGTGTATAAGTTGAGTGGCCCTATAAATTGGTTTAATAAAATAAATAAATACATTTACGGGTGAAATATGTACATAATAACACACTGTTAAATTACAAATCCACTAATGGGATGGTTTTTTTTAAAAAAAATTATCAGCGAAACAATGCTGCTCTTTCAAAGGCGAGACGAGTTCATGAACTTTCAGCCTGTTCCGCTCCGGCAGTTCCTGCCTAACCCATAAGAATCCCAGAAATTGGATTGGTAATGGGATCAGGATCTTTTCACCTCCAGACCAGCCTCACAGAAATTCAGCTCATGTTAGGCAATGTGAAAACATCCCTAGTATGGAGTCTCTTGTGTCACCTGAGATGAGTTGGCATATTTGTTGCACGGGAGGAAGAGGGGAGAGTTGCAAAAGACAGGTGTCAAGCAATAAATCCACAGAAGACATGGAGGGGAAGTAAGAGAAGGGAGAGAGGGCAGGAAGGGGAAGAAGATGGGAGGAGCAGGGGAGAGGAAGGGGAAGAAGAAAAGGGAAAGGAGAGGAGGAAAGAAGAAAGTAGAGAAGAAGGAAGGGAAGGAGAAAAGGAAAGTAGGGCTGTGGTAAAACAAGATGGATGTATGGGATGCAGAGCTGGGCTTCTACCAGTTCGGACCAGTTCGACCGAGTAGGTAGTAACTCGGCCTGCCACGCCCCTGAACCAGTTCTATCGTCGGCATTGACATCTTGAATTTCAGTTCTGCAGAACGATCTTCATTGCAAAAATATAATTTCTCCCCTTTTCTGACCTTGTGCGCATGCCCGGACCATTTTAGACAAAAGAAATGTGCACCGAACCACCAGTAATGCCAGCACCAACCCACCCCTGATGGGATGGCAGGCAAAGCAATCCCGATTACATATTTAGATGGAGAAACGAATTCTTACAAACGTTAAAAGATAACACACAATGTCAACAATCACGTTGAGAATGTATGCTTGTGAATGTATGTATGAAGATGAAAAATTAAAAAAAAAACCTTCCTTTAAAAAAAGGAATAAATCCATAGCAAGCAAGACTCTGAGGCAGGGAGATTCCTCAGAGAATACTTTTATTCAGGGGTGGGCTTCAAAATGTTTAGCAAGGGGTTCTCAGCCCGGTTGCTGGGAGTGTGTGGCCAATGGTGGGCATAGCCGAGTCGGCCTCGTGCATCATGGGTGTGTGTGTGTTTTTGCCCTCCCTGGCCTCCGGAGGCTTTCCTTGAGCCTCCGGGAGGGTGAAAGTGACCTCCCCAGGTTCCAGAGTCCCTCTGGAAACAGGTCCATTCCCAGCCTTCCTGAACTTCTGGTAGGCCTGTTTTTTGCCAACCCCAAGCCTCGGTGCACACCCTGCACTTACCTGCTTCCAAAATGGGCCATGTGGGGACTAATTAAAAGTAACTGTTCTCTTCCTTTCTCAAAACAATCAGTAACATGGTCCAATCACGGTGCGAACAGGTAACCCGGGTGGCATCACTCCACCTTCCTCCGACCAGGTGTGAGAATGTCCTTGGTTCCCAAGAGAAAGTATGTTGTTTTGACTATATGTTCCCCTCTATTTCGATTCCCCCCTCCCTATCCCGCGGGTCCAGTGTGGCAATACTGAAGTGGTCAAAATGCCTTCAGTCAGGTCAGCTTCAGGGTTGACACCAGGTTGAGGATGATACTAAAAAGATGCAGGAGCTGATAGCATCAAAAGAACGTCGTCGTAGAAGGTAGAAAGAAGTTAAGGCACCCGGCACAGCAGGAGACTGTGAGTTCTAGTCCTGCCTTAGATATGAAATCTGGTTTGGGGGCTTTGGGCCACCAGGAGACAGTGAGTTCAAGTCCTGCCTTAGGCATGAAATCTGGATGGGTTGCTATGGCAATGCTACCATGTTGAAGGGACACAGCATGAATGCAAAACTTTGTCCTGCTGAGAGCTTATTTCTTGGATTCTCAACTTTTGAGAAATAAAAATGTATCCATTTTTTCAACCTTTCTGATAACAAGTCTATTCAAGAATACTGTTGTGTGTATGGGCAAATGCAATGCAATCTTTAGGAAAGTCACAGAAGACAGGACATGGTCAAACAAAAGTTGCTAGGTCCTGTTCTGTTCCAAGGCTAGCAAACAAACATTATTTAAGGGTATACCGTAAATTATGCGAAGTATCTCAGGAATCTCACAATCATATATCTGTATTGGAAGATGCATGGGAATTTGTAGTGGCAATGCAGAAGACCCTGGTTATTTTGAGTTTAGTGACATATTTTGATTTCTCCATATTAAGAAAAGCCTAGCAGTTTAGAGCTAACTTGCTTGTTTTCCCCCTTGCTTGCTGAATAAAGAAGAAGGTGCAAGGAGTCAAAATAACAGAGTTGGAAGGGACCTTGTAGGTCATCTAATCCAACCCTCTGCCCAAGGAGAAGACTCTGCACAATTTCTGACAGATGGCGATCCAGTCTCTTCTTGAAAGCTTCCAGTGATAAACTCCCACAACTTCCAAAGGCAACTTCTGTTCCATTGGTTGAACCTTCTGTCAGAAAATTTATCCTTATTTCTAGGTTGAATCTCTCCTTATTCAGTTTCCATCCATTATTCCTTGTCTGGCCTTCAGGTGCTTTGGAAAACAGGTTGACCACCTCCTCTGTTTGACAGCCCTTCAAATATTGGAGGACTGCTATCATACAGTATCTCCCCTGGTCCTTCTCTTCACTAGACTAGCCAAGCCCAGTTCCTAAAACCATTCATCGTATGTTTTAGCCTCCAGTCCCCTAATCATCCTGGTTGCTCTCCTCTGCACTCTTTCTAGAGTCTCAACATCTTTTTTGTAGTGTGGTGACCAAAGCTGGATGTAGTATTCTAGGTGTGGTCTTACTAAGGCTTTATAGAATGATATTAGTACCTCACTTCAGCTTGATTGAATCCCTCTGTTAATGCAATTTAGGATTGCATTGGCTTTTTTTGGCTGCTGCTGGACACTGTTCGCTCATATTTAATTGTCCACTAAGACTCCAAGATCCCTCTCACAGTTGTTGCTATTAAGCCTGGTTTCTCCCAATCTATATGTGCACTTTTGGTTTTTCTTGCCTAAGCGTAAGACTTTGCTTCTTTAAATCGTCACATAGCTGCAAAGCATTTCTTACTGTGAACGTCTCAGATTTTCAATTCCCATCCCAGAGTCATGCACCATCCAGTCAAAATCATATCTTGTAGTCTACTGACTATAGTAGGACCGTGAAGTCACAGTGCCAGGTTTTGATTTAAAAAAAAACACCTTTGAAGTAGTTGTTGCTTTTGTTGGTTGGGCGCTTCTGCACAACACTTAGCATTAGGTACTGTGGAAACTAGCTGCCCTTGGAGTATCTCTGCTATCTTTATTAAGGAGCCCCTGACAGCTTGTAAGAGATTTGTGTATCCTCTTGCTTGCTATGCATAGTTTTTATGTTATCCTTTTAAACCCGTTCGCTTGAGTTAATAATAAAGCTTTATTTACTGCTGTGCTTATTGTCTCTGGATCACAAGGAACCAATTGTCTGGGCACTTCATCAGTGCCCTGACCCTTGCCAAAACAGAATTCTAGAGACTTTGGGATTGTAAGCTTTCTCCTGGATCTCTTCTCCATCCATCTGACTTGATACATTGGCATCATCTCTATAACAGAGGACAACTTCCCCCCACCCCTGGAGGCAGTGACACATCCAGCTGTGCAGTAAAACCAAGAAAATATATTTCCCTACAGGAAGAAGGGGGCACAATGACTCAGTGGTTAAAGGCATTGAATTTGTCAGCTGCAAAGTTCATAGCCAAGGTTTGAGTCCCGAGCACCACACAACAAGGTGAGTTCCTGTTCTGGCTCCAGCTCCAGTTTGGAAGCATGCAAATGAAAGCAGATTAATAGGTACCACTTCAATGGGAAAGTAACAGCATTCTATGCATCTTTGATGTGTAGTCATGCTGACCACACGACCACGGAAAATGTCTTTGGACAACACTGGCTCCCTTGGCCAAGAAACAGAGATGAGCTCCATGTCCTAGAGTCGAACATGACTAAATAGGGAAATCCTTACCTTTACAGCAAGAAGTATTTTGTCAAAAAGGCATTGAGAGTTGTTAACCTAATTTTGCGAAGCTTCTTTGCCAGTAAGATTGTATTGTTAACTAGGGCACACAAAACCTTTGCCAGACCAATTCTTGAATACAGCTCATCTGCCTGTAATCCACACTGTATATTGGACATTAACACGATTGAGCAGGTCCACAGGTATTTCACAAGAAGAGTACTCCACTCCTCTGCTCACAATAGAATCCCTTATGCCTCTAGGCTTGAAATGTTGGGCTTGGGCAATCTGGAACTGCACCGCCTGCAGTCCGATCTATGCATAATACACAAAATTGCCTGCTACAACGTCTAACCTGTCAACGACCTCTTCAGTTTCAACCTCAATAATACACGGACAAACAATCAATATAAACTCAAGGTAAACCACTTCAAACCCGATTGCAGAAAATATGACTTCAGCAACAGTGGTCAATGCCTGGAATGCTCTACCCAACCCCATTGTTCCAGCCTCAAACCCTCAAAGCTTCAACCTCAAACTGTCTACCGTGGACCTCACCCAATTCCTAAGAGGTCTGTAAGGGGGCATGCATAAATGCACCAATGTGTCTACTGTCCCTGTCTTACTGTCCCCATTTATTTGTATTTATTGCCTTTGTTCATGGCCATGTTCTTATACCTGCTATTTTGTACATGTTTGACAATTAAATTTGAATTTCAACTTCTCTCTTTACTTCCTTTGTTCATGTTTTTGCTCATACCTGTACTTGTTATCTTGTACAGGTTTGACAAATAAATTCACTAACGTCTTCTGACCATCTAATATTTTTACATGGCCTGACCTCAATCATTTCCTCCACCTACATATTTTAGTAAGATTCCAGATGCATGACAAGACTCTGTTCCTGCTATTGAGGAATTGAATCTCTTTGGTCTCTGTCTTTGGGCAAGGATAATGCTACTCTTTAGTATGCTTTGAGTAGAGTCCTAAGTACAAAAGAAAGGGGGGGTCAGTTAAGCAAATCTGTCTTAGCCTTCCCACTGATCTACTTCACGCAAGATGCACATTGCAAGGAGATCACTTAATGCTATTATTCTCATGCACACTAGGCTAATCTACATACCTCTCATTGCTGTACAATACCTACAACAATCTGTTGAGCTAATTTGTTAAACAGCTTTGTTCTCCCTGGGGAACAGAGGTTGTTGGTCACAGAAGATTGATTCAGCTCTTGGTGAATCAACATTAATGAAAATCTACTCTGCTTAATGAATGGGGATTTTCTTTGCTGGTATGTATGTGTGACAGGCCATAAAAATAAGAAAGCAAACAAAATTAAATGTTAGATGACGGCATCAGTAAGTTTCTCACTTGCTCCTTTATTTGATCCTCTAAAAAAGAGAAGTTATAGCAAGAAATGCTGGAACAACCAATAAGATTTAAGCAGCAGGTTATTTATAGGTTTTAAAAGTGCTATCTCTGGCTTTCTCTAAGCTAAGGAGGGAAATCTGGAAAAAAAATTGACTGCTGTGTATTTCTTCAGGATTTCTTTTTTATTATTTCAGTGTCCTTGAAACTCAAGTTCATTCACATTTCGAAAACACTCTCAACTTTTGTACCTGCCAAGCAAACACTTACAGAACAAAGAAGCATTATTGCTCCACAGTTGATGTCCCTCTGGAGACATTGTCACCCCACAAGAAAAAGAGCAAGATTTCAAAAGAATTGTTTGTCTATTTCTTTATTTATTCGTCTGCCCATTTGAAAGCAATTCTAGGCAGCTGACAGAGGGCTGAAAATATCCGAACTACATGTGAGTCTGGTTTAAAAAAAAACCAGAGGCATAGCACCAGTGCAGTGGTGGGATTCAAAGTTTTTTTTACTACCGGTTCTGTGGGCATGGCATGGCTTTGTGGGTGTAGCTTTGTGGGCATGGCAGAGGAAGGGAACTGCAAAACCCCAATTCCCTCCCCACTCCTGGGGGAAGAACACTGCAAAATCCCCATTCCTCCCCACCCCACTAACCTGCTTTCCCTCTCCGTTCTCCTGTTCAGGGCAACAAAAGAAGATCAGCTGGGAGACTGGGAGGCAGTGGGGGCGGGGCCAGCCTATTTGCCAGTTCTCTGAACTACTCATAATTTCTGCTACTGGTTTTTCTCCAGTGCACCAGTGGCTATGAGACACATACTCCATTCTAAGGCAGGTCCATACTGCATCGGTGCCAGAGGAAAGAACCAGTTCTTCAAGGTCTTTATAAATGATTTAGGGTCAGGGCGCTTCAAATCTAAGCTGTATTTTATGAAACAACCTGTGCCAACTACTACATCACTTATATGTGTTTCCTATGTTGCAGTACAGAACTATTGTGAGTTTTCCCCCATGGTAAAGATCTGAAGGAACATCATGAGATGAAAGACCCATGATTGCAAAAGTTACATTAGAAGATAAGGAAGCCAAAGGTAAAGGTTTCCCTCGCACATATGCCCTAGTCATTCCCGACTCTAGAGGCTGCTGCTTATCTCCGTTTCAAAGCCGAAGAGCCAGCTCTGTCCAAAGATGTCTCCATGTCATGTGGCCGGCGTGACTCAATGCCGAAGGCGCACAGAACTCTGTTCCCTTCCCACCAAAGGTGGTCCCTATTTTCCTATTTGTATTTTACGTGCTTTCAAACTGCTAGATTGGAAGAAGCTGAGACAAGTAATGGGAGCTCACTCTGTTATGCGGTGCTAGGGATTTGAACCGCTGAACTGTCGACCTTTCTGATCGGCAAGCTCAGCGTCTTAGCCACTGAGCCATCACCTCCCTAAGGAAGCCAATACACACCAAATAATATATAAAGCCAGCTTTCCTTCATCATCATAGTCATGTCCAAGTAGGACTATAAAAATGTCCTTCATGTCAGGACAGGTCAAAGAAGAGAGAACAATCCCAACGTCGTTAAGATTTTATAGGCTATCACCAGCATTTTACAGTATATAGATATTAAATGATGCATTTGTTCCATAAAAAATAGCCCTGAGGTTGCATCAAGTAAAGAGTCCAATGAGAAGATAAAACCTGATTTTTTTACCCTGTCTATTCTAGAAGACTTCCAAAGTTGTGTAGATCTTCAATCTGTTTATGGGAGAGTATAAATGTGACAGAGAACAAGTTGTAATTGTAGTCTCATAGCTCTTCAGTGTTTTTTCCTCCATTATTCCAGTCCTTGATTTTTAAATCCTTCAGGTTTTTTTCCCTTCAAGTTTTAAAGGAAAGTCTATAGAAATCTATTTTCTTTCATTTGAAGCTGACTAGAAGCCTCCTTCATCATTTGCCATTACCATATTAGAAACTGAGTAGATTGAGTGGCATGGTAGCCTAGTGGTAAAGACACACATCTCCCACTCAGAAGGTTGAGAGTTCAATCCTAGATAGCGGCAGATGGTACTCTCTCAGGGTGCAAAGAAAAAATGTGCGCTGTGAACTCCACGTAGGCATCAGGAAGGGCACTGGCCAGTAAATACTAAGCTCCATCCAGTCACCCAGACTCTACTCTGAATTACGGGGGTCATAAAGAAGGAGGGTTTTTTATTAGAGACTGAGTAGACAAAATGTTGGGTTTGGGGAATGGGATATAGATGTGTCCATGGCATTTCTGATTTTAAACCTTCATAAGAAAACTTTTGCCTTGGCGCAATATCGAAAAGGCTCAGATCACAAAAATAAAAGTATTTGAAATAACAGCAATGGGTGACACTCTAGAAAGTGACAAAGGAAAACGAATGAACACATGGTTGACAATATAGAATAAGACCTTGTTTTCTGCTTATCTTTTATCTTTTGTTTTTAAGATTGTAAAAATTTGTGAGTTTTGGATGGATTTCTATCACTAGTGTGGGAGCTGCCATTTTTTTTATATCCCTATACCTTTCCCCATATATGTGTAAAAACCAATACATTTTGGGGGGGGGGGAAGAAAACTTTTGCCTTGGGTGTATTAAGTTTAAATTTATCACCTCCCTTCCCTTCACTAATATTAGTTCAGTTCACAGTTCAAGCACTTTTCATGGAGAAGGCTGTAGAGATTCTCGGTAATCCAGGTCACAGTTGTTCTAAAGGTGCTTTTCTTTAAGGAGGCAACTGGACTTTCTTGTTTTTTCTTTTGAAGGTGTGTCGCTTCTCATCCAAGAAGCATCTTCAGCTCTGACAGGATGGTGGGGAATGGAAGGATTTATATTCCTTGAAGACAGCTGGTCATTTGCATCCTTTTAGAGGGTCACTGAGGCCACTTGGAGGTTCCTCTGTATCCTCAGGGTCCCCTGAGTGGTGCAAATGATTCCTCTGGAAATCCATTCCTCCTCCCACACCAATCAAAGGGTCTTCATCCCAAATTGTGTAGCTAAAAGTCTGTAGGGATTCTCACTCATCCAGGCCAGGGTTGTCCCAAAGGTGCTTTTTCTGGAGTCAACTGGACTTTCTGGGGTTGTGTTTTTTGTTTTTGTTTTTTGAAGTTTTCTTGGAGAAATTTGGGGTGGGGGGACCACAAAAGACAAGACAAAGAGAACCGATCTGATTTCATTAGGATTCTTCTGGAACGGCGTTTTACTGATGTATGCATTTTGCGCTCTCATGCGCTTGCAAAATGCCACATGAAAAGGAGCCATTTGCATACTGCTCTCCGTTTTTCCCCTCCTTTGGTTTTTATCAATGCCCACATGATACTCGGCAATACAAATGGGAGGACAGATGCAAACGATCTGAAGCCTGAAGCGAATCATGCATACTCTGATCCCAGAATTACTTAGCAATGCTGGTTGTTAAACTGGAATTCTGAAAGTGTGTGATACGGACCACAGCAATTTGCAGAGAAAAGAGTATTTTTTAAAAAAGAAAAGAAAAGAAAAGTAGGGAAAATCATCCTCCCATCACTATTTCATGTTCATCCTCGACTCAGCGTTTTGACAAATAGTTGCCATTTAGAGGAATAAGTATGGCAAGCTTCTTAAAAGCCGAAAATATATGCTGCTATGTGTTATTGTTTTCATTATCATAATAAGTATCTGTGCGTATGTGTTAAGGATGGGTGAATGCAGGATGTCAATTTCAATTTCTTCCTCTATTTTGTTTCCCACCCCCCACTCATGTTCACAAAGCTACAGCCTACTTCTGGGTCACTATGAAGCAAAATGACGCACAAATTAAAGGCAGCAGGCTGAAGAATGGGAAAGTGAGAAATCAAGAAGCACCAGCATTGTCTTCTTCTGTGCCTCTACAAACGATTTTTCTTCTTCTTCCTGGGTCATATCCATCCTCGGACGCTGGCGATCATGTAGGCAATCCTATTTTTATCGACAGCCACATGAAAAAATGTTGTTGAGCTTTGTCCAAACCAAGTTCCTTAAATTTTGAAGCCATGATGTTCTTCTTCTGCCTGGACCTCATTTGCCTTCAATCTTTCTCTGGAGGATTAAGTGAAGCATGCCGTAATTTGTGTGGCGCATCACAGGTCCAAAGTACACTTTTGCTTTTTAATGGTTTTGATGATTTCCCTTGGCTTTCCCAGGCAGCTTATCCTCTTCTCATTTCTGGTTTTGTTAACCCAACTTACAGGTAACAGCCACCTCTAAATCCACATTTTAAATGCTTCTAATGTCAGGTTCCAAATAGCATCCAAAAGTAAATCAGAGTAGGAAAAATTCCTCTTCCAATTACTTAGATTCCAAGGAAAGAACAGAGGTACTACTGCAGCAGAAGTCCCTTCTCTATATCAGTCCTGGATACTGGATTTCTCTCTGTTTCTGCCTCCTTTACCCCACACTGTTCCCCACCCCTTTGTTCTAAATCTGTTAAGGCTATTTTGTCCCTTTAGTATTAGTGTTTCATTTGGGAAGCCTGAAATATATACCATTGTGTTACTCCTTTGAGGGTTTTCTTTTTCTTGGTTGGTTTTTGTGAGGTTTTTTTTTTTATGTGTGTTTGTGCGCACGCAGTGAATTCCTTTCATGTCCTTCCTTCTGAGAAGGTTCTTTTTCTGTCTTGGTAGTCCAGTGCACGAACAAGGGTACCGGCCTTCTTTTGGTGTTGTGTGAGGCTTGGTCCAACAGTCTTCCTATTTTTATTGTTTTGTATTGTCTGTCAGATATTGTGTTCCCTCTGCATCCTCCTCCTGCCCTTCTCCTCCTCCCTTCCTCCTCCTCCCTTCCTCTTTGTCCCCTCCTCCTCCTCCCTTCCTCCTTCCTCCTCCTCCTCCTCCTCCTCCTCCTCCTCCTCCTACACACACACACACACACACACACACACACAAATCGCCTGCATTTTCCATCCTTTATGAGAAACAAGAGAGGGAAAGAAAACCAAGGTGAGATTTCTTAAAATTCATGTGTCATCATTCCGAGTAATGAGCTCCAGGAAATCAAGATTCTGAATCTCAGTTCAGGTCCAAGAAACCTTTTAATGAGTACCTTGCATCGGCACTTAGAAAGGTGAAGCTAGCTCTAAATTATTCCCGTGCTCAGGGATAGTTAAAAGAATAGAACCACCACCACCACCCCACTCCTAAGTCTCTCAGGACACCCAGGCCAATCAGGCCACCTGTGGTTCCCGTCCGGCTTCGACATACATCCGTTGACATGACCTTGGTTGACACTAAGGCTGGTGGATGTTATGGCTAGACCTCTGAGACAGACCATTCCTCACCTCCACCCCTTCCCCTTCACCCTTGAACAGCAAGCAAGAAACGAAGTAGAACGAAACATGGCTTCAGCTTAAGTCGTTTTGCAGGATGATATTGTGTTTTTACTTATTCCTAAGAAAACATCAGGGATTTTCCCCTTTGGTCATTTTTTATCCTCCCGGGGAAAAATATTCTACAAATATTCTCCCCTGAAGGGTGGGGATAAGGTAAAGGTAAAGGTTCCCCTCACACATATGTGCTAGTCGTTCCCGACTCTAGGGGGCAGTGCTCATCTCCGTTTCAAAGCCGAAGAGCCAGCACTGTCCGAAGATGTCTCTGTAGACATGTGGCCGGCATGACTAAACATCGAAGGCTCACAGAATGCTGTTACCGTCCCACCAAAGGTGGTTCTTATTTTTCTACTTGCCTTTTTACATGCTTTCGAACTGCTAGGTTGGCAGAAGCTGGGACAAGTCATGGGAGCTCACTCCATTACGCAGTGCTAGGGATTCAAACCGTAGAACCTCCGACCTTTCTGATCGAGCAGCTCAGCCTCTTAGCCACCTCTTTTTCCCTGACCCTCAATTCTCCATAATGAAGATGACTCCTGAGCTGATAGCAAAAGTACCAGCAGAAACAATTTCCTAGGAAAAAGAAAATAAGCCATAGAGGCATTCACAATAAACCATATCAGCAAAGAAATGCTGAAGAATTATTCCTGTGATGAGCTGGGGGAAATGCTGCATTCCTGGAACGTTCTCCCCAATGCATAGAAAAGATGGTGACTATCCAAGGGCCATCTGCACAGGTTCCCCAGAAGAAGACATCTGCAGAGCGCTCCTATTTAGAAATCTTGACGTGTTCCGTGGGATTTGCTATTCCCTGAAATATGTTCAGGACTACAGTTTGAAGGCTTAACTACACATTACACTGATAGCAAAGGTGGCACCCACGTACAGACTTGGTGAGATGGTGGGTTTTTTTTTTGTTTCATTTTTCATTTAAGCAAGACATATCCAACCTTTTGATTGACCGAGCTGCCTTGAGTGAAGAGGAACTGGCTTGGGCTTCATATAGGATATATACCAGGTATGTCAAACTCAAGGCACGTGGCCCAGATCCAGCTGGCGGGGTGCTTAGATCTGGCCCGTGGGGTCGCACTGGAAACAGTGAAGGACCAGCCTGCAGTGTCTCCGTCAGCAAAAATGGAACTTGGGAGAGCACACGCCCCTCCCAAGCTCTGTTTTCGGTGGAAGAGGGTTGCAGGAGGCTGTCAGAGCTGAAAACGGAGCTCAGGAGCCTCTTTTCAGTGGCAGAGAGTTGCAGGAGGCCATTGCAGCTGAAAACGGAGCTTGGAATCTGGTTTTCACTGGCCACTACAGGTGCCCCAACATGAGTGATGTTGAGCTGGCCATGCCCATCATGGCCACGCCCACCTGGCCTCTCCTGAAGTCAAACACAACCTTGAAGCGGCCCTCAATGAAATCGAGTTTGACACCCGTGATATATAATATAGTAACTATCACTTTTAAAAAATCACATAATAATGCTTAATCTTGTGGGGTCTCAGAACTAGCTGCCCAAGACTGTGGGCCGCAGATCGGACACACCTGGCTTAACTCAAACTGTACTGACATGATTAACCTCAAAACTGCAAATTACAGGGAAAGCAAGATGGGTCCTTCCTTCTTCAAACCAGGGTTTGATTCAGATCATTCCTTTCTCCCCACCCCCACCCCCACCCCATCCAGTGATTTCAAATGGTGAATCACATCAAAAACACCTAATCCTCCTACATTATTAATGCCAGCTGCTATATTATTAACAGGACAGTTTTTAGTAGCTTTTCAGCTGGTGAAAGTTGTCCTCATCAAGCTCTGGAGTTTCCACAGCAAATGTTCAACTCCCATTCTACCTAAACCAGGGGTGTCCAAACTTGGCAACTTTAAGACTTGTGGACTTCAACTCCCAGAATTCCCCAGCCAGCAGCTGGCTGGGGAATTCTGGGAGTTGAAGTCCACAAGTCTTAAAGTTGCCAAGTTTGGACACCCCTGACCTAAACAACCAGATGGGAGAGGCCATCTAATTACCGATGGTGGAGCTCTGACTGGTGATTATTTGGCTCCCTCTGCAATTTAGTGTTGTCAGGGTGGCCCTATTGCTCAGGCAGCTCCGTTTTTCAACAAGAGGGAATGGACTCTGCTGACCTCTCGGCCGCTGTCAGGCAGCATCTGCTGCCTGAGGTAACTACCTGTTTCTGCCAGCCTGGTAGAGTTGACCTATATGATGATACATCAACCATTATTCTTCTTTTGGAAAGGAAGAAAGGAAGAATGCCAAGCCTTTCCTCTTGGCAGCTGCCCCATTTGTGAAATTGAGGGAGAGCAGGTGTCAGGCCTGGAAGCCATCTTTTGCATTGGGCCTTCAGGCCTGCCAGTTATTGCTGTGGGGAAATGGGAGGAGGGTTATATGGAGTGGGATAAGGTAAAGGTAAAGGTTCCCCTCGCACATATGTGCTTGTCGTTCCCGACTCTAGGGGGTGGTGCTCATCTCTGTTTCAAAGCTGAAGAGCCAGCGCTGTCCAAAGATGTCTCCGTGGTCATAGGGTCAGCATGACTCAATGCCAAAGGTGCACAGAACGCTGTTCCCTTCCCACCAAAGGTGGTTCCTTTTTTTCTACTTGCCTTTTTGCATGCTTTCAAACTGCTAGGTTGGCAGAAGCTGGGACAAGTAATGGGAGCTCACTCGGTCACGCGGCGCTAGGGATTCGAACCACTGAACTGCCGACCTTCTGATTGACAAGCTCAGCATCTTAGCCACTGAGCCACCACATCCCTTCATGTATTCATGATGATACATCAACCATTATTTTTTTCTTTCGGAAAGGAAGGAAGGAAGAATGCTAAGCCTTTCCCCTTGGCAGCTGCCCCATTTGGGAAACTGAGGGAGAGCAGGTGTCAGGCCTGGAAGCCATTTTTTGCATTGGGCCTTCAGGCCTACTACATTTAATGCTGTAGGGAAATGAGAGGAGGATTATATGGAGCGGGGTAAGGTAACGGTAAAGGTTCCCCTCGCACATATGTGCTAGCCATTCCCAACTCTAGGGAGCAGCACTCATCTAATGGATTAGGCAATCCCATTTTAGGTTTGTTTTGTTGTTGTTAGTTGCAAAGTCATGTCAGACCCATCATGACTCCATGGACAATGTTCCTCCAGGCCTTCCTGTCCTCTACCATCCTCTGGAGTCCATTGAAGCTCACGCCTACTGCTTCAGTGACTCCATCCAGCCACCTCATTCTCTGCCCTCCCCTTCTTCTTTTGCCCTCCATCTTTCCCAGCATTAGGCTCTTCTCCAGGGAGTCTTTCCTTCTCATTAGGTGGCCAAAGGATTTGAGTTTCATCTTCAGGATCTGACAAGAGCAGTTACGGTTGATCTCCTCTAGGACTGACTGGTTTGACCACCTTGCAGTCCAAGGGACTCGCAGGAGTCTTCTCCAGCACACCCTAGTTCAAAGGTCTACATTCTTTGGTGCTCAGGTTTGTTTACTGATATGAAAACCAGACCCACTTCCATCAATGTCCATACAGCAAATAAGCAACTTCCTGATAGCTGCTTTCTCCAAGTCAGTGTCACTGACCTGACCTTCCTTCTTGTTTCCTCGAGGTTTCCTTCCGTGTAATTCCATGTAAGCTGTCACATTTTCCCCAAAGGAGGAATGGCTGAGCTCGTGGTTAAGGATTGTTGATTGAGTCTCTACTGACACATATAGGTCAAAACGAAACTGTGCACTGGAGAAAGCCCAGTTATTTGAGTCTCCCAAAGGGGTTAATAACTCTGACCTCGAGGTTAGGAGGCTAACTAAAAACTGCTTGCCTGCACACCCCTTTGAACTGATCAGACTGCCCAACAGACAGACAACCCTTCGTTCTTGATTTCAGTGTCAAGCTAAAGTCAACCCATTCTTTGACTCCGCAAAATGAATCCTTTTTTTTTTCTACAAGAGTGCAAGGTTGATTGTTACTGGCTTATTGACAACGCTCGGTCCTTTGTGCATAGCCTGGATGAGTGACATTAATGATTACAATAACAACAACCACCACAACAACCTAAGCTTGGAGACATGGAAGCTATTTGTGTGCCAGGAATATTAGCAGAGATCGGAGTTGTTGTGTCTTGTTTATGCTGGCATACAGTCTGGCTTTTGCTCGTTTTATCAGCAAAGAACAACTTTAGGCCACAAAGCCACAACTGCAAGGGAGGAGACAGGAGAGGAAATTGAATGGATAAAGCCGAACAGGACTTACACACATCCACACACACATACAAAGAAAGCAGCTTCAAATAAACAGCTGAGTTTGTCTGCATCCTGGGAAGGGCAGGTATAAATTTGTTTTGAAGTTGAGGGCTTGGCATAATGCCCATTTTTCACCAGGTCCCATTTTATGTGGATTAGACCAATTAACGGGTCTCTCCCCCCCCCCCATCTTTATAATTCACAAATCTTGGGGCATAGCCTCATTCCAAAGCATTGAAAAAAATGCAAAAGCTGATTGGTTGACCTTGGGCCAATCAATACAAGACTGTGAGTTCTAGTCCCACCTTAGGCATGAAAGCCAAATGGATGACTTTGAGTCAGTCACCAGGAGACAGTGAGTTCCAGTCCTACCTTAGGCATGAAAGCCAGTTGAGTGTCTTTGGGCCAATCATTAGAAGACTATGAGTTCTAGTCCCATCTTAAGGATGAAAGCCAGCTGGGTGACATTGATTCAATCATCAGGAGACAGTGAGGTCTAGTTCTACCTTAGGCATGGAAACCAGCTGGGTGACATTGAGTCAACCACCAGGAGATTGTGAGTTCTAGTCCCGTTTTAGCCATGAAAGCCAGCTAAAAAGCTGTCTTTGGGCCAATCATTAGAAGACTATGAGTTCTAGTCCCACCTTAGGGATGAAAGCCAGCTGGGTGATTTTGAGTCAGTCACCAGGAGATTGTGAGTTCTAGTCCCACCTTAGCCATGAAAGAGCCAGATGAGTCACTTTGGGCTCTCTCTCCCCAACCCAACCCAATTCACAGGGATGTTGTGAGGATGTTGTGAGGAAAATAGGATGAAAATATGTTGACTATGTTCGCCACCTTGAATTATTTGTAAAAAATAATAAAGGTAGGATAAGGTAAAGGTTCCCCTCACACATATATGCTAGTCATTCCTGACTCTAGGGGGTGGTGCTCATCTCCCTTTCAAAGCCGAAGAGCCAGCGCTGTCTGAAGACATCTCTGTGGTCATGTGGCCAGCATGACTCAACACAGAAGGGGCACGGAATGCTGTTACCTTCCCACCAAAGATGGTCCCTTTTTTTCTCCTTGCATTTTTACGTGCTTTTGAACTGCTAGGTTGGCAGAAGCTGGGACAAGTAATGGGAGCTCACTCCATTATGCGGCGCTAGGGATTCAAACCGCCAAATTGCTGACCTTTTTGATCGACAAGCACAGCGTCTCAGCCACTGAGCCACCGCATGCCCACAAAAAGTGGGATACAAATAAACAAATACGCTCTAATATGGCACTGGCATCGGAAATGCCAAGAGTGTACAGCCATGCATTTTTCCCCAGTGCTGAAATCCTTTCCAGAATAATAACCGGTTATAATTTTGGATTTGGGAGAAGAGAGAGGTTATTAAATATGTTAGGTTTGGAGCAACTAATGTAATTTAAATTTAATCAAAGGCCCTTTTTGTTCCTCTTTGTTCTTCCCCCAGGGACTTCTGGGAAAGCAAGCTTTGGCTCACCCATTTAAAAGACCAAGTTCAGTTCTCAGTCTAAAAAAGACTTCTGCCTGTCTCAAAGAAGTGCCTTACAAGGGGGGGGGAGAGAAAAGAGGGGTTGTATGTGCAAGAAATAATTATTACAAAAGGAATTAAACTGCCTGAGCGATAGTTGGGCAGGCTGGCAGAATTCATGTGAGGTTTTGCAGCCTGTCCTTTGAACGACTCAGTAAGCGTGCCATTCAACCCATCACCCATATTTAGCCCTTCCGGGTGTTTTTACATTTCAGTTAAATTGCAAGGAAACCCCTTTTATGGTGGGTCAATTTTTTTTTTGTCATTTGTTGTTGTTAGTTGCAAAGTGGTCTCAGAGACCCATCGCGACCCCATGGAAAACGTTCCTCAAGGCCTTCCTGTCCTCTACTATCCTCTGGAGTCCGTTTAAGCTCACGCCTTCTGCTTCGGTAGGGACACGTCTTCGGACAATGCTGGCTCTTTGGCTTTGAAACGGAGATGAGCGCCGCCTCCTACAGTCGGGAACAGCTAGTACGGTGATGGCTAACCTTTTCCTAAAGGTGTGCCAAAACTGTGCGAGGTGCACTATTGCATGTGCTCATGTGCCCACCCACCTGCGCATGTGTGAGCAACCCCACTGTCATCATGCAAGGGGGTGATTTTTGCCCTCCCCAGGTTCCGGAGGCTTTCCCGAAGCCTAGGGAGGGCAAAAAAATGGCTCAACGGCCCAACCAGAAGTTCGGGAACAAACTTCCGGTTTCCCTATTGGGTTTCTCTCTGGAGGCTTGGAAGGATGAAAATCAGGCCCAACGGGCCAACCAGAAGTTTGTTCCTGAACTTCCGGTTGGCAGTTGGGCCTGTTTTTTGCCCTCACTAGGCTCCAGGGGCTTTCCTGAAGCCTGGGAAGGGTGAAAACAGCCTCCCCAGGCCCTCCGGAAGGCAAAAAAATCAGCTGGGGGCTGCTAAGGGCTGCCGGGCCAGCAAAAATGGCTCTGCATGCCACCGGTGGCACGCATACCATAGGTTTGCCATCATGTGACTAGCACATATGTGAGAGGGGAACCTTTACCTCTACTGTTTTGGTGACTCCATCCAGCCACCTCCTTCTCTGTCGTCCCCTTCTTCTTTTGCCCTCAATCGTTCTCAGTATGAGGCTCTTCTCCAGGGGGTCCTTCTTCCTTCTCATGAGGTGGCCAAAGGATTTGAATTTCATTTTTTGTCATAATTCTGCTTCATTTGAGGACCTGTTGGAGAATTTCTCTTCCTAAAATTTAGGGAAGAATGTCGAATCTCTGCCCAGCAATAAGAGAACATCAGCTGGCTGGCCCCAAGCACTGAGTAAATCTCCTGAAATCAATCTCCTGAAATCATCATAATCATTTTATTTTTTTTACTCTACAGAAACAACCCAAATTATGCCTAGACTGTATTTTCCCCAGTGGCATTTTCTGATGGGGGGAAAAAACAAAGCAAAATCAAAATGGTTTTCTCTCTGTTCTCATTTGTTCTTCGGACCCCCTTTTTCCCTTCTCTCTTTGACTAATTAGTTTGTTAGTTGTTATGGCAACTATGCATTGCTCCAGGCACACGACGTTAGAGATCAAGCTGCAAACAGAGATGTCTAAAGAATATAGATGGGTTTTCTTGGGTTATTTAAATCCTGTGCTACCTCTCTGTCTCTCCACCCTTCCACCAACCCCCCATGGTCCATTGCTTCAATCATCTAGGTTGTTTATTAATGTCCCGGCGTCTTCTCTGAGACATGGGCAAATGAAGAATCGTCCACTTTGGGCTTTGCAAGCCGTTCTCTCCAGCCCAGGGCACTGTGTGACATTCAAGGGAGTGATACATTTTACAGTAATAACGGGTACCCCCTGCGCACAAAATGTGACTTTGGAAGAAGCCTGACAATATAATAGCAGATCTTAGCCCAATTCTGCTTTTCCTGGGCTGGCTTTTAACAAACACTGGCTACATATCGTGAATTTTCACTCTGGCTCTCTTAACTGTCACATTATTAAAAAGTAAATGTAAAGGTTCCCCTCACACATATGTGCTAGTCATTCCCAACTCTAGGGATCAGTGCTCATCCCCTTTCAAAGCCAAAGAGCCAGCGCTGTCCGAAGACGTCTCCATGGTCATGTGGCCGGCATGAGTCAATGCCGAAGACGCACGGAATGCTGTTATCTTCCCACCAAAGGTGGTTCCTATTTTTCTACTTGCATTCTTGCATGCTTTCGAACTGGTAGGTTGGTAGAAGCTGGGACAACTAACGGGAGCTCACTCCATTACACAGTGCTAGGGATTCGAACCACCAAACTGCTGACCTTCTGATCGACAAGCTCAGCATCTTAGCCACTGAGCTACCACATCCTTATATTCACATTATTATTCACATTATTACCTCTCATTATTATCTTGATCTAATTCACCAACTGGTAACCGTATTTTATTTCAATGCATTGCCTCGGAAAGTTGATATCTAGACCGATGTTGAACAGCCAAAAAGTTATGTAGTTTAATATTTTGCAGGATTTCATCCCTGATATGCAAAGTTATTTAGTACTGGGTGTTATCTGGTACTTGGCATGCAGTGGTATTTTATTATTTGCTAGGATTTTGACAATTAACAGTGACATATTTCATGTCTGAACTTCTCCAAACAAACGAAAAGAGACGGCAACCTATCTTGGAAATCCTTGATTTGCTTCCGCAGTGAAAATCGCTATGCAAATGTTGATGTTTTGAAATTCAAATGGCAAAATTAAGTTGTTGGAACAGTGGGTGCAGATTTCTGCAGTTTTCACTTTTGTTCGTGGAAGGGAAAGGGGTATGGAAAGAAGGTAAATTCCATTCTGCAGGAAAATAGAACAGTAGGAGAAGGAATTACAAAGGAGTATTGAATGTTGTAATGGTGCAAAAGGTAGTTGCAAGAAAAGAAACCCAAATTGTCTTTCATGTTCCTATAACTACTTGCCACAAACATGTCTCCTGGTGTCAGGTCAAACCCGACAATGTCAAACCCAACAATGTGAGAGGATAGGCTGCTTGCAAAAAGCAATAGCAATAGCGCTTAGACTTATATATCGCTTTGCTGTGCTTTTACAGCCCTTTCTCAGTGGTTTATAGAGTCAGCATCTTCAGCCCAACAATCTGGGTCCTCATTTTACCAACCTGGGAAAGATGGAAGGCTGAATCAACCTTGAGCTGGTGGGAATTGAACTGCTGGCAGTTGGCAGAATTAGCCTGCAACTCTGCATTTTAGCCACTGTGCCACCACGCAAGGAATGAAGGAAGGAAGGGAGGGAGAGAGGGAGGGAGGGAGGGAGGGAGGGATAGCAGTAGCACTTAGGACATATATACCACTTCATAGTCTTTTACAGCCCTTTCTAAGGTTTACAGAGTCAGCCTTTTGCTCCCAACAATCTGGGTCCTCATTTTACTGACCTCAGAAGGATGGAAGGATGGGTCAGTTTTGAGCCTGTGAAAATTGAACCTTTCTGTAGTTGGCAGAATTAACCTGCAATACTATATTCTAACCACTGCACCACCACCACTCTTGGTGGCCAGCACCTGGACTGCTGGTGTCCTGTTCCTTTAAGGCAGTCCAGCAGCTGGGTGTGATGGTGTCGATGTGAGAGTGAAGGTGATTTGTGTTTCTTTGGGAAACCAAAAGCAGCCTGGAACAACCTAAGGCAAATAGAAGAGTTACTGTTCTTCAGATTTAGGGCCCACAAAGAGAAGTAATGAAAGAACAAGAGTTGTAGCAGGGTTAAGGTAGGCCGAGCAGCATAAATGCTTCATTCATCTCATGTTCAAGGTTATTGTAGACGTTAGCTAGTACTGCTGGGAGCCAGGAAGGGTTTTTCCAGATCTGCCTCGGTGGCACAGTGGTTAGAGTGCAGTACTGCAGGCTACTTCTGCTGACTGCTGGCTGCCCGCAATTTGGCAGTTCAAATCTCACCAGGCTCAAGGTTGACTCAGCCTTCCATCCTTCCGAGGTGGGTAAAATGAGGACCCAGATTATTGGGGGCAAATATGCTGACTCTGTAAACCGCTTAGAGAGGGATGTAAAGCACTGTAAATCAGTATATAAGTGCTATTGCTAAGTGCAAAAGAAGGAAGGGAGAAAGTGGGATGGAAAGAAGGAAGGAAGGAAGGAAGGAAGGAAGGAAGGAAGGAAGGAAGGAAGGAAGGAAGGAAGGAAGGAAGGAAGGAAGGAAGGGCCAGGGTAGCCCAATGGTTAGACTGCAAGGCTGCAGGCTACTTCTGCTGACTGCCAGCTACCTGCAGTTCGAGTCTCACTGGCTCAAGGTTGACTCATCCTTCCAAGGTTGGTAAAATGAGGACTCAGATTGTTGGGGAAAATATGCTGACTCTATACACTGCTTAGAAAGAGCTGTAAAGCACTGTAAAATGGTCTACAAGTCTAAGTGCTATTAGAAATAGAATAAC
Organism: Natrix helvetica; assembly: GCF_964273705.1. Lineage (NCBI taxonomy): Eukaryota > Metazoa > Chordata > Lepidosauria > Squamata > Natricidae > Natrix > Natrix helvetica. Next base: position 21,388,463 of record NC_138559.1, on the reverse strand, counting down.
AGAGATGGAAGAGACCTTGGAGGTCTTCTAGTCCAACCCCCTGCTTAGGCAGGAAAACTATGCTATTATACAAGCATATGTGACTCTTACATCTTTGGCATATGGAAAAGAAAAGGAGCAAAGACTAAGGTACCCAGAAGGTGATATTACTTATGCCTTTACATGAAGCCAGGAAGTTGAATAGTGACTGTCCAAGAATTTTTGGAACTGTTCTACAGTTCTTAGGTCCAAAATGTATTGATTATTTGTCCATATAAGCATCTGTGTGCTCCTAGTTCCAGAGACTGGAGGTAGCTCATGTGAAGAATAGAAAGCCCCATACTAAAAGAAAGCAATTCTTAACCACCAAGAAATCAAATCCCCCATCAAATGATAAATTAAAATAAAGCATTGTCTCCAAGGAAAATAAAGTAAAAATAAAAATGCAGTCCAAACCAGAATTAGCTTCCAAAAGTTTGAGAGGGCAATACAGTTTTAACAGTCTTGTATAAATATTTATGGAACTTCTTAGCCATTCAGAGCCATTGTTGTCCCAAAAGTGCTTTTTCAAAAGGCTACTGGATTTTGTTTCTTCCTTGAAGAAGTTTCACTTCTTACCCCAGAAGCTTCTTCAAAACGAACTCCGGTGGCCTTTTGAAGAAGCATTTTTGGAACAGCCTTGAATAAAGCCAATCAGTTGGAGATTCCCTAGACCAGGGGTCAGCAAACTTAAACACTCAAGGAGCCATTTGGACCCATTTCCCACAGAAAAAGAAAAGACCGGGAGCCACAAAGATCCTAACCGGAAGCTCCCCGTTCAACTCTGGAGCTGACCGGAAGTTCAGTTCCCCCACCATAGAGTCTCCTCCTAGCGCGGCGTCCTTTTTCCTCTGCCTGTCATAACCAAAAGCCCTATCAATTGTGGAGACAACTGGAAAATCCTCCCCTTGCCATAGAGTCTTCTCCTGGCACACTGTGCTTCTCCCCCCGCCCCCACTGGAAACTCCTCTCAAAATTGTGGTGCCGACCAGTGACGGAGCCGCAGCAGAGGGAGGAAAGAGCCACATGCGGCCCCAGAGCTGCAGTTTGCTGACCCCTACCCTAGACCAGTGATGGCTGACCTTTTTGTCGTCGTATGCCGGAAGCATGCACACGCCTGCACCCATAATGCAATGTGTGCGCAACACCTCCCCTGCACATCCTGGTCTCCTTTGCATGCACACGTGATCCCCGTGATCCCCCCGCTCCCCCACACATGCACCTGCGACCCCCCCCCCACGTGCTCCATTTTGGGCCTAGTAGGCCTCCCTGTAGCCACTTGGGACCAAAAACAAGCCACAGGGGGGCACCTCTCCATGCTTCCCCTACCCTGGTGCATACGCGTGTGACCCCCCCCTTCCCCCTGTGCATGCATGCACATCTCCTGTCCCATTATGTGCAGAAGGATCACTTCCAGGCCTCCCAAGTCTTCCATTCAGGTAGAGTGGAGACTTTCAGCATCCTTTTCCTGGATAAACAGGCCTGGAGGGAGCTGTTCAGAAGAGGTGGTGCTGAAGCACACAGTCACCAAGCCATGTGCAGTTTTATAGGTGAACATCAGCACTTTGAATTGGACTGGGAACCTATTGTTAACCAAAGCAGTGATTAAAGCCCCCACCTTAGGCTACTAAGCCTACCTATTTCCATTAGTCCCTCTCCTCCATCTGTCAGCTGGAGTTTCTAAGCATTATTTTTTTACAGCAGCCTCCCTTAGAGTGTATCGCAGTGCTCTTACCGCACGGGGAGGAGGGCATAAGTCACTTTCCCTATCCAGAAAAGCTTGCAGTTGGTGCAGCAGATGAAGTGAGGTAAAGCCTCCCCTGGCTACAGCCTTCACCTGCTGCTTAAGCAGGAACCATGAGCTGTTAATGGAGAATACCCAGGTCAGAACTGTTCATTCAGAAGGAGTGCAATCCCATCCAGAGCTCACCTTGGACCTGGAATGCCGCCAAATCAATTACCTATTAACAGCTCTCCAGCTTGCTGAGATTTGCCGTTCTCACCGTCGTTGCATGGGTTAGGTGACTGTGTTTAGTCACATCCCCTCTTTCTTCAGTGCAGCCACTACTCTGGATCTCTCGCCCGTCATTTCTCCCAAAAGCTTCTCTGTAAACCAAGGGGTTCTCCTGGGATCTGCAACCCGAGGAGGAGTTGCTCAGATGCAATACCACCCAATGCCCTTATCCATGGGTGGCTTCCGGCAGGCACTACTGCCGGTTCGCTTGTGTCTGCACTGCATGCGTATGCATGCTTGATGTGTGCTGCACGTCTATGCACGGTTCAATTAAAATCGTTCTGCGCATGCGCAGAATTGAAAAACAAGATGGTGGCAATGGGGAACCAGTTCGGGGGCATGGCTGGCCTGGGTCGCTGACGGTTCCAGCGACCCAGGCCACCAAACCACTACTAGTTCCGCCGAACCAGTCTGAACCGGTAGGAACCCACCACTGCCCTTACCCTCTCCAAGTTCAAGAGCTCGATAAAGCATGAGATAGAACTACAGGCCTCAGGTCTTCTCAGACAAAGTTGTTGTGGCCAGCCACAGGCCAGTGAACCTGGCAGCCGATTCTGACAGTGAGGAGGTTGGGGAGGAAGTTGGGCCAGTCCCGGAGTCTTGGGAAGGCTCTGAGTAGGGCTCTGTGTCAGAGGCAGAGAGGGGGCCACAACCATCTGACAGTTATCAGCTGCCTTCGGAGTCAGACATCAGTGAGGCAGACAAACAGCTGGAGCCTGTTCCCAGTGTGTGCATGCGCAGAGCTGCCAGGAGAAGGAAATAGTTAAGGAACAGGAGTCGACTTGGGAGAAAGGCCACAGGTGAATGATGAATGGTGTCCCCCCCCCCCCCGAGGAAATAAAAGAGGAGCGAAAGGAGCGAACTTCTTTTGTGGCCGGCAAGACCAACAAGGCTTTCTCAAAGGCCTCTGCAGGATCGATCCGGAGCTCTGTATCAGCTAAAGAGGCCTTTAGAAAAGCCTTGCCAGCCTTCTCGGCTGCAGAAGAAATGGGCCAGCAAGGCAGGGGTTGTGGTGTGCAAGGCCTGGCTGCAACTATCCAAAGGTAAGTAGTAGGGCAGCTACACACACACCCCATCCTCACCCAAGCTTAATTTTTACCCATGCACCCCGGAGTGGGTGTGTGTGTCTGAATTAGGGCTTATTTTCGGGGTAGGGCTTATGTTGGGCACACGTGTAAAAAAAATCAAGCTAGGACTTAGTTTGGGGATAGATTGTATTTTCGGGGAAACAGGTTAGTAATATCCTGAGGCCAAAGGAGTTAATGATATATGGCTCCCTTGCCCCTCTTCTGACCTAGGCTTCCCCAAAAAGCACGAAACAGATTCCTGGTCTTGACAAAACCCCTTTTATTAAACGAATGTGAATTCCTCTCCTTCACATTCAGCAAAGGCCTGGTAAACAATCTTTCAAAGGTGAAGTTATGACCACAGACCTTATTTAGCTTGGAAAGTTGCCATGTCAATATTTTCCAAACGCAGTGCTGACTTGGCACAGAGTCTCTGAGATTCACAGACAGATCTTCACACTCCTGAAACAAACAAACCAACGAATGAATGAATGGTTTCCTGCAAAAGCCCACTCCTCTTTTGCTCCTCTTTTATTTCCTATGGGAGGGGCCATTCACCATCCACCTCTGTCTTTACTCCCAAGTTGACCCTGATTTCTTAGCTCTTCTTTTCTTCTGGCAGCTCTGCGCATGCGCGTACTAGGAACAGGCTCCAGCTGTTCCTCTACCTCACTGCTGTCTAGCTCTGAAGGTAGTTGAGAACTCCCAGATGGCCTTGGCCCCATCTCTGCCTCTGATGCAGAACCTTCGTCTGAGCCTTCCCCAGACTCCAGGACTGGCCCATGTTTCTCCCCAACTTCCTCACTGTCCGACATGGGTCAGAAATGGGACCTTCTCCTTAAATGTCCCTTCCAAAACCACTCATTGCCTGTCACAATTCTTCCCACGCCCCCCCAGTGTTCTGCATCTATTGACAAATCAATAAAATTGTGACCCAGCTATAATCTGACATTTTGCCCTCTTTCTCGCACGCTCTGATAGAAATTGCATGGAGCCGAGAACCTTGTATACTAAAACAATTCATCTCCATGAATACAAAAAAAATGAAAGGTAATATACATATCTTCTTCTTTTTCCTGACCTTTCCACAGAAAATATTCAGTGAAGATTCATGCTGTCCAGAATTCTAATTGGTCTTTTCTTGTGACCTTTAGAGTAATAATCTCTAGGTTTCTGCTGAACTCTGGTAGCCTTTGTTTACCACCTCCAGCTGTATTATCTTAAGATACAGCATTCTGTTTTTCCTTCCTCCCATTTCCACATGGGAAAGTTGGAGCACTCTGGTGGGCTTAAACCATGGGTCCTCAAACTACGGCCCATGGGCCGCATGTGACCGCTGAAGCCATTAATCCAGCCCACCCAGGACCACGAAGGAGGCTGCCCAGACCACCCTTTGGCCAAGGGCTGGACTGATTGCAACTGCTTGCAGTGTAGATTCTTGTTATCAGTACAAAGAACTGGCAGTTCTAATTTAAGAACAAAAGTATGGGATTTAAACGGAGGAGCATCCAGATATTGACTGTGTTCACATAATAGTATTTTAAAAAGCCAGATTGCATGTTTGAAATAATTAGAGAGATAATTCAAACTAGAAGTATTGATATAATAATGTTCTTGTACAAATTTAGGATGAGAGCAAGCCTTGGCATACTGTTTATAGTTTTAGTCACCATTCCCTAAGAAATCTATTATGGAGCTCAAAAAATCTATGCCACAAAAGAGCAATCTGGTCATTAAGGGGATGAGAAATAACTACAAAACAATTGAGCTCTTTAGTTTAGGATGGAAATATGAACTATAGAAGATCACGGATGGCACAGCATCAAGAGTGATATGTTGCCAGCTCCTCCCAATGTTAAAAACGAAAGTTATCCACAGATATTGATGCAGTTTGAGGGCCAAGAAAAGGACAAAGAGAAAGATGACATCATTAAAACAAGGAATTCAGCCCAGTACCAGCAATTCTGATCAAGAAAGTTAATTTAGATGGTCTACATAGAGGTTGGACAAATTAATGGAAAATGAGACTAATATTGGTGAGTGGTGCGATGGCCTAGAGGTGGAGTTCTTGCCTCATAATCAGGAGGCTGTGAGTTCAATCCTGGGTAGAGGCAGATATTTCTCTCTCTGAGAATATATCTGCTGAATAAAACTCTGTATTGGCAACAGGAAGGGCATCTGGCCAGTAAACATTCTGCTCCACTCAGTTGCTCAGACTCCACAACACAAGGGATTATGAGGTCATTAAAAGGAGATGATGACTACCTATTAATATTGATGGCTGCTTACTATCTCCAGAATCATAGGCAGCAGGTCTTAAAATACCTCTTCTGGGGAACAACACTGAGGCTATCTATCCCTTTTTAATCTAGGCCTTTCGCTTCCCAAATGATCTCCGTTGAAACGTATGGAACTGCCTTATGTCCAAGGTTATCTAACTACGTGGTTATCTAACCATGTAGTAGGGCTGTATTCAGGGGTGGGTTGCTGTCGGTTTTATTACTGGTTCGCAACCCGCACGCTTGCACTGTTCAATGTAAATTGTTCTTCGTGCACGGCGGTGGCCCAGTGGCAGCGAGGGAACCAGTTCTGGGGCGTGGCAGGCCTGGGTCGCTGCCAGTTCTGCAACCCAGGCCTGAATACCACTACCGGTTCAGCCGAACTGGGCCAAACCAGGAGCAACCCACCTCTGGCTGTATTACTGTTATTCTTCTCATCTTTCCTCTTACCTTCTTCTATTGGTATGACTATCACTTTGTTGGTTGTATCTTATGATGTTTTTATTGTGTTGTATGATTTATCACTTTTGTTGCTTTTATGTACACCGAAAGCTTATGCACTGAAGGCAATTTCCTTATGTGTCCAATCACACTTGGACAACAAAGAATATTTTCTTTTCTTTTCTTTTCTTTTCTTTCTGTTTCTGTTTCTGTTTCTTATTCTATTCTATTCCTTAGTCTAGTCTAGTCTATTTCTTATTCTATTCTATTCGATTCAATTTGATTCCTATTCCTATTTCTATTCCTATATCTATACTCTACCCAATCTACCCTACCTTATTACTATTCCATTACTTCTGTTCTATTCTATTCTATTCTATTCTATCCTACTCAACACTACACTGCACTCTATTCTATTCTATCCTACATTTCAATATCTATTCTATTCTATTCCTATTCCTACTTTTGTTCCTATTTCTACTCTACTTTACCCAATCTACCCTACCCTATTCCTATTCCATTATTTCTATTCTATTCTATTCGTTTTTTTATTTTATTTTCTATTCTATTCTATCCGTTTCTATCCTACTCAACACTACACTGCACTATTTATTCTATTCTATTCTACATTTCAATATCTATTCTATTGTATTCATTGATGGGCTTTGAACTGATCCTATTGAGCTCTTCTTTGTTCTTCAAATATTTAACTGTCAACTAGGTTCACACAACCTGGGCATAGTTAGGGACTGGGGTGGGGTGTGTAGGTCAGGGTTTTTTTTTTTGAACCCATATCATTTGATTAATCAATAGTTCAGTTTATGGGCAGGAACTGTGTGTTGTGCGAATGCAGCCTTTCAAAGATAACTGCTCCAAGACCTCTACAAAAAATAAATGGCCATATGGCCAACATAACTGTGGTTGCCATCTGCAGTGAAATAAAAACCTTAGGGAAGAAAAAGTCTATGGGAATTCTTGCATAATTTCTACATCCTCCCAAAGACATTAGGGGAAATGGCTCCCCCACAACCAAATTCTCTGTCCATTAGATACAACATTTCAAAAGGCCATTTTCCAAAGTCTCTTGCATGCAGATGAACTCAGAATGTAGCTGGCAATAGATTCCAAGTCATTCAAACTTCCATTCTGTTCATTTAATGTACTTAGTCCTAGGAAATAAAGAGTGTTAACGCTTTATTAATAACCCTTCTTCTTTCCTTCTTCTCTTTCTTGTTTCCTTCCTTCCTCTCCCCCTCCCTCCCTCCCTCCCCTCTTTCTCTCTCTCTCTCCTATCTGTGACAGGTGTTCCCCCAGGAAGTGGGAATAGGCTGGAGCATAACCTGTAAAACCTCCATTGGAAATAAAGTTTGCTTCAAATCCCAGTTCTGTGCATTTTGAGCATGGTAGATCAATGAACCTGCCAGCCCATTTATACTTGCACCAATTGTAATTTTTCTTTTTCTTTCATATATGAATGATGTTTACGCAGCACAAGTAGATAGTTATTTGATTTGTGTGTTTGAGCTCTGGTTGAACAACAACAACAACAACAACAACAACAATAATAATAATTAATAATGATGATGATGATGTACAGGAAATCCCAAGGCAAGCATGCAAAGTAATTTATCACTGCATCAAGAAAAGAAAGCGAAAGCGAGGGAATCAAATCAGCTAAGTAGCCATCGCTGGAATTTGTCAAAACTGGGGAAACAAAGCTTCACGAAAGGAGCCGTAATCAATAAATCATCGCCGTTCACACAACCAAACAGTGCCGTGGCACACAATTAGATAGCTAATGATGGTGAAAATGCTCTTGTGCACAGCTAGTGATCCTTCCCCTGGGAATGTCTTCTGCCTCTGCTCATTTATAACAAAAGCTTCTGGCTTGCTGAGAGGTGTAACAGATCAAGCCAGCGCAGTCTTGAAAATGGAAGGCTTTATTTCACCGAGGAGACACGAGGGCTGAGAAATATTGGATTCTATTTATATGCATGCCTTCAAGTACCCTTCAAGTATTTCACTGGAGATAACTAGGGGTAGACCTGAAGCTAGCCTGAAAATCTGTGATCCAACCACTAAGCCAAATGTGGGCATGCATCACAGTCCATTAGGAGCTCAGAATCGATCAAGGTTTCCCTCTAGGGAATGAATACAGCTTTTATCTACATGTTAGGGGACAGTCCTCAATTTCAAAAGTGTGGACAACATCATCTACAGTCTAGGCACACGGCATCTATGGACATCCTGACATTTTTGAAAGTTTGCAGATGAAAGTTTGCCAATTTAAAGTTTGCAGATCATGCAACAGTGATTGGTCTCATTCAAGACAACGAGTAATGTGCATACCAAGGGGAGGTTGAACAACTAGCTTTGTGCTGCAGCCAGAACAGTCTTGAATTAAATACACTCAAAGCCGTAGAAATGGGGGTGGATTTTAGAAGAAAACCTTCTATACTACCACCTCTTACAATACTAGACAACACAGTATCAACAGTAGAGACTGTCACGATGTTAAAAAGTTTGCTAGGCCTGAACTGCCTAAACTGATACTCAAGAGTTAAACTAAGAAAGCTTTATTGCGCAGGTCATAAAACAAAAAAGGGTTCTTATCTGAAAGTGATTTATTGCGCACGCGTTACACATTCCAAAATTCCTCTCTTCTTTGTTCGGCAGCCAACTTTTGGCTGACGAAGCTTTCATTATCAAAATGTAACCAATTAGTTATTTTCTGTTTTCATTTACTTTTATTATTTTATTATTAAAGTTTGTTTATTAATTAGAATATTTTCTTAAAGAGTATTTTTTTTTCTAAATATCTCAAAAGATATGCAGAAGGGAATCAGCCACGGTCCATCGGTCTCTAACAGGGTGTTTTTTTCCCCTGACAACTTGGTATGCAGAGGATGGCTTTTGATGACCAGCTGAGATGACTACAATTTATGGCTGTATTTTCCCTTCATGCTATCTAAAGATAACCGACTAAGCCTAATTAGCAATGTCGGAGAAAAAGAAAAAAAAGAAAAAGAAAGATGGGGCGAACACAGATGAATCAGCTTCCTCTGACAAAGAGGCTCCCTCGGACACAGAGAAGCAAGATCAAAACGTATTCCAGGAGCAACAAGGTGCTGAGCCAGAAATGGGGGAAGGAGTTACAGAAGGCAAGATCTACGGACTGAGGTCAGTAAATGTCCCTCATTATCAAGATACAATTAATGAACGGCAAAAGTCTAAACGGCAACTGCCGGCAGAGGAAAATTCCTCCCACGCAGAAAGCAGATTTTATGAAATTCCCCCAGATGGTGAGCAAGAAATGCAAAGCTATCTATATCAAATAGAACGTTTAGAAAGATATGTTAAGGAGGCGAGAGTGTGTTTTGAGGAGATAAGGCGAAGTAGAAGAAGCTCCCCCACTCCCAAAATGTCTGAGGACGCCATCTTGTCTTCTTCAAAACAACAGCCTAAGACACACCCCACAGAGTTCATTGGTCAATTAGAACAAAGAGACATGTACACGTCACCGAGGTCACGTGGTCCCTTTGAGTCAACCGAGCTTCCGCATACGTATAAAAAGGAGAGGCAGCCAAAAAGTGAAGCTGCACTGCCATCTGCTGGCGGAGAAAAATTATTACAGCAAAAGATTAAGCAATTGGACCAGATTTTCAGAGATATGTCTATGAGTCCTTTAGAAGCCAAAACTTTGTCTCCAGAGGTTAAGTCTTCAACACCTCCTGGCGGTGTTGAATCCTCCCTAGATGGAATAAGGCAAAGCCAAAGGCGAATTCGAGGAAGCCAATTTGATGTTGCCACGCAAAGGCCAATGATGCAACCCCAGCATCCCCTGGTTCAACAACCAGCTTTGCAACCAGAGCAACAAATTGTTCCTCAGCAGGTATTCACAGTCACCCCCTTGACTGGTGAGTCCAAATTAAAGGAGTCAGGAGAGAATTATAAAGCCTGGGTCAGTGAAATTGCGCTCTTGCTTCGAAGAGAAGGCACATATTCCATGGTTTTTGATCCTCCCCGTCAACCCTGGACACCTGCAATAAGAAACCTCGAAAACAGAGCTATCACGACTTTACTCATGTCAATGGAAATTGAGATCCAAGGTATCTTTCCACCTGATGCAACTGCCCAAGAAATATGGGCTATTTTGGAAGATTGCTACAGGCCCGTTTCAATTGAATCCTCATGTTTGCTCATGTCTGAGTTCCATGGTTCGAAGTTGAAACCTGGTGAACGAATTGGTGGACATTTGACCAAACTGAAAAGAATGAGAAGTGAATTGAGACAAAATGGCCATGTAATCGATGATATCCAAATGATTAGCATCATCATTAACTCATTGAATTATGAATGGAAAGATGCTGTTGCAAAGATTAACTACGTGCCTATTGCTCAACGCACAGTTAACCACGTTTGCAGACTTTTAGTGGAAGACGAAGCTATCAGGTTAGCTACCCCACATCTGCAACGACCTCCAGCACCAAAGGCTCCAGCCAGACGTCCCTTCCGAGGAAGAGGCTACGCTCCAAGGATGCCAAAATGCTACACCTGCAACCGTGTGGGACATGACACCCGGGATTGTCCCCAACGAGTTCCAGCTCCCGCCACGTACCAGCCCAGAGGAACAGATTCCAGAGGCAGAGGTAGAGGCGGAAGACAAGGTCGTCGTGGTCCAAGGCGTGATCCACAAGCTCCGCTTGCAACACTGGCCATAACCAACGTTCCACAACCTGATCCAAAGTTCGACAGACGTCTTTTGTGGACTTTAGATAGTGGAGCAGCTGTGCACGTTACCCACAGAAGGGAACTTTTCACAGAGATGGGCGAAACAGAGCCCGAGTATCGAGAACTGTATTCCTTCACCAACCACACTTGCAAGGTTATGGGAAAAGGAACTGTTTACATTGAAGAGCTCGATACACACATCCCTGATGTTTATTACATACCTTCAGCAACCAGTAATTTGCTTAGTCAAAGTCACTTGTCTAGAGAGTTAAAGTTCCAGGTTCACCACCTCGAAAAAGCAAGTTACTTAGTTAAAGATGGTGATATTGTTGCTGAAACCATGCTGATTGGTGGTGTTTATTACTTAAAGCCAAAGCCTAAAGGGCAAGCACAGGCAAGTATGCAAACTCCAAAAAGGCACAACGCAAACCCAGAGAGAGTTGTCCCAGAGAGAGAAAGCGTTACTGTGCCAAAGGCTCCTAAAGCCAACAAACAAAGAAAACAGAAACAGATTGCTCAAAGCAAGCCTGAGGGTCCTCATGAAACTGTTAATGTTGAGAATTCACTAACTGGTAAACCTTTGCATTCCAGGTGTATTCACAAGTGGCACAGAAGATTGGGGCATGCCAGTTTCCGTGTTCTTAGAAAGATGCCGGAGTTCGCAAAAGGTTTGGATCTAAAGGGGTGTAAGGTGTTTTTGGATTGTGCGGTTTGCAAAAAGGCTAAATCCAAGGCGGCTGCAATTCCCAAACACGCTACACGCCGGTCAACACGCATTTTTGATTTGGTACACACTGACATAGTGGGTCCTTTCCCACCAACACTTGGTGGCAGAAAGTATTTTTTAACAATTGTAGATAATCATTCTAGATATGGATTTGTATATCCTATGAGAGAGAAATCTGAGACCTTTCAGATCTTTAAAGACTTTGCAGCGTTTGTTTCTACACAATACCAAGTTCGCATCGCCAGAATCCAGAGTGACCGTGGTGCAGAATTCATGTCTCAGCGTTTCCAGGACTGGATGCGTAAGAATGGAATTCTTCATCAGACATCTGCTCCATATACACCGGCTCATAACGGAGTCGTAGAAAGAAGACAAGGGGTTCTACAAACCATGATGCGTTGTCTTCTAGAAGATGCCAATCTCAGTAACGCATACTGGGGTGAAGCAATCAAATATGCAAATTACATTGTCAACCGTACTTGGAGCAGTGTAATCAATCAAACTCCTTTCTACATGCTGTATGGCTACAAGCCTGATCTCAAGAACCTCCACATTTTTGGTTCATATGCTATGGTGAACACTCCCTTAAGTCAAAGAAGAAAGGGAGGTGCAGTAGCAAAGAGACTGAGATTTATGGGTATTGATGATAATTCAAAATGGTACAAATTCATTGATACTAAACATGTGATTGTCATTTCACAATCTGCTAATTTTGAGGAAGACATTGACTGGTCCAGGATTCATTCCAATGATCCTGAAGTTTATTTTCCTAGAGATGGTGTTCCAGATGCCACGCAGCCTGATGACAATTCGCAGGCAGATATTCCTTCTACCAGTTCTTCACAACCTGATGTTCCGTCTTCTCAAGCCGCGGATGCTGATGCTAGCGACGAACGTGAGGACGAGGATGATGATGAAGAAGAAGAAGAAGACTGGTCTGTTGTTCCTAGACGCTCCAAGAGGGCCACAAAAGGAATCCCTCCACAACGTTATTCATGGCAACTGACAAAATCACCAGTACCTTTGATTTGCAACGTTACTCTTCCTCCAGAGACATTCACACAAATCAAACAGCTTCCTGATTCAGAACAAGACAAATGGTATGATGCAATGCAGGATGAAATGGACAGTTTAAAGAAACTTAATGTATTCACACCTGCAAAACCTCCAGCAAACAAGAAAGTCATTGGCACCCGATGGGTCTACAGAATCAAGAAGAAACCAAATGGTGAGTCTTTATACAAAGCCAGACTTGTAGCTCAGGGTTTCGCTCAACGTTATCCTGAGGACTACACAAACACTTACTCACCAACAGTCAGAACTGAAAGTGTAAAAATTGCTTTAACCACTGCAACTATTCTTGGTTTAGAAGTTTTCCAATTTGATGTGGACACAGCTTATCTACATGCAGACCTAGATGAAGAGATCTACGTGAGAAGCCCTCCAGGATTCCGAAAGCAAGAAGGGGATACCTGGTTCCTGAACAAAAGTCTTTATGGTCTGAAACAGTCAGGTTTAATGTGGTATTTATGTCTTACTGACAAACTAAATTCAATGGGCTTTATTAAGTCCGAAACTGATGAATGCGTGTTCACAAAAAGATCTAACAATGCATATGAGATAATTCTTGTTTATGTTGATGATATTGTTTATATTGGTCCAAATAAGAAAATGAGTGAGATTTTTGCTAAAAGTTTGCAGAGATACTTCACACTAAAATCTTTAGGACACATTAGCACTTATTTAGGTGTTCAAATTGAAAAGACACAGAAGGGGTTTAGTCTTTCACAAGAGGAGAAAATTGACCACATTCTACATCATTGCAACATGAAAGATGCTAGCACAACAAAGACACCCATGCAAACAGATTTTCACAACTTAACACATGAACCAAGTCCTGAGTTCGAGGATCAAACACTTTATCGTTCAGTCATTGGTTCACTATTATACATTAGTAGTTGGACCAGACCTGACATCGCACTTAGTGTTAATCTTTTATCACGACACGTAGGTAAGGCAACACAATTTCATTGGTCATGCATTAAGAAGTTGTTGAAATACCTAAAACACACTAAGCACATGAAGTTATTGCTAGAACCAACACACACTGATCAACCAAAGTTGATTTGTTTTGCCGACGCCGACTGGGCGAGCGACAAGAAGTCACGCAAAAGCACTTCTGGTTACATGATGTTCCTAAATGGTTGTCCTGTTTACTGGCAAGTGAGAAAACAGAGTTTTGTTTCATGTTCATCTACTGAAGCTGAATATGCTTGTGTTTCAGATGCTTGTAATTCTCTAACGTGGTTTGATGCTTTGATCACAGATATCTGGACACGTCCGATTCGACCAATCACCGTGATGGAAGATAATGTATCTGTTGTTTATATTTCTGAGTCACATTTTACAGGTTCTAGGTCCAGACACATTGACATTCGTTATCAAAACACAAAGCAATTAGTTAAGCAAGGTTTTGTTAAATTGCAATATGTTTCTACACATGATCAGATCGCAGACATGCTTAACAAACCACTCGCCGCAAATCAACACGAGTATCTGCGAAAGAAGATGTGCCTTAATTGATGATTTGATGATGTCAGCCCAGACTAGCAAAAGAAGGGGTGTCACGATGTTAAAAAGTTTGCTAGGCCTGAACTGCCTAAACTGATACTCAAGAGTTAAACTAAGAAAGCTTTATTGCGCAGGTCATAAAACAAAAAAGGGTTCTTATCTGAAAGTGATTTATTGCGCACGCGTTACACATTCCAAAATTCCTCTCTTCTTTGTTCGGCAGCCAACTTTTGGCTGACGAAGCTTTCATTATCAAAATGTAACCAATTAGTTATTTTCTGTTTTCATTTACTTTTATTATTTTATTATTAAAGTTTGTTTATTAATTAGAATATTTTCTTAAAGAGTATTTTTTTTTCTAAATATCTCAAAAGATATGCAGAAGGGAATCAGCCACGGTCCATCGGTCTCTAACAGGGTGTTTTTTTCCCCTGACAGAGACCTTCAAGTTTCTAGGTTCTATCATAACTCAAGACTTAAAATGGGCACCTAACATCAAAAATGTCATCAAGAAAGCACAACGAAGAATGTTCTTTCTGCACCAACCCAGGAAGCTCAAACTGCCCAAGGAGCTGCTGATTCTGTTCTACGGAGGAATGATTGAGTCTGTCAACTGCACCTCTGTCTGATTTGGTTCTGCAACCCAACAAGACAGACACAGACTTCAAAGGATAATTAGAACTGCAGAAAAAGCAATGGCTACCAACCTGCCTTCCATTGAGGACCAATATAAGGGACGCAGTGGCTCAGTGGCTAAGCTTGTCAATCAGAAAAGTCGGCAGTTCGGTGATTCGAATCGCTAGCGTAATGAAGTGAGCTCCCGTTACTTGTCTCAGCTTCTGCCAACCTAGCAGTTTGAAAGCATGCAAAAATGCAAGTAGAAAAATAGGAACCAAGTTTGGTGGGAAGGGTTAGGGTTAGCGCTCCATGCACCTTCGGCGTTTAGTCACGCTGCACACATGACTGCAGAGACACCTTTGGCTTTGAAACGGAGATAGCACCGCCCCCTAGAATCAGGAACGACTAGCACATTTGTGCGAGGGGAACCTTTACCTTTATCCTATCCTATCCTATCCTATCCTATCCTATTTTAATTGTTGATCCAAGGAAGTAGAAACCCTCACTCACGTTCTCATACATATCCATTCTATGCTCCGATTGCCCCAATCATTTCCAAATACAAGCGTCATACAGAATAATTTTATGTTTATTATTTTTTAAGGGATGCTAACCTCAAACTCACCTATCAAGTGGCTGAATATGTTTTATATAACTGTGCAAAAGTTTCAAATAGATATGCTGGTCTTTTTATTGTTCTATATCTATTTCCCTTTCCCCAATAACAAATCGTTGTGTTAAACTATTTCTCTTTTGACCGGACTCTTGCTTCTAAAGGCTGGTCAAACGCCATAATAAAGATGCTTGATTTGAAGGAGCTTCATTGATTAAAAAGGGACATGGGTCAAAGCCTCCATCTAGCTAAGGAAGTGTAGGATGGCTGCAGATGTGTGGAGCTATTTGAGACCTCAGGAGTCCATTTGTAAAAAATAGTTCAGCTGAATCTCCCAACTGAAGATTGTGTGCAAATCAAGGAGAGGAAAAGACTTGACATAGTCATGCAATTAAAAAAAAAGTCCTAAATAGACACTGGCCGGTTTGCCACTAGAAAATAGCAATATCATCAAGAAAATCCAAAATGCCTGGTCAGACTGAATTCTCTGTGAAATCTACAGTCCTGTAAAAATTGAAATAAAATAGGAAATTGAATCCAGATTACAGCCCAGCTGCCACCTTCTCTCTTATCTGCATTTTTCTAGGAAATGTTTGCCATCTTGTGGTCGGTAAGAAAAATAACAAGGAACATAAACCTTGAGGCATTTTTATTCCTTTCTATCCGATCTTGTACTGTATTATGATCTCCTGCAGCAGGAGTGTCAAACTCCATTTCATTGAGGGACACATCAGCATTGGGTTTGACCTTGGAGGGCCGGTGGGGGGATGGGGGGCATGGGGGGTGTAACATGGGTCTGCCCCTCCACAGACATAGTTTTATAAACTTATAAAAATTGGGAGACATTCATTTCTGTGATTTTTGTTTTTTTTTGTTTTTTTAATATTTACTTGATCTACTTGATCACCTTATAAGAGCCGAGGTGGCGCAGTGGTTAGAGGGCAGCACTGCAGGAGACAGGGAATTCCAATCCCACTTTAGGCATGAAAGCCAGCTCAGTGACTTTAGGCCAATCACCTGGAGACTGTGACTTCTAGTCCCACTTGAGATGTCAAAGCCAACTGGGTGACTTTGGGCCAATCACCAGGACATTGTGAGATCTAGTTCTGCCTTAGGGATGAAAGCTAGCTGAATGATTTGGGGCTATAGTCACTTTCAGTCCAATCCAACCCACAGTGGGGGGGGGGAAGAAGGAGGAGGAGGAGAGGAGGAGGAGGAGGAGGAAGAAGAAGAAGAAGAGGAGGAGGAGGAGGAGGAGGAGGAGGAGGAGGAGGGGAGGGGGAGGAGGTGGTGGTGGTAGTGGAGGGAGAGGGAGAGGGAGAAGAGGAGGAGAAAGTGGCAGAGGCAGAGAAGGGAGAGGAGGAAAAGGAGGGGGAGAAAGAGGAAGAAGAAGAAAAGAAGAGGTGGAAGGAGAGGGAGAGGAGGAGGAGGAGGAGGATATTAGGTATGTTAAGTTATTTATAAAAATCATAAAGAGGGATTTTAAAAAAGTCCAAAATAAGTTCCCCAAAGCTAAGAGAGAACAGCTTGGGAAGAAAGCCTGTTGAGAAGCTAATATTTCTTTCCTTCCTTCTTAGTAACCAGGTTAGTGCATCCTTTCCATTCAACTCTTGCTACCTATGTTTATTGTTTCAGGGAATGATCTTGAAAAGAGCCAACGATTGTGATCTCTATAGAGTCGTGGGTTTTTTTTGTTTTTTTTTACGGCTGCTGCATTCATCGTGCATTTTGGCAGCTCATCAATAATTGTGGAGAAAGTCTGGAAAGTTGTAAGCTGCCAATGTGAGGGAGGGAGGCATGGTGGGAGGAGGGGGGGGGAAGTGCTGGCAAATGACAGGGCCCTTATCTTAATTACTGGCTTATTTGCATTTAAATGAAGGTTATTCTATAATTACCAGCAAATGTTTTGTGCTAGAGCTGAAATACTTCTCCATGGGCTGTCAGTTCCTTTCCATTTCCATTTTCTTTCCCAGATTCTTTGGCTTCATAACACACACGGAGAGAGGCACTTCCAGGCAGCATCCTTTCCTGCCTGCATAGTTTGGTTAATCAATTTCATTTGCAACCGCTACTTCTGGCCCTGGCATTTCTCGTGGGCAGAGAGAAAGAAGGGCGCTGGCACAGAAAACTGGGCCATGATGGACCACGTCTACCTCTCCATTTGGCCACCTTCAGCTCAGTGGTGGGTTTCTATTATTTTTACTACCCGTTTTCTCGTGGATGTGTGCCAGTGGTGGGTTTCAAATTTTTTTAGAACCTCTTCTGTAGGTGTGGCCTGCTTTGTGGGAGTAGCTTGCCAGCCATTTGACTGGGTGAGAGTGGCTTACCAGCCATGTGATAGGTGGGAGTGGCTTGCCAGCCATGTGACTGGGTGGGAGTGGCTTGCCAGCCATGTAACTGGGTGGGAGTGGCTTACCAGCCATGTGACTGGGTGGGAGTGGCTTGGCAGTCATGTGACTGTGTGGGCGTGACCAACCTGTAAAATGTGGTGAAACTCACTTAACAACGCTCTTGCTTAGCAACCAAAATGTTGGCTCAGAAACTCTGGCATTTGAAGCACGCAAGTCGTAAAGCTGTCAAGTTACAAGACCCTTGCATCCCTAATGCTTTAGGAAAAAAAAACCAGGGTGTTCAAACTTGACAGCTTTAAGACTTGTGGACTTCAACTCCCAGAATTCCTCCTCTTGCTCTTCATCTTGATGATGTGCGGACGGGTGGGGGGGAGGGAGCTGGAACCGGTTCTGAACCGCACTGTAGATTTGTGGAACCTCTTCTACAGAAGAGGTTAGAACTGGCAGGAACCCACTGATGTGTGCGTATTCACACACGTGTGCAACACTTCTGCACATGCACAGAAGCTTCCGGGTGAGTGGCTGGAGCCTCTCACTGTCGTTACTACCAATTCACGTGATCTGGGCCGAACTGGTAGTAACCCACCTCCACTTCAGCTAAACTTCAGATTTTGGATTCTCAGCCCTTTTCGTAGAAGCCGGAAGATCTATTTATTTAGGGTAGAAAATTAGCACCCATCCCTTCTAGAAGAATGAGATATTTTGAGAAATATTTAAAAAGACAGAATATTATACTTCCCCTAAAAGAGAGATGGAAATCTTAAGAGAGAGAGAAACGCAGCTCCCTCACTCCCAGCAGATATTTGGTGCTCATTAAGAAGGGCTGGGCCAACCCATCTTCCAGACAAAAGACAGAAGCTTGTTGGATGGTCACCAAAAGGGATTACGTGACTGCCCCCCCCCCAGGGGTCACTGCAACCGTCATAAATATGAACCAGTTGCTAAGCACATGACCCTGGGAATCAGGCATGAAATCCTCTTATTTTTGCTACTGGTTTGCAACTGGGAGCGTGCGCGCATGTGGGTGAGCAGAACGAGCGCGTAACGCTTTTGTGCCTGTGCAGAACCTTCTGCGCATGCGCAGAGCATCCGTGATGACGTCTGGGTGGGTGGACGGAACCTCCTGCCACCGCCACTAGCCGTTCACCTGAACAGGGGCGAACCGGCAGACTACAACCTCTGCTGGAGACGCTGCAACTGTTGTCAATGTGAAATTCGAAGAAAAGTCACTTTTTTCAGTGGTGTTGTAACTTCCAACAGTCACTAAATGAACTGTTGTAAGTTGAGGACTACTGATATCTTAATTAATTAGCATACCAGGTGGAATGTGGCCTTCGTGAGCCCAGGAGCAGAATGGTGACTGAACCCCCATTAAGCAAAAAGCACTAACGCAGGGGTGTCAAACTCAATTTTATTGAAGGCCGCCTCAAGACTGTTTGACTCCAGGGGGTTGGGCTGGGTGTAGCCAGGATGGGCATGGCCAGCTCAGTCTCACTTGTGTGAGGACACCTGTGGTGGCCAAGTGCTAAGGCAGGACTTAGACCCTCTCTCACTCTCATTATAATCTTCCTTCCTTCTTTCCTTCCTTCTTTCCTTCCTTCTTTCCTTTCCTGCCTCCTTCGTATTCCCATCTCCTTCCTTCCTTCCTTCTCTGCCTCCCTCTTTCTCATTCCCATCTCCTTCCTTCCTTCCTTTCCCTCCCTCTTTATTCTCTTTTCTTCCTCCTTCCCTCTTCCCTCATTTTTCCTTCCTTGCTCTCTTCCCATCTTTTTCTTTGTCTATCCTCTTTCCCTTTCGCCTTTCCTGTCCTTTCTTGCATGCTAATTTCCAGGGCATCCCCCCGGGCTACATCTAAGCACCTCACAGGTCGGATCCAGCCCACAAACCTTGAGTTTGACATCCCTACACTGAGGGAACAACACAAGGCGTGTTTGTGGAGTGCAGCTTCCAGCAATGTTCTCGAAAGGAGAAAAACATTGTGCAATCAAAACAAGATTAATCTACTATCCCTGGCTGGCCGGTGATCAGCATGGTCCCTGGACAGTAAATATGATTCGGACCCAAGAGCCCACCCTGGGCTCCTAAGTAATTATGGCTAATTGAAGAGAGAACATGGGAAGAGACCGGTCAGCAGGAAATGTTGGCCAAGCACCAGCCTTCTACTCCTGAAACAATTGTGATGGGGAGGCTGCAGCATTTAAGAGTTTTAATTAATACCATAAGGAGGTAGGAATGTGGAGAAAAGAAAGCCTTCATTTCCCGTCCCCCTTCTGTTCCATCAAATGTTCTTTGGAGAGGATAGAAAACCACAAAAAGGTATCCTCTTAATCAGTGGTGAAATTCATTTTTTTTACTACCAGTTCTGTGGGCATGGCTTGGTGGGCATGGCAGAAGAAGGATACTGCAAAATCTCCATTCCCTCCCCACTCCAGGTGAAGGATACTGCAAAATCTCCCTTCCCTTCCCACTCCAGGGGAAGGATACTGCAAAATCTCCATTCCCTCCCCACTCCA